>NC_083226.1:27257670-27557670 GCF_032191835.1 Heteronotia binoei
CAGCTTCCACACATGCTCCCTCCTGCCACATTTAAATAACTAGATGTGCAATACGATGGGGATTGCTGCACAGATGAAGGCAACGTCAAGCCACCTATACTCATCTCTAGCCTTGAATCCCTCATAGTCCTGGAACTGCCATGAATTGGATGCAACTTGATGGCGCACAATGATCCATTATTGTGCCTTAACCCACTGGGAAAGCATCCAAGTGGGTAGCTGTGTCGGTCTGAAGCAACAGAACAAAGAGTCCAGCGACACCTTGAAGACCAACAAACTTTTATTCAGGGTCTGACAAAGTGCGCTTGGCACCTGAAAGCTCACACCCTGAATAGAACTTTGTTGGTCTTAAAGGTGCCATTGGACTCTAGCTTTGTTCCACTGGGGAAGGAGAAGGACTCCAGAATTCCACAGACATCTGTCAAAAGAGCAGTAACAAGTCAGGCCTCCCAACCACAAAGTTATCTGTTCCAAAATCTTTGGAGCCTGCATAGTGTGTGGTACATCCTCTCCGCTCCCACCATCAGCTCAGGGCCCAGAAGATTTTACACAAAGACTAAGCAATGCTCTCTACATGCTCCAGCGCCTTGTGACTTGGGATCGTTGGTCAGTGCTCAGAGCTAGAACGGAAGGGACTGGCTTGGAGCACAGTTTCTCCAGCTTTGTCACAGGAAGTTGTCCTCCTGCAAGGGAGATCTCAGGGCAGTAGACAGCTGTTGGAACAGATGGACTGGTTTTCCTGTGCTGATGGGGTGCCAGAGAGTGATGTTTTGTGGCACTTGAAACCAAATGATGCACAGCTTGCCCCTCAAACACTGCTTTGAGCCAGTCTGGTGTAGTGGTTAAGAGCACAGCCTCTAATCTGGGAGAACCGGGTTTGAGTCCCCATTCCGCCACAGAAAGCCAACTGGGTAACCTTAGGTCAGTCACAGTTCCCTCAGAGCTCTCTCAGCCCCACCTCCCTCACAGGGTGTCTGTCGTGGGGAGAGGAAGGAAAGGAGATTGTAACCTGCTATGTGAGTGAAGGGCAGGGTATAAATCCAATTATTTTTCTTCTTTACTCCCTCCCTAGGGCCCACAGCATCCCAGGCAGCCCTGCCCCCCACGACTGCCCCTCTACTCTCCCGTTGCAGCAGCAGCAGGGGGAAGACAGCAGCAATTCAGGGCAGGGAGGGAGGGGAAGGAGGCGGGAAGAAGTAGAGGCAATGGGGGGGGGATAGCGATTCAGAGAGGGGAGGGAGGGGAAGGAGGCAGGAAGAAGCGGTGGCAACAGAAGGAAGACAGCAGCAATTTGGGGTGGGGAGGGAGGGGAAGGAGGCGGTGAGAAGCGGTGGCAACGGGGGAAGACAGCAGCGATTCGGGGAGGGGAAGGAATTTTTTTTTAAATGAAAAGGAGGGGGAACCTAATTTGGCACCCCTCCAGGACCAGCACCTTAGGCAAATGTCTAGTTTGCCTAGTGGAAAAGCCAGCCCTGTTTCCTGCACCACTGTTGATTCTCACTTTAGTTCAAGGGCAACTGAAAGCATTCAGTACCACTGCCACAGAGAGCAAGGATCTTTGGTCTACATTAACCAATGCTGTTTTACCGCTTCTAAAAACACATATTCTTCTTGGCGTCACATACTGGGCTGGTTCATGTGGTTCAGCTAAGGGGAAGAGATCCATTGCCAGTCTAAGGGCATTTGGATGGATATGCTGGCACAAGATTGTGCCATCCCAGCCTGTTGTTCAGACACATTAGCCCGGCATGTGACTTTGCTTTTGAGCCCCTGCAAAAAAATACAGCGAAATCAATGAGGTTATTTAGAAAGTTTATTTATAAATTCCAGAACATATTTAGAAAGTGTATTTATAAACTCCAGCAAATACAGGTTCCGGATGCAACCAACAGGACCCAAGTCCAATAGTATTATGTCAACTTGCTGAGATAAAAGTTGCCTGTTCAGAATCTCAGGATCCTTACACCAAACAGATCACAGATTGGTGGAGCGTCCCCAGCCCAGCCCCAAGGCACTGGTTATTCGGATCACAAATACACAGTTTGCCTGGAGAAGAAAATGGCTGCTTTGGAGGGTCGCCTCTATAGCACAGTACCCAGTCAAGGTCTCTCTCCCACTCAAAAAAACCCTTCACCCTCCCCAGGCTCCACCCCCCCCAAAAATCTCCAGGTATTTTCCAACCCTGAGCTGCAACCCCAGCACACAAAGAGAGGGGGCGGCTAGGAAAAAGAACAGGGCTCAAAAGGATGCTGTCTTACCACAGCGGGGCTTAACAGAAGGACACTGCTTTCCAGACTAGAAGACAAAATTGCCTCTGAGCATGTGCAAAATGCATTCACCCCGCAGCTGCCTAAGTCCACGCAGCACCGCATCCCGCCCTCCTGGCATTCGGGGCGTGGCTTCTGACGCGGAGGGCGTGGCTTTGCTAGCAGCTCGGGGTCTTGGCTCCTCCTTTGGTAAAGCAATCACCGCCTGCTCATGAAGCAGCTGGAAACCCAGGCAGGCTAGCAGCGCCAGAGGCGGGATACGGGGCGGGACTGGCTCACGTCTAGCTCCGCCCCCTCGCGGCGCGGCTGACACCTGCCGGCGATTGCCAGAGTCAGACGATCCCAAGGCTTCTTCGCCGGCCGCCGCCGAACTCAAGCCGAGCGCCCCCTCCCAGGTACCGTAATTCCCTCTGTCTTTGCGCGCGGGAAGAAAAAGTTCGAAGTGTCGCACATGCCCCGGTGTCGGGAGCCGAGAGCGGACGGAGATGCTGTGAGCGTCGCTCCCACGACGAATGCGTTTGTTTTCCCCTCGTTCCTTCTTAGAGCCCGATCCCCAGGTGTGTTTTACTCATTCGTGCCATTACGTAACGGGGTTTACTCCCAGGTAAATCATTGCAACCCGATTCTAGGCACGTTGCCTTGCAAATGCCCTTATGTAATAGGGGTAAAAAAGGGTTGCAGAAGGGCAGCCCGAGCAGGCGCAAGCATGCAAGCTGCTAATTCGGAAGCAAGTCCCCGGTACTGCAAGGATTGACTCTCAAAGGGATCGCAGCCCTCTCTCTCTCTCTGCGTTTCTCCTTCGGACGGCGCCTGGGAGCGGTCTGGCAACCCTTGTGGGTTGCGACGGCAGGAGATATCCGATCTCTCTTTAGCTCTCGAGAACGGTGCGTAGAAGGGCTTAGGCGCGACTCCTGCGGCTCGGAGTTCGTGGCGAGGCTGGATGAGCAAGAGCCGAGAGAAGAGCTGGGGTGGGATCCGACGGTCGCCGGTTCGAGCCGGAGCGTTTGCTTTCCTGCAAGTTAGGCGCTTTCCGGGCCCTAATATGGGGATTCTCTTGGGCGGCTGGTCAGGCTAAAAGTGGAAAATACGGGCGAGGAATCCATGCCTTTCGTGCACGTTTTTCGGCCCGTTCCTCCTTTATTTGGGGTTGATGCGATCGCTGAGTTTCAAGGTTTTTTGCGATCAGGCCACTCCCTGTTTGGATCTAGTTGGAGGTCCCGGGAACATTTTTTTTTATTTTTTTGGAAGCGACGCTTCGATCCCGCCCTCTAGCTCCTTGAAAAAGAAGTCTCGGGGAATTCCGTGGGCTTTACTGTCTCTGTCAGGTATGCTTCCGTTGCTTCGTATCATCAATGGGATTTTTCTTTGAGAGGGGGACGTGACCTCTTGCAGAATTAATTGCGTTGCAGGGATTTTACCGAAAGGCAGTCTAGATGCGTTGGGTTAGAACTCTTTCCCAAGAGACTCCTGCAATCCTGTGTTTGCTTACCTGAGAGTAAGTCCCACTGAGCTATGAATATAGATATGTATAGAACGGGGCTGTTGACCTAACAAAGCGTATGGAGAGGTTGCATGCGGGCATTTTTTTTCTCTTCTGCTTAAAGAGAACCACCAGGCTTTCACACTTCTTGCCTAACCTAGACAAAAAAAATAGCAGCTGCATTTTTTATATTTTTTGTGCAAGGGTACACACACACACAGAGCCCAACTAAAGGACTCTAAACCAGGGGTAGCCAAACTTGCTTAGCCGCACAGAATAAACATCAGATGTTTGAGAGCCACGAGACATGAACATCAGATGAAGGAGGGAGGGAAGAAAGCAATAGATGGAGAAGGGTGGAAAGAAGGCAACTTTAACTTTAAATGCATTCTCCAAGCTGCTTGCTGGCTTGACTTGGAGAAGTGATTTGAAGAGACAAGTAAGTACCTTCTCTAACCTGGCCAGTGGGGTGGCGGAGACTTCAAGAACCGCACAATACATGTGAAAGAGTCATAGGTGACTCCCAAGCCACAGTTTGGCCACTCCTGCTCTAAACCAACACAGGATGTTAAAAGCACCCTTGAGGAACTTCTGTCTGCCAGAAACAATTCTCCAGCTGCAAAGGAGGCTAGTACTCTCTATAGTAGTACTCTATAGTAGTGTGGCAGAATGAATTCCAAGAAGCTGGTCTTGCAGGGGGTCAGCCATGCTCTATATTCACATATGCTGGGAGCCCCTGGCTTCTTTTCCCGCAGGGTTATCTGTGGTGTTCCGACCTCAGGACTTCGCAGCTGGCTGGAAACAGTGTTTTGAAAGTACTTTGCTGTGCCTTTCTGCCATTTGGGAATGAGAGCATAAAATATTCAAAAGTTAATGATTTTCTTTTCTCGGGGAACCGCAGAGCAGACACTGCTTGTGCTTCTTTTTCCATATTCTTGTGTTCTCTTCCCTCCCACCCCCCCACCCCGTAAAAGCAGGCTACAGTAGTGCCTTTTCTTTAAGGGGCATGAGAAAGATAGAAAGGGGGGAAGGAAAAAGTCATGCACACCACCCTGAGAAGGGCAGAAGCTTAGGATAAAAATATGCTTCCCTGATGTGCAGAAATGAAGCTTGTCCTGGCATGGAGATAAAGTGACGGAATAAAGTTTTGCCTGCTGGGTTTCCCTGGCTTCAGCTTGGCGTTAAGAGTCCTGAGAACAGAGCTCATAAAATGGCACCACAGTGCTCTCCACCGTGATTTGCCTTTTTAAAAGATAGTTGTGAAATCACCTCTCTTGCTTTCTCTTTAGAACCTCAAGATAACGTGCACAAAGACATATAACAGTTGCCTTCTGCTGAGTCAGTAAATCAAAGTTAGAGTCCTGTGACACCTTTAAGAAAAGCAGTAGCACAAAGTTTAGAGTCCAGTGAAGTCATTCTCAAACTTTGGTCTATTGCTTTGGTCTATGGCTGCCCACCTGGATCTGTCAGAATATCAAAGCCACTGTTGTGTGCTTTGACTGGCAGGGACTGAAGTAGAGAGGCCTTTCTCATCACTACTTGATCCTTTAAACTCGGTGTTGGGGGATTGTACCAAGGACCCTCTGCATGCTAAGCAGATGCTCTTCTTCTGAGCCATGGCTCTTCCAGCGATGGAAAGAAGAAATGTCCCTTTTGTGAGAGAAGATGTGAAAGAGTGCATGTTTATTCCCTGGACAGGAGAACCCATCCCACACTCATAAGAACATAAGAGAAGCCATGTTGAATCAGGCCAGTGGCCCATCCAGTCCAACACTTTGTGTCACACAGTGGCCAAAAAACCCAGGTGCCATCAGAAGGTCCATAAGTGGGGCCAGGACACTAGAAGTCCTCACACTGTGCCCTCTACCCGACACTCCAGACATGGTTATGCTGGTGCTTGTTGCCCTGACAACTCATGACAGTATAATCAAGGTCACTTATCTCTAGATGGCTTTTGAAACATGCCACAAATTCTCTTTTTTTGCTGCTGCTGGATAGTTCTCTTTTTTGCTGGATAGGTCAGGGGATTTTGCACCCAGAGCTCTACCTGTATGGCAGCCTAATTATTTTTGGGTTTAAAGCCCCCCTCCTTCAAAGTTCAAAGGACTCACTTTCTGATAAGTGTGTCTAAATTGTAGTCATAGTGAGTTAAGACTGCACGGCTGATTGCATAATGAATTTAATAATAATAATAATATTTATATCCCGCCCTCTCCGCCGCAACAGGCTCAGGGCGGCTCACAGCATATAATAAATACATAATTACAATATAAAACATTATATCAATACAATATAATTCATTAATTACCTTAAAACCAATGTAATTAAAACCATCAAACTTAAAAAACTAACATTTACAGGTGCTATGTTCTAGATGTTCTCCTCTTGTAATTTATGATGGCCGTATGTAGTAGACTAAAACCCACCTTAAGAGAAGGCCATTTGGAAAAGGGTAGTCTCGCAGGCCCTACGGAATTGAGTAAGATTCCGCAGGACCTGCGCTTCATCTGGTAGTTGGTTCCACCAGTGTGGAGCTGCGATCGAAAAGGCCCGAAAAGAATTTAACAGCTTCTAAATGACCTATATAATAAAACAAACATTTTGTGATTCACTTCCATAGCATGCTTAGGGCTGGCTCATGATGGCCAGTGACTGCTCAGGGAGTGCAGTGGCAAGTGATGACTCACTTACCATCACTGACCAAACCCCACTATTATTATAACATTCATGTCCCTCAATGCTGCTGCACACGGTGTTTTTCCAGTGAAGGTAATTCACATATTTTGATTACCCACCAGTAAGTATGAGGGTAATTTTAGGGTGAGACATCCAGCGATTTACATGTTTGTGTGAATCAGCCCTTTAGCGGGAATAACCCTTTAATGGTTTTTAACCCTGGGACTGGGAATCCCCCCAATGGGTTGCAGAGCTGAACCTGCTGGGTCCTGACCCCCCCCCCTCCCCTGACAGAGGCGTCATAATTTTTTTTTCTCTTCAGAAGGACCTGCTGCCAGTGGTGGGCATAGTGCCACTGCTATGGCTCCAGCCTCTCTTTACATGCACACTGAGGGGCACAGTGGGATGATGAGGGAGGTCAGTCTGTGGTAGAGAGCATTCCTCTAAGGCTCTAACCCAGGGGTGTCAAATTCATTTGTTATGAGGGCCGGATCTGACATAAATTGTTGGGCCAGACCATGTTGGGTTGAGCCGAGCCATGTTGGGCCAGGCCATGTATGTACCTATTTAAGGTTAGGTAGAAGAGATATAAACTTTATAAAGGACACAAATACAATTAGATATATATTTTTAACAAACTTAAAACATGCTTAGAACGTTAGCACTTGTTGGTCTTAAAGGTGCTTTCTTTGTATTTCTCCCATGGGACCCAGGGAACTGGGCAAAGGCTCTTTCCTTCCTTCCCCAGGGGATGGGGGTGGGGGGCCTCAGCCAATAGAAGAAAGAGAGACTTGGCTCAGTAGCTCTGCTGTGCAATTGAAAGAGCCTGGCAAAGCAAGCTATTCCTCCCCATGGGAGGAGCCTTAGTCAATGGAGAAAATAGAGGTTTTGCTTTGTAGCTCCTGTGCAATTGAGCAAGCCTTGCAAAGCAAGCTGTTATGCAGGAAGCAAGATATAGGGAGAAGAAAGCAGTTGCTCAGAGGCCTGATAGGAGCCCTCCGGGGGCCTGATTCGGCCCCCAAACTGCATGTTTGACACCCCTGCTCTTACCCTTGGTGTGTTCCTCACTATGGTACACTTCCTGGTACTTAACTTGCTTTTTCTGTCTCTAGCTTTCTTGGTCTCCTTGCCTGGTTTTCTGGCCTGGACAGCAAGGAGTTTGTGGCTCCACCTCTTCCTGTCACATGTCTCTGACAGTTAGTAATTACTGATAAATGGGTCCTGTGCTGCCACCTAGGGGGGCTTTTAAACTTGAAGGACACAGTTCTGTAGTAAATTTGGCATGACCATTGGTAAGGAAGCACATACACTGTGATGGTATGAAGCTGCCAGTCAGAGTTTTGAAGAAGAATTGTGCTACCTGAAAGGATCCCCTAAGGTTTGTCTTGGACTTTTGTCTAATTGCTGTGGGCAGAAGCGCCCAATGGGCTGCCACATACCCCTCCTTGAAGCTGTAATGTCAGAGACGCTAGCTTTAACTTCTGAGGCACAAGCCCTTGTCCTTCCAAAGAAAGTCCCCCTAAAAACTAGTAGGACTTAAACCTAAGGCAACGTGGTTAAGCTATAAGCCCCCAGCAATTCAGTAGTCTAGAATCTGTGGCTAGGTCTCCTCAGCTGAAGCGTATCATTTTCTGTAGCAGAGAGAGATGGCTTTTCCTTTTGGTTCCTAAGCAGTTCATGCATTTTACTTCATGGTTTATTGATATAAACAGCATGACTGTTTTACCTGGAAGTGGTTTCATAGTCCTCAGTGAGAGGAGAGATACAATTGACAGGCATCTTCGGAAGACAGCTTGTTGCCATTCAGCAACTGGGGACTATTTGGTGTGTTCTAGCATGTGCTAACAGTGAGACCCCAAAGGCCTGGTCGGTACTCTCTGTGAAACCCATGTGAACCCTTGACAACACTCTGCAGAATCCTCTGCAAGGTTTCTGCAGCAAATGGGGAAGATTATTCCTCAGCTGACAAATGGAGGTGGAAATGAAGCATAAAACTTTGGAAACCCCTGCTGTGTGGTGGAATTGGCACATCTGTCCTCCTGTTGGTGACCATTGACTTGCTCTCAAAAGAGGAACAGGACAGTATGTGGGGTAATCTTACTGCATCCTTGTCATAACTCTGTGATGGAGGGAAAACAGAAAGAGAAAATGAGTGATCCAGAGCTGCTCAGTAAGGTATGTGGCAGAGCAGGAAATTGAATCCAGGTCCCTCCAGTCCAGCATTCCCTATCCAACACTCCCCATTTTCTCACAAATCGTTAATTCACTATTTCCCCTTTCAACCAAATACTTATTTCAGCATTAGCTGGAGTAGTTAAAAGTAAATTCAATTAAGATCAGTTGAAGAAGAAGAGTAGGGTTTTATAGCCCATTTTTCTCTCAAGGAGTCTCAAAGCAGCCTTTCCTTCTTCTTCGCCGGAACAAGACCTTGTGAGGTGGGACTGAGAGAGTTCTGAGAGAATTATGACTGGCCGAAGGTCATCCATATGGAAGAGTGGGGAATAAAACCTGATTAGCGTCTGCCACTCTTTACTACACCATGCTGGTTTATACTGCCTTATACTGAATCAGACAGCCCCTACTATTTGAACTTTTAACTGTAGATGCCAGGAATTGAACCTGGGACCTTTTGCATGAAAAGCAGATGCTCTAGCACTGAGCCGCAAGTTAACAAGAAGGGTGGATTCTGATGATGAGATGCTAACTGGGTTCCCCCCACCCCTGAAATTTACTGACCTTATTTGAGTCCCACCCTTCAGTGAAGTGTGTTCCTTTTTCTGGCTTACTGGAGTTCCCTGGAGTGCTTTAGTGTGTGAGTAATGAATGTATGAATGTCATTTAATTTCCAGATTTATTGATAAAGGATCTGCATCTTTTATCAGCATTGGAAAGCTGATGTTCTCAGGTTGTTTCAGATGAGAAAGTCAAGGTCACTGGCATTATTTGGGTAACTTAAGTGTTCTCTGTGGTTTTATCTCTCTGTATTGGTGTGGATTTGAGAGGAAATGTAAATTCTTGTATATACCATGACATTTCCCATAGTAAATTGGATTGTAGGAAAACACATTAGTTGCTAACAGCTGGAGAACTCCAGACACCACCTGGAGGTTGGCATTTCTGCTAGGCCGGTACAGTCTTTAATCAGTAGATGAATCACCTACTAGATTGGGATTAGTTCAGATTCTCCATTGGCCATAAAAACTCCCTGCATGACCTTGGTCCAGTCACTCTCTTTCAGTCTAACCCACCTCACAGGTTAGTGATTGTCAAAAGTGGATATAAATATCTAAATTAACCCTTTCTTGGGTAATCAATGGAGCAAATTTTAATAGGTGGGGCACACTTTTTAATGTAAATAAGCTATTTTTATTCTGGCGGTGTGTTCTTGAAATAGGAAATGAGAGAGAATATTTACAATTTCCTTTCCTTCTAGCCAGTGGAGGTAGCTTTTGATGTTGAGTTCATAAATTCTCTCTAATCTGCTTCAAGATCTAAACAAAAATACAACAGCTCATTTGTGGTTTTTGGTGATCTACTTAAAATGTGTAGGTTACTTCATTAAAAGGCAGGCGTGAGTCACCTAACTTGTATTTAATTGAAAAGAATAAACATCATTAGTAAGGAAGAGCTGATTCACGGCTTGCATTTTCAGCTCCAGCATAAAGTACATTCAGTACGTTTTGACATTGTTGGCATCCCTCCCCCCCCCCCCCCCCAATTCCTGCAAGGAGCAAAGGGCAGCATTCACTGTTCTCTGTTCTTCTGTTCAGGGGTGGCATTCTTGCAGGAGCTGCTTTGCATATTAGGCCACACCCCCTGATGTAGCCAATCCTCCCAGAGCTTACATGGCTCTTTTTTGTAAGCTCTTGGAGGATTGGCTACATCAGGGGGCATGGCCTAATATGCAAAGGAGTTCCTGCTAGAATTCCACCCCTGTCTGTTTTTATCTTCACAACAATCCTGTGGGATAGGTTAGGCAGAGAGTAGGTGACTGCTCTAAGGCCATCCATTTAGCTTCAGGGCAGAATGGGGATCTGAACCCAGCTCTCCCAGTTCCTGCCCTGCCCTGGATGGCCCCAGGTAGCCTGATCTCATCAGATGCTGGAAGCTAAGCAGGGTCGGCCCTGGTCAGTATTTGGATGGGAGACCACCAAGGAAGTCCAGGGTCACCGGGCAGAGGCAGGCAATGGCATCTCACCTCTAAAGGTCTCTTGCCTTGATCACCCTGCAGGGTCACTATAAGTCAGCTGTGACTTGACAGCACTTCCCACCAGCACCTCCCAACTCCTAGGCCAGCATTTTAACTGCAGTCTAACCAGGCCCTAGACTGGCACCGTAGGCAAGGCTAACTTCTGGTGCTCCTCCCCACTGATAAAATCACCGGGTCACATAGGAGGCACCCAATTCTGTACCCCCAGAAGGCCGGCACCCTAGGCAATCGCCTAGTTTGCCTATTGGCAGGGCCGGCCCTGAGTCTAGCAAAAGCTATGCCTTTCCTGAGATGGGGACAAGGGAATGGGAGAGCTTCAAGGGACAAGGGGACAAAGGAAGGGAAAGTATTTCTGACTGTCTGGCTGTGGTTGAAGACGCTGGAGAAGGGCCAGGACAGTAAAGAGGGCAATCCTAGAGCTCACACCTGATCAACTTCGCTTTCCTTTGCTGTTGTTAAAGGCTTGGGAACCCTGCCTTATATCGAACCTGCTAGCCCTAATGCATTTTGTAATTATTCCTGATGTGATTTCCTCCCCACGTTTGCACCAGTTTCTCTCTTTCAGATTGCCAGCAGTGATCTCCCAAATTCCCTGGCAGGACATTCAGGCAGGCATTTGATAAGAGTGCCCTGTTCAAGAGAGATGATATGAAAAGAGTCTGTGGTTGTTTTTCTGCATAGGAGACCCTATCTGATGGTCTTATGCCAGTCCTTCACCTGGGCCTTTGTGAGAGCTCTGCTGTTACCTTGGCGTAATGCATCCCCCATTGTAATCTAGTTCAATCTTATCCAGGGCTTTTTTTGAGCAGGAATGCAGTTCTGACTGGCTTGGTGTCAGGGGGTGTGGCCTAATATGTAAATAAATTCCTGTTGGACTTTTTCAACCAAAAAGCCCTATGTGAAACAACGGTGACATCAGGGGATGTGGCATAATATGCAAATAGGTTCCTGCTGGGCTTTTCCTATCAAAAAAGCCCTGGTCTTATCTAAATGGCTTTAGGAGATGATGGTGGGTTAAGGAGGACAGAAACTATAGGATGACACAGTATATTTCCATGTTGTTGCTAAAGGCTATTTATTTCTGGATCTTTCAGCAGTGATTAAAAGTAAGGGTTGTCTTGAGCCGTGATACGGTTTGGTTTGCCAGCCATTAAGAGGTGTGTCAAATAATGCATCCTAAGAGTGCTGTGGCGCAGAGTGTTAAAGCTGCAATACTGCAGTCCTAAGCTCTGCTCATGACCTGAGTTCGATCCCTGGCGGAAGCTGGGTTTTCAGGTAGCCAGCTCGAGGTTGACTCAGCCTTTCATCCTTCCGAAGTCAGTAAAATGAGTACCCAGTTTGCTGGGGGGAAAGTAGGGGTTTAGATGACTGGAGAAGGCAATGGCAAACCACCCCGTAAAAAGTCTGCCGTGAAAACGTTGTGAAAGCAATGTCACCCCAGAGTCAGAAACGACTGGTGCTTGCACAGGGGACCTTTCCTTTCCTTCCTTCAATGCATCCTAACAGGCTTGAGTTGAAGACTTTCTTAGAAGAATCTATAGTAATGCAAAAAAAGATGTCAAAGAGTTCAAAGCGAGAACTTTGTTGGCTAAGTCTATTTGCAGTAACACCTGCATCTTTCAAATGTTTTCATGTAATGGTCAATGTGAAATGCATTTTCTGCTAGAAATTTTTCCTCCCATCCAGTTGGGATAACATTCTCAGGGACTGTATCCCTCCCTAAAAGGATCCCCCCTTGCCACACTGAAGGCAGGTGGGAGAAAATGTCCCTGTTGGATAGGCATGGTGAACAGATGGAGACATTTGGTAAGGCAATCCGAGAAAGGTGGCACGGCGACTGTGCACACGTATATAATGAGGGCTGCTGATACTGGCTTAAGAAATTCCTGGAGATTTAGGGGTGGAGAGCAGAATTTGGGGAGGGGAGTGAGCTCAGCATGGATGTAATTCCATACAGTCTACTCTCCAAAGCTGAGATTTCCTCCAGGGGAACTGATTTGCATAGTCTGGAGATTAGTCATAATTACAGGAGACCTTCAGGTCCCACCATGAGGTTGGTATATGTAAATAATACATAAAATGTCATTGGATGGATATCGGATTTAGCAGGAACATGGGCTATGTGAGACCTGTCCAATAGCATTTTATGCATTAATAGGGTGTGAGCAAAGCTTGCAGAGCTTTCTGCCAACTTCTTTGCAGAGTTTTTCTCTCTTCCTCTTAGGGCAAAGATACCTATGGGTTAGTTCCATAATCCTGACCAAAGTGGTAGTTGTTTTTCTTTTGGGGGGGGGGGCGTGTTTACTAAACAGAGACACATCCAGCAGAGCACTGTAATCTCTTGTTAACTGATTTCAAGGCACACATGTTATTGAAAGAACATGGCAGAGACCTGGCATCTAGAGAGATCCTTGGAGATGAAAGCAAAATGTTTGCTTTTGTCTGCTCACCCCATTAGCAGCAGCACAGCCTCCCCACCCTGTGCCACCAGTTTAAGGTGTAGCTGATGTGCCAGGGTACGCAAACAAGCCCGCATAGGCTCAGCATTGGATGG
The DNA here is from genome assembly GCF_032191835.1 of Heteronotia binoei. Taxonomy (NCBI): domain Eukaryota; kingdom Metazoa; phylum Chordata; class Lepidosauria; order Squamata; family Gekkonidae; genus Heteronotia; species Heteronotia binoei. The sequence goes on from NC_083226.1 coordinate 27,270,858, forward strand.
TTGAGCAAACAGGAGCCTCTGCTTGTACATAGGCCAATGAGCCTGTAGTGCGAAACAGCACTTTAGAAGGACAGCCCTCTCCTCTTGGGTGGCAACATCTGCCTAACTTTGCTGCTTGAGGAATGGCCCTGTCAGTTACAGATCTGCAGAGTCACTCTCTTCCCCCTTCTTCTGACCTTGTGAACTCTCAACCAGGCCACTCTGAAATAACAGCCGCACCCATAGATTCCTAAATATTGCACACTATTATTAACTCTTCAGTATGGATTAGTAATAAGAAGTGTATTGACAGTTGGGAATTAGTTAGTTGGGTTGCCAGCCTCCTGGTGGGGTCTGGAGATCTCCAGCTTTTAGAACTGATCTCCAGATGTCGGATCAGTACCCTTGGAGAAAGTGGCTGCTTTGGAGGATGGACTGTGCTGAGGTCCCTCCCCTCCCCAAACTTGGCCCTTTCTGGGCTCCAGCCTCTCCCCCAATCACTAGGAGCTTCCCAACCCAAAGCTGATAATTCAGTTAGTTAATTTCCAAATATTCATTTCCCGCAAATATGTAAAAAGAAATGCCTGACTGAGGGCTAAAATAGTCCTTCTGACAGACTGCATCTATATATGCTTATTGAGGTTGGTTCTCCTTGGGGGAGAGAGAACGGGAGGGAGGCTGATGGACTCCTACAACCAGGGGTCATTTTGTAGAAAAATAGGTGGTGGAGCTCATCCAGGGATTGTTATGCAGCTGCACCTACTATTCAGTGGACAAGGTGGGAAGGAGGAGGTGGAACTGTCAGAAAGGTTCAGGAGCTGTGCTCCTGTGAGCTCCCGCTGAATCCAAGGCCTGCCTACAACTATCCCACATCTCATATCTTCAGAGAGAAATAGAGCGTGTGAGCGTTACTGCATCCTAAGGTGCTTCTGTCAATTTCCAGCATAGTCTGACAATCCTTCTCTCTTGGTCTCCATCTAGACTTCAGAAGCTGCCCTTTACACCCAGACACCCATATGCTCCCTCCCTCCATGAGAAGCTGACTTTTCCCAAAGCCACAATCTCCTGCTTTTACAACTGATCTCCAGCTGGCAGAGATCAGCTCCCCTGGAGAAAATGGCTGCTTTGAAGAGTTGGCTCTATGGCACTGTACCATGCTGAGGCCCCTCCCCTCCCCAAACCCTGCCCTCTCCTGGATTTACCCCCAAAGTCTCCAGATATTTTCCAACAGAGACCTGGCAATCCTAGTTCTGAGTGAGAAAGCTGGACTATAAAGAACATACTACTGAACTGAGTTCTGATGTTGAATGAACACACATTAACATATAGATCTGCCTAATGCTTGATGAGACCAGTGGTCCATCAGGATCAGCATTGTCCGCTCAGATTGGCAGCAGCTTTCCAGGGTTTCAAGTAAAGGTCTTTCATATCACCTGCTGCTAGGTATGCCAATCCTGGAGAGCCAGTTTGGTGTAGTGGTTAAGTGTGTGGACTCTTATCTGGGAGAACCGGGTTTGATTCCCCACTCCTCCACTTGCACCTGCTGGAATGGCCTTGGGTCAGCCATAGCTCTGGCAGAAGTTGTCCTTGAAAAGGCAGCTGCTGGGAGAGCCCTCTCCAGCCCCACCCACCTCACAGGGTGTTTGTTGTGGGGGAGGAAGGTAAAGGAGATTGTGAGCCGCTCTGAGACTCTTTGGAGTGGAGGGCGGGATATAAATCCAATATCATCATCTTCATCTCCTTCTCCTTCTCCTCCTTCTCCTCCTTCTCCTCCTTCTCCTTCTTCTCCTCCTCCTCCTCCTCCTCCTCCTCCTCCTCCTCCTTCTCCTTCTCCTCCTCCTCCTCCTCCTCCTCCTCCTCCTCCTCCTTCTTCTCCTTCTTCTTCTTCTTCTTCTTCTTCTTCTTCTTCTTCTTCTTCTTCTTCTTCTTCTTCTTCTTCTTCCTTTTGCTGGGACCTAGGGACTCCCCTGGAATGACAGATTATCTCCAGAGGACAGAGATTAGTTCCCCTGGAGAAAATGGCTGATTTGGAGGGTGGACTTTATGGCTTTGTACCCTACAGAGGTCCCTGTCTTCCCCACGCTCCATCCCCAAATCTCCAGGAGTTTCCCAACCTGGACCTGGCAACCTTACCTCTCCATCCCCCACTAGCGGCTGGAGGAGACCTGGCTACCCCACCTGCCACCTGATATTTTTAATTAGAGATGCTGGGCATTGAACCTGGGCCCCTGGGTGATGGTCATCCCTGTTCTCAGTGTAGGTCTATTGTCCTGGCTGTGGCCTGAGAAGGCCCTTGTTAGTTCCAGTGGAATGCCTGACTGCTAGGAATGGCTCGGATGGGACAACTGTCCCTTTGTCTTCTGTTTCACTTTCTGGCCAATGCATCAAATTTTTTTTGAGTGTGTTCATTTGTTGGGAATTTTGCATAGCTGGGAATTTTTGCAAAAACTCTGCAGGAATTTGAACTAGGGTACGTTTTAGCAACTAGGTTCAGAATAATGAGGCAGTGGGAGAGGGATGCTATGAATTGGTGGTACAAGGCCTATTAAATTATCTGCAGGATAGTAATTTATTTATTGAATATATATATCTTGCCATCTCAATTTCTAAACCCACAGCCTATAAGATAGCATGCTGTAGTATTTACGGGTGTTGGATTGGGATCTAAGAGACCTGGGTTCAAATCCATGCTCAGCCATGGAAGCTTGCTGGGTGACCTTGGGCTGATCATGCTCTCAGCCTAGTCAACCTCTCTGGGTTGGTGTGAAGATAAAATGGAGGACCGGAGAAGCCTCTTTGGATCTCCATTGCGGAGAATATCAGGGTATAAATGTCAAATAAATAACATATTAAGGTGATAGGTGAAATAACCATGCTATGGGGTAAATTGTTTTAGAAGAATTTCCACCAAAGTTTACTGTTCTTATTTCTGTGTCACTAACAGTAGGTGGAAAGAACCCAATGTCACCAAGGCAGCTTTCCCACAGCTTTTCTTCATGAGATGGTTGCGAACTCTGAGTTGGGAAATACCTGGAGATTTGGAAGGGAAGGCAGAGTTTGAGGAGGGGTATAATTATACCTCAGCAGTGTATAATACCATAAAGTCCGCCCCCAAAGAGTCCATTTTCTCCAGGGGAACTGATCTTGGTTGCCTGGAGATCAGTTATAATAGTGGGAGATCTCCAAGTGCCACCTGGAAGTTGGCAACTGTATCTCATGGCAGGGAAAGCTTTGCCAACTTCAGATTTGTGGGTCAGGCTGAAATTGAATGGCACAGGAGCCAAACGGGACAAAACCAGTGGCAGAGTTCATTTATGAAAATTGGGCATGTTGTGTGAGGGTTTCTCCATTCATCCCCAGCGTCTGTGTATCGTCGGTATATTTATAGCATAGATTCTCTTCTCCCTTGACTCCATCAGCCCCACAAAAGGCAACAATTTTTTTTAAGAGTAGAAACATTTTGCTTATTTGGATCTCTCTGATGCAGGTATTTCTGTATTCTGAGCCAGATTTGGTTGTTTCCTGCTCTTATATGTCAATAAGTGGTAGCCAAAGCTCTCCGCTGTGGCTGAGCACGGGTTATCTTTTAGCAAGTTGTAATTTTCCTGTGGATCATATCCGGTCTGACTTGTTCTGATCAAAAAGTGCCACCTGGCAAAAATTCTCCTTTCTGTGCACCTCATTTTTAATGGCAGAGCAGCTGCCCTGCCATTAGATAGAGGGAGGCCTGAGGGGGCAGGTTTTGATGCGCTGTGAAGCACCAGCAGATTTTAATAATTTGTTTTTATTATATGTCTGAGGGAGGGTGTCATTTGACTTTTCTGCCTCAGGTAAACACTAGAATGTCTTGGGTCCTGTTTGAAAAGAATCCCCCCCCCCCAGTTTTTTCTAATTGACATAATTTTGATAATCTGAGTAGAATGGCCAACTGCATGAAGAAAAAAATGACTGTTCCTTTAGCGCAGGAGTGGCCAAACTGTGGCTCGGGAGCCACATGTGGCTTTTTCATACAAATTGTGTGACTCTTGAAGCCCCCACTGTCCCATCGGCTGGCTTGGAGAAGGCATGTCTTTTTAAATCACTTCTCCAAGCCAGCCATCAGCTTGGAGAAAACATTTAAAGTTGCTTTCTTTTAAACTCTCTCTTCCTCCTCCCTGCCCCTCCTATTTGCTCTCCTTCCCTCCTTGTTTCCTTGTCTCAAACATCTGACATTTATGTCTTGTGGCTCTCAAACATCTGACATTTATTCTATGTGACTCTTGCATTAAGCAAGTTTGGCCACCCCTGCTTTAGAGGCAGTTTGATGGATGTTGTAGCAGTCGGGTTGTCACCTCCAGATGGGGCCTAGAAGTCCCCAGAAGTAAAACTGAGCTCCAAACCACAGATATTGGTTCCCCTGGAGAAAATGGCTCCTTTGGAGTGTGAATGCTGTAGCATTATACTCCACTAAGGTTTTTTTCTTCCCCAAACCCTGTTCTCTCCAGGCTATACCCCAAGTCTCCAGGATGTTCACAACCCAAAACTGGCAACCCTATTTAGCAGGTGGTATTATTTCCCTCCATGCCATGAAAAGCTTCCAGCTACCCATTTCCACACATTACACCCCTACTATAAAGAGACAGGCCATTTTTCTTTAGACCCGTTGGCAACCTAATTCAAGGGAAGGACCAGTATCTCTGAAAGGCATAGCCCCTGGTCACTAGAACATTTTATTTAGCACTCTTTTAGCTTCTGAGGCATCCCCCATTTTTAAAAGATCAGGGGGTAGATGATGTGAAAGACCTCAGCCTGGGACTCTGGAGAGCTGACTGACCTTGCTGGACTAATGGTCTTATTCAGTGTAAGGCAGCTTTGTGTGTTCGTTTGTGTGGGTGTGTTCACATATCTCCAACATAAGAGGAGCCATGTTGGATCAGGTCAATGGCCCATCCAGTCCAACATTCTGTGTTACACAGTGGCCAAAAAACCCTCAAAAAACCCAAGTGCCATCAGGAGGTTCACAAGTGGGGCTAGAAGCCCTTCCACTTTGCCGCCCCCCCAAGCACCAAGAATACAGAGCATCACTGCCCCAGACAGTTCCAATAATATACTGTGGCTAATAGCCACTAGGGATAGCAATCATCAGGGCTAGCAATTTGCTGATCTTAAAAATGGAAGCAGAAATTCCCAGTAAGCTGTATTCTCTGCTTTGTACCATGTTCTGGGGGTTTCTGAGATCCCACGGCATTGTGGCATAAACAGAGCTTTGATTCGGTTCCACTTTGAGGTTTGTGGCCTCCATGTGGTGGCTCAGAATATGTGAAAAAGACCCACTGTGTAAGGAAGGGAGTCTGGGAAAAGATCCTATGAGAAGCTATCAGACTAGGATTTGTTTTCCTTCCCTAACCTACTACGGTCTTTTGCCTCAGTATATTTTTAGAACTGAAAAACCCTTTAAAAGGCAATGTATTGATTCTTTTCCACCATAGCCATCACTTCTGGGCCTCTCTATTTTAGAATTATATTTCACTGTTCTTCTGTAACTTGACCTCAGTGTCGATATCCCTATTATCTTCCCTCCTGGTGTTCTGAAATAAACCAGATCCCCGGAGGGCCTTTTGCCAGAACCAGCTTGAGTAGGCCCATCTGCCTTTTAAAGTTTTGCAGTGTTGTTAATGACAATCATGTGGTATTTCATCCATGCTTAACAAAGGGAGGGTAAACAGAGGGCTGCAGCCCCTTAAGCAACTGGCTTCTTCAGAGACAGCCTTTCTCCCACAAGTTTTGGCTTTTATCTTTGGAAAAAGAATTGATTTGTACTTACAAAGAGATAAAGAGCAATGTGTATGCGGTATTCTGTATAATTGTTTTAGAAAGAAACAAATTTTAGTGCATTTTTATCCTGCCATTCTTCTAAAGAGCTGAAGACAATGTCCTCTCCTCACTTTTCGTCTCACAACCCTGTGATGAGAAATGCGAACCCAGAGCCCCTTAGTGCATTTAATGGAAAGTGAGGATTTTGTACCATATTGCACCAAACTACAGTGGCTTCTCTGGCTATTTTAGGGTTCCTTCAGACATAATACTCTCAATTGTGAGGCAGTTTATACCTTCAGTAGTCTGTCATTGTACACACTGTGTGTGTTGTCAGCTCATAAGAACATAAGGGAAGCCATGTTGGATCAGGCCAATGGCCCATCACTTCCAACAACTGCCACACAGTTCATACAATGTATAAAGTGACTTTGAGTGGGGGCCAGTTAAGACGCATTTGGGGACTACACAATCTTTCTTAGCCAGCTTATGTGCTGAGATAAATTCAGTCAAAACTGAGGCCTTGCAGTTCCAGGATGTAGAAATTCTAGACTTGGATTCTTAACCAGATTCCAAGTTCCACATAAATACTGCACTATGAATATACAAGCCAAGGACACATGAGAAACTCATAGGGAAATCTCCCAGCCCTCAGCTAACTCTGTGACCATGATAGTTTTGCTTTGTCCTCTGGCTTCCAACATTCACCTGCTACCACCATTGTCTACTCTTTCTCCCACTCTTGCCTCTTCCTCCTCCCATCTCTCCCCCTCCACATCCTACTTCTCCCCCAGCCCCAACACTGCCCTCCTTCTGCCCCATCTTTTTATAAAGCTGACATTCTCTTAACCTCCTCACCCTCTTTACCCCTCTGCCCACCCATCACCGCCCCACTGCAAACTGTGGTTTGGTGGACATAAATCCCTCTCCAGTTTCCCCCCTGCGTTCAGTTTTTTTTATGCAGCCTCTCTCCAGTTTGTAGAGGGAAAATGTCCCTAGTCATATAGCCCCAATCAGCAAATTGTAAGTATGCTGACTGTTAGATATATTGATTTTGAGCTACCCAGTGAATTCCTGTGATGCTGTGTGGGTTGTCGAAGCGGTTGTTAAAAAATTGGTGTTTTAAGGCTGCCTTCTTGTATGTGCTTGCTTGAGAGTAAGTGCCAGGAAGTGAAGCTTCCTTCTGTGGAAGATCAGGATGCATGAGTTGTTAAAATCTATGTATTGAAACATACAGCTTGAACCTGAGGTTTCCCAACCCAAACCTAACCATGATCTGATGATTGATGGTTCTCATTCTTGCTCAGATACAAGTGCCGCTCAGTGATTTGTTTTAAATAGTTGTGAGCAGACGAACAGCTGGATGAGCGGCACTTTTCCTGGTGCAAAATCCATCCTGATTTTAACAGCGCAGTCCTACACAGTGTTACTCGCCATCCATGCTCGTTGAAATCCTCAGGCTCAGACAAGGGCAACTCTGTTTCGAACTGCAAAGAAGTTGTCTTATCCTCAAGTGTGGTTCATCCATCACTTTGAGTCATGTTAGCAGCACAACGTGGCTCTCAGCGGAGTTGAATGGGAGCCGGTTCTTTCTGTCACTCCCTCAACTTATTTTTGTGCCTTTCTGCCTTCAAACCAATTCTGCAGCCAGTTTCTGTGTGTCGCTGAGTATCACCGTCAATAGTCCCCTTGTGTTTGTATACACAACTGACACTTCCAGGCTTAGGCAGCAGTAAGTGGAATAACCAGCCTGACTGGGACAGTGATTTAATGTCTAAACAAATCTTCATACATATTGCAAGAAGCGTGGAGAGCAGACACCTGTCTGCTGACGTCTGCTTCACCCAAGGCTGGGATTTGGAAGTTCTTTGACAGGAAGCAACATGAGAGACCCAGAATGAAGAGGGAGGAGCATAATATGTAGCTCCACCCCCTCCAGGCTCAGTTTTCAAACTTCTGGGTTAGCACTGTGGTGACTATTGCTGTTGATTCTGACACAGTTGCTACAGGCATCAGCAAGCCACCAACTTCTAACCCTCTTTTGGTGCCATTGGCCATTTACATTCTTGCACATGCCCACAGCTAGGGCCTTTTTTTGTAGAAAAAGCGCAGCATGAGCTCCCCTATGCCTTCCTCGGCATGCTGGCCACAGTGGGCAAGTTGGGGAAGGCTGAAGCCATCAGGGAGGTGTTTAGAGATGCCTCCCAATCAGTGCCAGATTAAACCCTGTGGAGGCCCCTAGGCAGTCAAAATCTCAGGGGCCCCCTTGCAGATTGTCTCAGTAGGAATGCCCACCCCATTCCCTGCAGCCCCCAACTGCAGCCTTCAGACACTATTTCAAAAGACCCTTTTCCTAAGCTGCAGGGGAAAGGTAGAGAGATGCAAACTTGGCAACTACGCCAGCAGCTGTACCAGGAAAGCTGGGCAAAGAGCGGCTCAGTTGCTGGTTACATGTGCAGGCTGGGAGGTCTGCAAACAGAGAGAAAACCGGAGGGGGAGGGAGCCAGCCTGGGGCCCCTAAAGGCATGGGGGCATTAGGCCAGTGCCTACGTGGCCTAATTGTTAATCCATCCCTGCTCCCCCGTGCCTTCCCAGTGTGTACCAGCTGGAGCCTAGCCAGCCCAGGTGGAACTCCGCTCCTGTGTGCTTCCACTCCAAAAAGGCCACAGCGGTTAAGAGGAATAGGAGAGCATTTATGCTTTGTACTGAAGAAGGGCTGGGAGGAGTTGTTAGGTGGTTGTAGGAGCTGTCAAAACCAACAGCTGCTATAGTCACTTAGAGGCTTCTGTCTGTGGAGGCTTCTTTGGGATGCCTGAGAACCGGTTCTCGTCTGAGGATGCCCTCTGGTGCTGTGCAATAGCAGCTCTTGTATTAGGCCAGGCTTCCAGAGAAGCAGCAGTTAGCATTATTAGTAACAGATGGCTTTATTATACCTCTTTCTGGGCTGCAAAAGCTGCTTGCTGGGATGACAGTAGAATGATGGTGCCCCATTAATTACCCTTCGTGATTCAGTTAACAGGGCGGAATTTCCTGGTTCTCTACTACTGAACTTCCCTTCTGTCCTTCATACTGCAAATCTGGTTTCGTCGTGGAGATTGTTTAAGAACAGCAGAGTTGGGAGAAGAAGCGACAGCCGTATGGCTGTCGCCTTTCTCCATAAAAGTGGATCCCAGCCCCTTCCCCACCCCCGCCCCATAGCAAAGCTACCAAAATTAGGCCATTGCGGGAAATGTTCTGATAAGTAATTGACGTAATAATGCAGAGTCTAATCCTGTTAAGGAGATTTGGCACTGCCAGAGCAACTGCGATCAAGGGAATTGTTTTTTCTTAAATGATAAGATGGAGAAAAACACTTGGGGGAAGAGCACCATGTGGAGGAAGAAGACAAGGGTGCCACCCATAAAGCAGCATGTCAGAAATAGGCTGTAGAGCCAGTTTGGTGCTGAGTGTTGGATTAGGACTGGAGGAGACCCAGGTTTGAATCTCTACTCTGCCATGGAAGCTTTGCTAGGTAACCTTGGGTGAGTCACCCTTTCTTGACCTAACCTACCCCACAGGATTAGTGTTATGAGCAGGGCTTTTTTTTTTATAGAAAAAGCCCAGCAGGAACTTATTTGCATATTAAGCCACATTTCCTGATACCAAGCCAGCCGGAATTTCACCCAAAGGGTGATTAACATGTGGAATTCACTGCCACAGGAGGTGGTGGCCGCTACAAGCATAGCCAGCTTCAGAAGGGGGTTAGATAAAAATATGGAGCAGAGGTCCATCAGTGGCTATTAGCCACAGTGTATGTGTATATATATATGTGTGTGTGTGTGTGTGTATATAAAAAAATTTTGGCCACTGTGTGACACAGAGTGTTGGACTGGATGGGCCATTGGCCTGATCCAACATGGCTTCTCTTATGTTCTTAACTGTCTTCCTGTGCGTTCCTGCTTAAAAAAAAACCCCAAACCCCCTGATTATGACGATAAAATGGAGGAGTTGAGAATGATGTTGCAAGCCATTTTGTATCCCCCGTGAGGACCAAAGCAGAGTATAAGTACCTCAGTATCTCAATAAATCCTAATAAACCTGCAGAGGGGTTAAGCCAATGTGGCATAGGAGAGTTTTACATGTGTTGGTTAAAAAGGACTGGAAGGGTGGAATAATCCCAAAGTATTGTATACTTCAGGGATAAACCAAGGCATGGTGTTCTAATGCCAACTCTTCCGCTACAGCATGAACTCACCTTCCCAAGTTGTATTACGGATGATACACAGCAGGCTATCAAGTGCTAGACTGGCAAGTTGTCTCCCACATGCCAAACAGATACTTCATCTCATAGTCTGCTACAGCCTTCCTGCATCAACCTGCCTTTTAAAGAAAAAATAAAGTCTTCATCTTTATTTCTGTGCATAGAGGTTCACCAGCTTGCAGGCATGTTCAGGACAGTGGCAGAACGGCTTCAGGGATTGGGAGAAGAGTGTTGGTGATGCACAGAACCTGACCAATAGGCATCCATCACAGCAGAAGGACATAAGAAGAGCCCTGCTGGATCAGACCAGTGGTCCTTCTAGTCCAGCATCCTGTCTCTCACAGTGGCCAACCAGTTCCTCTGGAGGGTCAATGACGGCATAGAGGCTGAGGCCTTCCCTGGATGTTGCCCCCAGATCTGGAATTCAAAGGATTAGTGGGTCTGAATGTGTAGAGCTCACGACAGTGGACATTCAGTTTATTCTGTAAAACTCTTCTGCAAAATTATTCAAATCAGACCATAGTACAGCCTTCTGTTTTTTTCTGATCACAGTATCTTGGTCTGTTTAGATAGGCATCGTCTGTGGTATCAGACTAATTAATCAGGATATAACTGTATTCTAACCCAATGTGTATTTCCAGATTGTGTGGGTTATGTGATTTGATGGCATGTAACACAGACTATCACAAGCATGGCAAAGTGCAGGGGTGTCAAGCATACAGCCAGGGGGCCAAATCAGGCCCCCGAGCAACTGGCTATCATCTTCTCCCTTTTCCCTATCTCTTGGTTCCTTCTTCATAACAGCTTGCTTTGCAAGGCTTGCTCAGTTGCACAGGAGATACAGAGCAGAACCTCTATTTTCTCCCATTGACTGAGGCTCCTCCCTTGGAGTTCGACACCCCTTGTAGTGGTTAAGAGTGGTGGACTCTAATCTGGAGAACTGGGTTCAGTTCTCCACTCCTCCATATGAACCCTGCTGGGTGACCTTGAGTCAGTCACAGTTCCCTCAGAACTCTCTTAGCCCCATCTACCTCACAGGGTGTCTGTTGCAGGGAGAGGAAGGGATTGTAAACCGCTCTGAGATTCTTTAGAGGAAAGAAAAGCAGCGTATAAAACAACTCTTCTTCTTACGGTGACCATATGAATTAATGACCTCTAAAATGTCTTGTCACTGATGACATTTCTCAGGTAAACTGATGAAAGTGGCTTCCTTTATTGAGTCCACCCATCTCATGTTGGGTTGTCTTCTTTTCCTACTGCCTTCAACTTTTTCTAGCATTATTGTCTTTGCCAGCAAGTCTTGTCTTCTCATGACAGGACCAAAGTACCAGTGTCTCTGCTTAGTCTTTTTTTTCCCTTCCAAATTTTAAATGTTTATTAAGAACTTGAAAACAAAACAAAGGATATCTCTGCAATCATCAAGAAAACCATAGTAGAATCCACAAACAGTAGTAATGTTACATCACAATATGTCAAATGAAGTTTGTTCCGAAATGATAATGACTGTAGTCATAAAACAAAATGGAACAAAAAAATAATAACAACAATCATACACATTCAGGCTTGATTTTATCTGGAGCCCATTTATGTCTCTTTTTGGTGGGTCATGATAGCCACAAAACTCTTCCCCAACCACATTTCAAATTCACATTTGCAGATTAAGGCAGCCCCGAGAGAGAACACATTACAGTAGTCCACTCCAGAATTTACCAGGGTTTATGTGCCTGTATTATAATGGCAAGATCCTAATCTCCTAGGAGAAGGGTGTACCGTGCTGGCACATCACTTGAAGATGATAGAAAGCACTCCAAGCATTTAATCCTGCTAGGCATAGAGGAGTTTCCCCAGCCAAGGTACCTGCTCTTTCAAGCTGAGTTGGGGCACCACCAGCTAAAGTAGGCATTTTGCCTGCCTGCCCTATCGACATCGACATCTAGTCTGGATTGAGTTTCAGTTTATCCAGTCCATCAAGAGCTCCACTGCTCATTCAGTGAATCCTCAGCCGCACCTGGATCGGGTGCCAGGGAGATGCAGAGCTGAGCACCATTCTGCTGATCACTCCTCTCCTCCAGTTTTCAGGCTGTTGCACCCCAGCGGCAGCTTCATGTTAAATAGCATGGGAGAGGAAATTTAAATCTTACAGAACTTCACAGGACAAGTCCCACAGAGAGGAATGATAATTCCGCAGCACCAACTTCTTTATTGCATTTGCAGTAGATCCTATATCGAGTTGCCTTCTACTATGAACCTTGGGCTTTCAAAGACAATATGGTCTACTCAGACGGACATTGGCTTTCCAGGGTCTCAGGAAGAGGTCTTTCCTATCACCTCCTATTTAATTATTTTAGCTGGAGATGCCAGGGATAACCTGGGGCCTTCTGCAGGTGAAGCACATGCTCTGCCACTGAGTCATAGCCCTTCTGCAAGCTTTAATCCAATGCAGACAGTCCAGAAGGATGTTGTAGCTGGTGGTATTGAAGACTGTTGAGAGATCTGGGAGAGTTAGCAGAGTCATACTTCCTGCCTTCTTTCTCCTAGCAAAAATTGTCATTCAGGAACACTGAGGCAGTTTCATCCCAGAAACCAAACTCAAAATGGTTTGGAATATTCTGCAATGTCATAGGTTACCATAAAAAGGGAGAAAGATCCCTGCCCCTGAGGAGTTTACAGTTACAAATGTTTAATGAGGGATGCTCTTTCCTGCCAGAAACCTCAGAACTGGAGGATGGGACTCCTCTTTGACCTGTGACACAAGCTGTCTCACAGCATTCTTATTTATTGACCAAAATTGGCTTGCAGTGTTCTCCTGTCCTCCATTTTATCCTCGCAGCAGCTGTGCAAGATAGGTTAGACTGAGAGAATGTGACTGACCCAAAGACACACAGCGAGTTTCCACAACACAAGTGGGGATTCAAACCTTGGTTTTCCGGTACTAGTCCGACGCCCTTAACCACAACATCCTTTATTGGCATTAACCAGTATGAGGATCAGGAAGTTGGCCGAGTCTTTTCCTGGTGCAGTGCCTTGCCCATTCTTTGCATTCTCCGGTGGAATGGTGCACTAGGAAGGTGGGTGGCTCCACAAGCTGCAGTTCCCACGCTGATGGGCTGGAGCCGGTTGACGTTTGTTTCCAAATGATAGCTGATGTATTTCTAGCAATCAGTCTGGCCTAATGCAAAGGATTGGCTCAAATGGGATTTCACAGTTCTCGCAGCTCATGTCCTTGAGATGATGGAAGAGCGTCGTGTGCCTTTGGCCAGTAATTATCAGTGGCAGTGTATCTCTGGAACATCACAAAAGCTTTTAAGCTTGTCAGCTGTAGCTCCAGTGCAATTTCTTCCCCCTCCCTGCCCTGTTTTCTGGGCCTCAGTCTTCAACAACAGACTTGTTCTTAAAGAGGGATAGAAAGCGTGGCGCAGAGGAGAAGTGGATCTTCTGCAGAGCGGTTTTGATTACTTCTGCAGGGTCAGGTTCTGGTTTGGTGATGGAAAGTGCCATCAATTCACAGCCGACTTATGACGGTCCCTCATGGGGTTTTCAAGGCAAGAGATATTCGGAGATGATTTGCCATTTCCTTCATCTGCGTCACGACCCTGGTATTCCTTGGAGGTCTCCCATCCAGATACTAACCAGGGCCAACCCTGCTTAGCTTCTGAGATCTGATGAGATCCGGCTAGCCTAGCCTGGGTTATCTAGGTCAGGACAGTTCTGATTTAGGAAGAAGGAATAGTTTTGTGCCAGTTTGGGCAAGGTGACGAGGGGATCACTGGGTTGTGCTTGGATTTAGTGGGAGCTGATGATCTTCAGAAGGAAGGGTGGTAAATCATAGAACTGCCTTCTTTTTAAAAACTTATCTGTACTCTGCTTTTCACCTCAGTGGGGACCCAAGGCAACCTACATTATCATCCTTCCTCCATTTTTCTTTGCAACAACAACCCTGTGAAGTGGGTTAGGCTGAGAGTGTGTGACTGTCCCAAGGACACTGTCTCACAGCAGGGGACCAGGGAGGGCCTCTACTGGCTGCCACCACTCTGGTAAGGGTCTGTCTGGGAGGGCCCAGAGCACCCACCCACCCACCCGTCTTCCTTATTAGCAAATTCCCTTTCTGTGACCAAAAAGACGTGAGGAACTAGGCAGTATAACAACAGATTTATTATAAGTACTCAAAAAGAATCACTGTTTTGTAAAAACTTTTAGTGCAGCAGTGAATACGAAAACAGTAAAGGTTGGTGCAAAGAAATAAAAGCTCTGATGCAACTAACTACACATTCCCTTCCTCTAATTCCAATTGACTCACTCAACCTCCTTAGATGAGGGATCCCTCCCTAGCTGCAGCCTTCTCCAACCCAGCCTTCCCAGAGAAAACAACCTCTCCCTATCTGCAGCCTCTCGATAGGGTTGCCAATCCCCAGTTGGGGGCAGGGGATCCCCTGGTTTGGAGACCCTCCCCCCGCTTCAGGGTTGCCAGAAAGCGGGGGGAGGGGAGGGATATGTCTGCTGGGAACTCTGTTATTCCCAATGGAGATTTATTCCCATAGAAAATAATGGAAAATTGATCTGTGAGTATCTGGGGCTCTGGGGGGGGGGGCTGTTTTTTGAGGTAGAGGCACCAAATTTCAGTATAACATCTAGTGCCTCTCCCCAAAATACCTCCCAAGTTTCAAAAAGATTGAACCAGGGGGTCCAATTCTATGAGCCCCAAAAGAAGGTGCCCCCATCCTTCATTATTTCCTATGGAAGGAAGGAATTGAAAAGGTGTGCCGTCCCTTTAAATGTGATGGCCAGAACTCCCTTTGGAGTTCAATTATGCTTGTCACAGCCTTGATCTCGGCTCCACCCCTAATGTCTCCTGGCTCCACCCCCAAAGTCCCCAGATATTTCTTGAATTGGACTTGGCAACCCTACCTCTCGAGAGAACACTTTCCTGTCTTTAGCCAGGCCTGTTTATCCTTTCTTCTTATGTCCAACCCCTCTGGGCAAGTTTTCCCTCCAAAATCTCTGCTCATCCAATCAGAGGAACACAAGGGATCCTGGGGAACATATGCCCTGCAGCTACTCTGATACAGGCTTCCCTGGGACCTGTAGGACGCCCTAGGCCTAGGATCATGACATACACCCAGACAGCTTCCATGGCAGAAGGGAGGGATTCAAGCTTGGAGCCTCCCAGATCCTAGTCCAACACTGGAGGATAAATCAGGACATGCTCTCATGCCAAGTGAATAATTTCAACAGGCACCAGATTGCCCGTGTACCTGTTGCGATGTTCGCATACGTCCAGATACAAAACTGCACACTCCTTACAATATTGCACCCCATTGGATGTGTGCTTTCATTCAGATAGTGCTGAGCAGTCCCATCTGGGCCCAGTGGTCACTTGTATGAATTAGCTGTGCGCTGTTAGAACTTCAGCGGGCTGTATTTCAGCTTTAGAAAAGTTATGAAATGGGAGATGGAGGGGATGGTTGTTGCTTGGCTTCAGGCATCAATTCAGGCAGGGGTTGGTATTGATGGAACTTCTCCTTGTTCCAGAGGACATATGGGGTGCTGGTGTTTTAATGTGTGTGCCAGTGAGGTATAGTGGTTAGATGGAGACCCAGAGAGAGCTAGGTTCAAATCCCTATTCAGCCACAATGAAGATAGGTTCAGAAGGCAGCCATGTTGTTCCTCAGAAGCACCTGAGAGACTAACAAGATTTTGGCGGCTGACAGGTCTTTTATTTATTTTATTTTATTCGGTTTTTAGCCCACCCTTCCCGTAGAACAGGCTCAGGGCGGGAACTCCTTTGCATATTAGGCCACACACCCCTGATGTAGCCAATCCTCCAAGAGCTTACAGGGCTCTTTGTACAGGGCCTACTGTAAGCTCCAGGAGATTGGCTACATCAGAGATATGTGACCTAATATGCATAGGAGTTCCTGCTACAAAAAAAAGTCCTGGCGGCTGAAGCTTTTAAGAGTCAAAGCTGCCTTCCAGCTCAGATCTGCAGAAGGGAGCCTTGACTCTTGAAAGCTTATACCCCAAAATACCTGCTAGTCTCTGAAGTTCTCTCGGACTTAAATTGAGCCTCCCAGTGAGGAAACTCAGGCTTCATCTACATGTTAGAAAGCCCTTGCTTTTGTTGGGGCGCAACAGAAGAATTTGGCATCACGTGCGCCCAGGTTTTGTGCCTCCCAGAAATGCGGCACCTCTTACCTGTTTGCAGCCAAAGCACAGCATGCAGGCAAAAGCCGCTGTCGCCTCACACCCTCGTGTTGTTTTTTGTGTCCACAAACTGCCCCATGGAGCCGCTAGTGGCTCAGTTGTGAAACCTGCTTGTAGTAGGGTTGTCAACTCAAGGTATGGAAATACCTGGAGGTTTATTTGTTATTTAATTCATAGACTGTCCTCTCCTATGCATAGGGCTCAGGGGGTGAACAACATTCCAATAATACATTTCAGCTAATGCTGTACAATCAATAAAACGGTTAAAACCGTGAGCGACTCAAGAACAATTCAGATGGCATTTAAAGACCGGTTTCCATCCTTACCCCATGAGGGAGAAGGGGGGGGGGGCAGACTTGATGACAGACTATTGGTGTCCTCAACCATAGGCCTGGCGGAACATCTCTGTCTTCCAGGCCCTGCGGAACTATTCTAGGTCCTGCAGGATGTGGATGTCATTCAACAGAGAGCTCCACCAGGCTGGCACCAGGGCAGAAAAGGCCCTAGCTCTGGTCAAGGACAGCCAGATATCTTTTGGGCCGGGGACCATCGCAAGGTTCTTTTCTTCAGAGCATGATTCTCTTCAGGGGTGGGGCATATCAGGAGAGGGTGGAGTCTGGGACAGTGGGGTTTTGGAAGGGGAGGGACCCCACCAGGGTATAATGCAATGCAGTCCACTTTGCAAAGCAGCAATTTTCCCCAAGATAATGGAATAAATAAATAAAGCAATCTATGCAGTCTGGAGAACAGGTGTCATTCCAAGAACATGAACATCTGAAGCTGCCTTATACTGAATCAGACCCTGGGTCCATTGAAGTCAGTATTGTCTATAGGCTTCCCAATCCCCAGGCCCCAGCGGGGGATCCCCTGGTTTTACAGGCTTCCCCCCTCCCCCAGCCAGCTGGCCAGCGGGGGAAGCTCCACCCCCATAGCCATTATGCACCTCCAGGAACAATTCCCGTAGGAAATGATGGGGAATTGACCCGCGGGTGTCAGGGGCTCTGGGGGGCTGTTTTTTGAGGTAGAGGCGGCAAATTTTCAGTATAGCATCTAGTGCCTCTCCCCAAAATACCTCCCAAGTTTCAAAAAGATTGGACCAGGGGGTCCAATTCTATGAGCCCCAAAAGAAGGTGCCCCTATCCTTCATTATTTTCTATGGAAGGAAGGCATTCTAAAAGGTGTGCTGTCCCTTTAAATGTGATGGCCAGAACTCCCTTGGAGTTCAATTATGCTTGTCACACCCTTGCTCCTGGCTCCGCCCCCAGTGTCTCCTGGCTCCACCCCCAAAGTCCCCAGATATTTCTTGAATTGGACTTGGCAACCCTAATTGTCTACTCAGATTGGCAGTGGCTCTCCAGGGTCTCAAGCTGAGGTTTTTCACATCTATTTGCCTAGACCCTTTTTAGTTGGTTGCCTGGACCCTTTTTAGTTGGAGATGCCAGGGATTGAACCTGGGACCTTCTGCTTACCAAGCAGCTGCTCTACCTTCTGCTTACCAAGCAGATGCTCTACTACTGAGCCACTGTCCCTCCCCTCTCCAGCCACCACCTAGAGGTTGGCAACCCTAGTTACCTTATGGAATTCAAGAGTAGGGTAGAAGACTCTGTTAGAAGTCCAGTTCCAAGGAGGAAACATCTTGTTGACAATGCTTAGTGAGAACTAGGTGGCACTTCCTTGTACCGGAGCAGTATACGGTACTTCTGAAGATCAGGCAGTGGAGATAACCGGGGTAGTATTTCTTGGAATTAGTAGGCAGAAGCAAAGGAACAAAGATGGTGCACAGTATAGTCACTGGATAGACAGGCTTACAGAGAGCAGCTATCTAATTTGGAGAGGATGAATGAATGCCCATCTCATCGAAAGGGGCCTGTGGACTGTTATCCAGACAGACTGTCTGACCAGTGATGCAGAACAACAGTCTGCATGGAATGCCAAGAATGACCAAACAAGAGGTGCTATTATCAACTGGACAGTCAGTCTGGGTGACAATCTACAAACCTCTCTCTGATTAAAGGTAGAAAGATTGCCAGTTAGGAACCAATCTCTGCCTCTCCTCTTTCCTATCAAGTATGTTAGTTCCTAAATAAACCTTTATCTACTCTTTAATCAGGTTGTGTACCATTATTGTGTTATTTACTCTGCCAAGAGTATTCTCTTTAGTGTCCTGTTTGTGAGCCTCCAGAGGCTTCTAGCTGTTGGAAAGAGACCACTAGGCTTCTAAGTATGCGATCCAACAGCCCTTTCTATTCTCGCTTTGCTTTCCAGGAATGCCACAGTATTATAGCATGCAGGTAAAGGAGGCTGTCTTGAACCCTTTGCAGCCTACAGTCTTGGCTGAATTCTTACCTGGTGCCCATCTCCACCTCCCCAGGGGTTGAAAGGCCCTTGAGCTCATACCTCCAGGTAGCCTCCAGTTCTATACTCTGAAGTGGGAACTTGCAAAATACGAAGCCCGGGAGCAGTTTTGCTGTCTTGAAGCTGGCGTTAAGTGCACTTACACCCACGTAAGTCTTGGCAGGGCTCTTGATGCACTGTGCTCATTTTGGGGGTGTGTGTCTTCCCTCATCTCTCTGTGGTTTTCGCAGCAGAGTTGTTTGCACACAAACCCAGACTTGCCTGTTCATTAGCTTTTCAAGATTGTCCTTGCCACATGGATTCCTTGTTTCTCGTTCCTACTGTATATAATTCTTTCAATGGTGTAATTAAGATCTGTTGGGAGGATACATAATGGTGAGGTGTTAAGAGTTGTGATTAACGGCAATTATAACTGCTGTAGGGCATGAGAGACTTGTACTATCTGTAGTAAGAAAAGGGTATCATAAATGCAGCCAGAAGCAGCAAGGGGTTAAAACTATTGCTGGTGCCATACATATAATAGTCAGTTTGTTTGCTTTTACTGACTTTGCTTTCTTTATTGTCTTCCACCATTCTCACGGAAACTCCAGATGAATGACAAAATTATAAAGCAGTGTAAGGAAGACCAGGGGTAATACATATAATAAAACAGGGCAATAAAATTGTATTATGCTGTTAGAGAAACAAATAATTAAAAACAGTACGATACAGCCAACAAACAGGACCACATAATCAGAGAACAATAAAAGAAAAGGCAATGCAGTGCGCTCAACTATCCATCAGATATTCTTCCAGCCTAAGGGAGCCTTTCTCTAACTCAAGTGGTTTTTTTCTCCAGTGGAAAAGCTGTTTAAGTTGGAGGAAGTCTCCTTAAAGAGGAAGAAGGCTTAAAGGAGCCCAAAGGAAAGGTGGTGTACAGGGCTTTTTTTGGTAGAAAAATCCCAGCAGGAACTCATTTGCATATTAGGCCACACCCCTTGACACCAAGCCACCTGGAACTTTGTTCCTACTAAAAACCAAACCAAACCTGGTGGTGTATAAATATTTTATTTATTTTAGTTATACCCTGCTTTTCTCATAGTGTCTTACATCAGTCGTCTCTCCTCCATTAATGAATTAATAATTATAGTATAGCATTGTGTGTAGAATAGTCAGGAGATCCTAATATTGTCTGGGAGCCAGAAGTTCTAGCTCATTTTTAGCATTATGCACCACTAGGTAGTGAGCTAGACTTTTTTTTTTGAGTCAAGAGACATTTCAGAGGTGGTTTGCCATTGCCTGCCTCTGCATCACTCCCCTGGTATTGCTTGGAGGCCTCCCATCCAAATAGTAGTCAGGGCTGCTTAGCTTCAGAGATCTGGCAAGATGGGGTTAGCCTGGGCTCTCTCCTCCATTTTATCCTCAAAAAAATCTTGTGAAGTAAATTAGTCTGAGAGTGAGTGACAGGCTGAAGTTCACCCAGCGAACTTCCATGGCTCAAATGGGGATTCAAACCTCTTCCAGTTACTGACGCTCTTAACCACTGCAACCATGCTGGCTCTCAAAGTTAACTTTGAAATTATTATTTTAATAAATAAGTAAACTTTGCTCATTGGAGTTGTAGGATAGGAGTAGGAGCCATTGCATTATAGCCGTAGTATGAGCAGGGAGAGGAGAGGAGAGAAACTGCTCAAGTTTTTAAAACACTGGCTTGGGTCTGGTAATGTGGAAGCGGAGACATGAGTGGGCTTTGCTTGCCCGAGATCTTGTGTTAATACCCAGTGCTTTTCCGCCTTATATATTATAATTTCCAGAAATCGGCAGTGAAAGATCTTACACAAGCTGAAATGCAAGCGGGGGTATAATAAGTTTGACTTAGCTCTGCTCAGAACCAATAAGTTGTTGGAACAGTCATTTTATCATCGTTACCATCAGCTTGACTTGGCACAAACTGCTACCGCAGCCTTTTTCTTGCTTTTCCACTTGTATAAAAGCTCTAGTGCATGTAGAAGTTTTGGACTGGATCCAACCCTACATCCCTTTTATAAAAATGTCCTTCTGCACAGTGCTGTTTTACCACGTCCCTGTTCTCTTTTTAGAAATGGCTTTTGAACAGTTCTGTTTTATTCATTCTGTGCATTCTGCTGAGATCCTTCTTGAAGTCCTTGGGCTGTTCCGCTATGTGGGGGCGTCAACAAAGAAAGCTGGGGTAGAAGCAGATGTGGTTCTGACCCCTTTACAGGGTGGGGCCTTCAGAAGGTTTTGATCAGCAATCCTATCGATATGTGGGTCCAAGCAGACATGCATTGTTTGAACTTACCGCACTTGTGTTCCCCATTCATTCTGTCACACACACACACACGTAAACACCTGTTCACTCTCATAGAATTTGTACGCCATACACAAGCATGCACATGTTTATAATACTGACTCCATTCAAATAGCTCTCTCACACACCCAGATCCATTTACCCTGCTCAGTCTAACAGATTATTATTATTATTGTGATAATAGGGTTCCTCCCTTTCTGCTTCCTGTCAATAGTCTTCAGGCCTTGTATTGCTGGTAATTCTTTTAAAACACTGAGAAGTTGGAATGTTTATGAACATTCCATACCCATCAGTTGAACCAATGGCTAAGGGAGGTTCATTTCAGTCACTGAAGTTAGAGTTCACAGACAATCTGTATAGGCTCTGCAGACATTCAGCTGCATTTTCCTCAGTTTTTATTCCCTTTGTCTAGCGCAGGGGTGTCAAACATATGGTCCATGGGCTGGAACCAGTCTCTGCAGGGCTCCTATCTGACCTGCAAGCAACTGGCTCTTGTCTGCTTCCTGCATTGCAGCTCACTTTTGCCCAGCTCTCTCCTCTTCTTTCTGCTTAACAGAAGTGAGAAAGCCCAGCCTCCCTTTCCTTGATTGGATGAAGGCTCTTCCCCCTCCTCTATTGGAAAGGAAGGAAGGGGAAGTGGAAAAGCCAGAGAGAGAAAGAGAGAGTCCCATGGCACATTTAAGACCAATGAAGTTTTATTCCAGGTAAAAGCTTTCATGTGCAAGCACACTTATTGGGAGGAAGGGAGGGAAAGAGCCAGAGAGAGAGAGAATCCCCTTTTCCAGTTCTAACAGATGGGAGGGGGGGGACGATAAGCACAGCTTGCTATCTTCATTAGTGGAAAGGAGCAAGAGTCCAGGAGAGGGGAGAGAAAGAGGGAGAGTCCCATGGCACCTTTAAGAACAAAGTTTTATTCCAGGTATAAGCTTTCGTGTACACACATACTTCTTCAGAGAAAGGAAGGGAGAGGGAGTGAAGGAGTGGGGGTGGGGGGGTGGAGGAAGAAACCTAACAGCACAGCTTGCAATCTTTATTAGTGGAATGGAGCAAGAGTCCAGTAGCAAGTTAGCAGCTAATAAAATTTGTGGTAGGGAATGGGCTTTCATGAGTCCCTGCTCATTTCTTCAGATGAAGCTAGAATGTGAGTCCACGTCTTTTTATATCTTGGAGAGTGAAGTGATTTCAGACCCCAAATGACAATAGCAGGCATTGGTAACGAGGAAGGAAAGCTAGGTCTCAATTCAGTCCAGGAGGACGCATTATCTTGAACTTCGTTATCAATTGCAATTCAGCAGTCTTTCGTTCTTATCACCCTTTGAAATTCCTTTGTAAGAGAACTGCTACTCCTAGGTCATTAACTAAATGTCCTGAGAGGTTAAAATGTTCCCGCACTTTTATTTAATGTTGTGGTTTCGAATAGCAGTAGAAAGAGTAAGAATCCAGTAGCACCTTAAAGACTAACAAAATCTGTGGTAGGGTATAAGCTAGGGTGGCCATAATGTCTGAAGGCCAGCCAGGGACACCTTGGGGGGGGGGAGGCAGGAGTGTGCGCGCGCGCCGCCGGAAACAGGAAGTGACGTCACTTCCGGCGACGTCACTTCCGGCGACGTCATACCACCGCCGGAAACAGGAAGTGACATCACTTCCTGTGACATCATTTCCCCCGCGCCACCTGCCGGAAACGGGAAGTGACATCACTTCCTGTGACATCATTTCCCCCGCGCCACCTGCCGGAAGCAGGAAGTGACATCACTTCCTGTGACATCATTTCCCCCAAATGGCATCATTTCCCCCAAATGCCACTGCCGGAAACAGGAAGTGACTTCACAGCACTTCCTGTGACGTCCCCAAAAATCCCCCAAATATCACCGCCGGAAACAATTTTGTTCTCAAATCCTGTATATACTTCATCAGTATATGGGATAAGGCACTTTCTCAACTGTGCTGCATAATGCAGCCTATTTATTTTGTCCTGTTGGCTCTGTTGGCTCTATCTGCGCCACCTTCATCACTTTCGGGGTGTGGATCCCCCAGTGGGGTGGGCTCCCGACTCCCTCCGCCGGCTGTTTCTGATAGCCCTGCGCCCCCTCTTTCATTTGATATGTGTCCCGTGCGGGTGCCACCCTCCTGCCGGGAGATGCCGCAAAATGAGCCCCCTTGAGGCTTATGGCGGCAGGGCTCGGGGGAAGCAAGCTAGACTGCTGTTCTTTTGAGGGGTTATAGAGTGTTTCGAGCCCCTCCCTGTGGCATTGGTCCCATCGTCGTGGGACCCAGGGGGCCGGCGCAGCAGCCTGCCGAAGCAGCCTGTCACTAATAACACAGGTCGAGATGCGGAAGTGACTGACAGGCTGCTTCAGCGGGCCGCTGCGCCGGCCCCCTGGGTCCCACGACGATGGGACCGATGCCACAGGGAGGGGCTCGAAACACTCTATAACCCCTCAAAAGAACAGCAGTCTAGCTTGCTTCCCCCGAGCCCTGCCGCCATAAGCCTCAAGGGGGCTCATTTTGCGGCATCTCCCGGCAGGAGGGTGGCACCCGCACGGGACACATATCAAATGAAAGAGGGGGCGCAGGGCTATCAGAAACAGCCGGCAGAAGGAGTCGGGAGCCCACCCCACTGGGGGATCCACACCCCGAAAGTGATGAAGGTGGCGCAGATAGAGCCAACAGAGCCAACAGGACAAAATAAATAGGCTGCATTATGCAGCACAGTTGAGAAAGTGCCTTATCCCATATACTGATGAAGTAAATACAGGATCTGAGAACAAAATTGCACCAGAAGACACAAACACAAAGCTCCCTTACACTGAATCAGTGCTTGGGTCCACCAAAGTCAGTATTGTCCACTCCAGTCACAAACACAAAGCTCCCTTACACTGAATCAGTGCTTGGGTCCACCAAAGTCAGTATTGTCACATAAGAACATAACAGAAGCCCTGTTGGATCAGGCCAGTGGCCCATCCAGTCCAACACTCTGCGTCACATAAGAACATAAGAGAAGCCCTGTTGGATCAGGCCAGTGGCCCATCCAGTCCAACACTCTGCGTCACATAAGAACATAAGAGAAGCCCTGTTGGATCAGGCCAGTGGCCCATCCAGTCCAACACTCTGCGTCACATAAGAACATAACAGAAGCCCTGTTGGATCAGGCCAGTGGCCCATCCAGTCCAACACTCTGCGTCACATAAGAACATAAGAGAAGCCCTGTTGGATCAGGCCAGTGGCCCATCCAGTCCAACACTCTGCGTCACATAAGAACATAACAGAAGCCCTGTTGGATCAGGCCAGTGGCCCATCCAGTCCAACACTCTGTGTCACATAAGAGAAGCCCTGTTGCATCAGGCCAGTGGCCCCTCCAGTCCAACACTCTGCGCCACATAAGAACATAAGGAGGGAAGGAAGGGAGGAGGGAAGGGAGGAGGGAATGGAAGGGAAGGGAAGGGAAGGAAGGAAGGAAGGAAGGAAGGAAGGAAGGAAGGAAGGGAAGGGAGGGAAGGAAGAAAGGAAGGGAGGGAGGAGGGAGGGGAGGAGGGAGGGAAGGAAGGGAGGAGGGAAGGGAGGAGGGAAGGGAGGAGGGAAGGGAAGGGAAGGGAGGAGGGAAGGGAGGAGGGAAGGGAAGGGAGGAAGGAAGGAAGGAAGGAAGGAAGGAAGGGAGGGAGGGAAGGAAGAAAGAAAGGAAGGGAGGAGGGAGGGAAGGAAGGGAAGGGAGGGAGGGAAGGAAGGGAGGGAAGGAAGGGAGGAAGAAAGGAAAGAAGGGAAGAGGGAGGGAAGAAAGGAAGGCCGCCCCCCCCCCCGCTTTCGGCCCCCTTACCTGCGGTGGCGGTCGGCGGCGAGTCGGGCGGCGGCGGCGGGTCGGGCGGCGGCGGCGAGTCCAGCGGCGCGGCGAGTCCAGCGGCGGGGGCGGCGGCGAGGCCAGGGAGGCGTCGGAGAGGCCTTCCTTGGCCGGCGCTGGCCCGGGAAGGCCTTCCAGAGGCTCTGGAAGGCCTTCCCGGACCAGCGCCGGGTGCTCCGCGGCCTCCCCGCGGCCTCCGCTGGTCGCTGGGGGCCTTCCAGACACTCTGGAAGGCCCCCAGCGACCAGCGGAGGCCGCGGGGAGGCCTTCGCTGGCCGGCGCTGGCCCGGGAAGGCCTTCCAGAGGCTCTGGAAGGCCTTCCCGGACCAGCGCCGGGTGCTCCGCGGCCTCCCCGCGGCCTCCGCTGGTCGCTGGGGGCCTTCCAGACACTCTGGAAGGCCCCCAGCGACCAGCGGAGGCCGCGGGGAGGCCTTCGCTGGCCGGCGCTGGCCCGGGAAGGCCTTCCAGAGGCTCTGGAAGGCCTTCCCGGACCAGCGCCGGGTGCTCCGCGGCCTCCCCGCGGCCTCCGCTGGTCGCTGGGGGCCTTCCAGACACTCTGGAAGGCCCCCAGCGACCAGCGGAGGCCGCGGGGAGGCCTTCGCTGGCCGGCGCTGGCCCGGGAAGGCCTTCCAGAGGCTCTGGAAGGCCTTCCCGGACCAGCGCCGGGTGCTCCGCGGCCTCCCCGCGGCCTCCGCTGGTCGCTGGGGGCCTTCCAGACACTCTGGAAGGCCCCCAGCGACCAGCGGAGGCCGCGGGGAGGCCTTCGCTGGCCGGCGCTGGCCCGGGAAGGCCTTCCAGAGGCTCTGGAAGGCCTTCCCGGACCAGCGCCGGGTGCTCCGCGGCCTCCCCGCGGCCTCCGCTGGTCGCTGGGGGCCTTCCAGACACTCTGGAAGGCCCCCAGCGACCAGCGGAGGCCGCGGGGAGGCCTTCGCTGGCCGGCGCTGGCCCGGGAAGGCCTTCCAGAGGCTCTGGAAGGCCTTCCCGGACCAGCGCCGGGTGCTCCGCGGCCTCCCCGCGGCCTCCGCTGGTCGCTGGGGGCCTTCCAGACACTCTGGAAGGCCCCCAGCGACCAGCGGAGGCCGCGGGGAGGCCTTCGCTGGCCGGCGCTG
Source organism: Heteronotia binoei (assembly GCF_032191835.1). Taxonomy (NCBI): domain Eukaryota; kingdom Metazoa; phylum Chordata; class Lepidosauria; order Squamata; family Gekkonidae; genus Heteronotia; species Heteronotia binoei. The sequence goes on from NC_083226.1 coordinate 27,296,675, forward strand.
GCCCGGGAAGGCCTTCCAGAGGCTCTGGAAGGCCTTCCCGGACCAGCGCCGGGTGCTCCGCGGCCTCCCCGCGGCCTCCGCTGGTCGCTGGGGGCCTTCCAGACACTCTGGAAGGCCCCCAGCGACCAGCGGAGGCCGCGGAGAGGCCTCCCCCACCGCTGCCGGCCCCGCGCGCGGGCGGGGAGTGAGGGAGGGAGCGTCCCTGCGCGTGCGCAGGGGCCCTGCGCAGGCGCAGGGACGCTCCCTCCCTCACTCCCCGCCTTCCCCGCCCGCGCCCGCGGCCCACCGGCTCCTGGGCTGCCTAAACCGGGACCTTTAATGGTCCCGGTATAGGGAGCCCGGGATCCGGGATTGGGTGGCCAGATCCGGGAATGTCCCGGGAGACCGGGACGGTCTGGCCACCCTAGTATAAGCTTTCATGAATCACTGCTCACTTATTTCCATTTATTCTTTGAATCCTCCTGGACCAAACTTGAGACCTAGGTTTTCTGTCTCATTACCAAATCTGATCATGTCTGCTCCTCCTCTGCATACCACACCTAATCCAATCAAGTCTGCTATTGCCATTTGGCATCTGAAATCATCTTTATAAAGTTTATATCTCCAGTACCTTGTGTTACACTTTATTGCATGCATGGCCCAGCCCAGGGGTGGCCAATGCTTTTCGTAAGAGCCACATAGAATAAATGTCAGATATTTGATAACAGGAAGGAAGGAAGGAGGTGGATGGATGGATAGATGGATGGATGATAGATAGATAGATAGATAGATAGATAGATAGATAGATAGATAGATAGATAGATAGATAGATAGATAGATGGATGGATGGATGGATGATATAGATGGATGGATGGATGGATGATATAGATGGATGGATGGATGAAAAGAAAGCAACTTTCAGTGCATTTTTCCAAGCTGACATCCGGCTTGGCTTGGATAAGTGATTTAAAGAGACAAATACCTTCTCCAAGCCAGTCAGTGGGATGGTGGGAGAGCCACACAATATATGTGAAAGAGCCACATGTGGCTCCTGAGCCACAGTTAGGCCACCCCTGGCCCAGCCCGAAAAAGTGATACATCGGATCCAGCCCTCGTAACAACTGAGTTCTACACCTCTGGTCTAGCACATATTTTGGGGGGCAAATTAGCAAAGCCAGTATATATTTTTCTTCAAGTCTCTGTATTCTGCTCTTTAATCTGATACCACATTTGTTGCTCTGCAATTATGTCTCCTAAGAGTTAATCACACCTGGCTTTCACTTCACAAAAAGGGATACATGTGTGTTCCCTAACCTTGGTAGAGTACTGCCGCTATATTTACATAGCTGAGATTTCAAATAGGACAAAAAGAGCCAGGTCCAAAACAGAGATTTTTTTGTTTTTATACTTAAAAAAAGGTTGTCCCCTGTGCAAGCATCGGTCATTTCTGACTCTGGGGTGACATCACAGCGCGACGTTTTCACGGCAGACTTTTTACAGGTTTGCCAATTGCCTTCCCCAGTCATCTACACTTCCCACCCAGCAAGCTGAGTACTCATTTTACCAACCTCAGAAGGATGGATGGCTGAGTCAACCTTGAGCTGGCTACCTGAACTCAGCTTCCGCCAGGATTCCAAAGGATCGAACTCAGGTTGTGAGCAGAGAGCTCAGACTGCAGTACTGCAGCTTTACCACTCTGCACTATGGGGCTCCTTTTATACTTACCAGATTCAAATTAAACCACCTGTTCCTTTGAGACCCTTTATCCTGTCGTTTCTGTACAGCATTGTATAGTGTTTACCTAGGATGAGATAGACTTGGGTTCAGATATTCATACCCACCCTCCCTCTGTGCATGTTGACTGTAATGCACAGTAATGTTGGGTGTAAAGGGATTACAGTCCTGGAATCTTAATTACATGAAGCAGGAAAGCATGGCTAAGTGTTTTGCCTGCACAGGAACAGGGAAAGACATGGTATTATAGATGTTAACTTTACCTTCAGTTTTGCTTGTAATGCAGATTGAAAAGTGTTGGAGAAACCGGAGTGTAAGCACTTCCATCCTGGGGGGTGGGGAATGAGAACAGGGAGAGAAAGAAAGCAAACAGCTAGCACCCTTCCTTTTAACCACAAGAACTTTGGACAGACCATGACAGGTTGATCGATACTGGCTAATGTGCTGAACCATCTTTTGCTGCAGAAATATGCACTTAATTCAGTTGTTTTGTTTTTGCCCAGGATTGCATTTTTTTTAGCCTGATTTGGGCGTAAAGAATTATTTAGAGCGAGCAAATCCAGTAGACAGGAGTTGTATGAATCTATAGAGCAGAGATTATGTGGACAGAGAGAGGATTAACCACAACTATCTACATAGATTGTTTGCTGTTTTCCGCAAGGGTGTGTGTTTCTGCAGGAATTTTGTCACATTGGAAGGCCATATGGATAGTTGTAGATATTTATACCACAGTTTGACCCCAGTTGGAGACCCAAAGCAGCTTACCATATCTGCCTCCCTCTTCTCTATTGTTTTTCACAGCAACCATCATGTGAGGTATGTATTTATTTGGCTTATATTCCACCCCTTCCCATAACGGGCTCAGGGCGCATCACAACATAATGAGGATTAATTATCAAATAGCAGTATGTAGTAGTATAGCCAGGAGATCCTACAATTGTCTGGCAGCCACAAGTTTTAGCACTTTTAGCATTATGCACCATTTGATGGTGAGCTAGACTTATTTTTAAGGTAAGAGACATTTCAGAGGTGGTTTGCCACTGGCTGCCTCTGCATCATGGCCCTGGTATTCCTTGGAGGTTACCCTTCTAATTCCTAGCCACAGCCAACGCTGCTTATGTTCCTAAATCTGACAAGATTGGGAAAACAGAGATTTTTGTTATCAAAATACTTTTCAACATACATGCAAGTAAAATTCGACATTAAATACACAAGTTCCAAGTTTACAGTCTAGCCTGGGGTAGATTAGGCTGAAAGGGAGCAGGTCTCTCTCAAAGGCACCCTGGCAGACTGGGGCCTTGAATCTGACTCTCCCAAAACCTAGTCATGTACTCTGACCAATACACCATGTATTAGTTTTCTCCTAAAAGCACTTGATTATTTTAGATGGAAAGCAATAAAACAGATAGCTATCGGGAGAAAACGAACCTTTTTCAACATTTTTGTGTAGGCTACACCAGCCACTGTTTTAGATATTAGCATTTCAAATGCTTCATTTGTCCAAGCAATGAGAAGTTCACACTCAAGTATAATTTTTGTTCTAGAAAATGCATAGTTTTCCACTAAGATGGATATCCAAAGTCACTTACAAGCAGAAAATACAATAATGCCCAAACCCCTGAAAGAATTTAAACAGCAGCTTGCTCCTCAGTAAAAGGTCTCATTTGTACTCCATGGAGATAAAGCACCAATTCGAACTTTTTTTTCAAGGAAGGGTTTTCTGGTGAGGAGAAACTTCCGCTAAGTTATGCTGCTCTTTTGTATTTTTCAGTTAACGTGTTCCAACTTCAGGGGCTGGAGGAGAAAAGTATCTAGGCAGTGTAAATCTTGAAAGCAGAATCCATCATTAACATAACAAAAGTCCTGCTGCCTTGGACCAGTGGTCCATGTAATCCAGCATCCTGTCTCTCACAGTGACTAACCAGTTTACCATGGAGGTCCAACGAACCTCACGCATGGGGCTGAGGCCTTCCCCTATTGGAGGGGGGAAATTGATGCTCTCCCCCCTCCAATTTCCCCCTGCCCAGCCCAACACACTTTCTTTGGCAACATTCCAATTGCAAAGTTGTTTATCTCCAGACTATATACAGTTGCCAACCACCAGGTGGTGGCTGGAGATCTCCTGGGATTATAGCTGATCTCCAGGTGGCAGAGATAATTTCACCTGGAGAAAATGAGCACTTTGGAAGGTGGGCTCTATGGCATTAGATCCCACTGAAATCTTTCCTCTCTTCAACCTCCCCCCCCTCCTCAGGCTTCATCCCCAAAATCTCCAGGTATTTCCCAACCTGGCACTGGCTTCTTCATTACTCTGATCTTATTCCCTTTGATACAGACCTTTGAGAGATACCCTGAGGCAGCTGTTGGGTTCTGGTATGGGGCCATATTCCACCACAAAAACACATGGGAAGAATATATTTATAAAGCTTAATCAGTGTTTGCTCCAATAAGTGTTTAAGGTGATACAGGAGAATCATCTGAAACCAACTTTATAAAAATGATAACATCACAGATCCTTACAGAAATGAAGCAAGTTGATAAATACAAGAGAATCTGGCAAAGGGTTTTGAGGACCAAAAAATGCAGCAAAAAAGATGAGGCAGAAACTGAAAGGGAGGAAGCTTGACCTCCCAGGAGAAGTTCCATAAAGTGGACATCATACCAGAGAATGCCCTGTTCTGTATCTTCTCTGTCATCTCCATGTCTGGCAAAACTTGGAACATTTTCCATTGACTATAATGATCATGAGATACTTTTTGGAGAAGGCAAATCTACAGGATTAGTATCAGATAAGGACCAGCATCTTGCATTGAGAACAAAAGCTAGTACACAGTCAGTGCAACCATGCTAGCAGTGGAGTGATACCATCAGGGTACCTTCTCATCACCCATCTTTCATCTGGGAGAAGGAGAAGGAGAAGAAGCAAGATGTCCCTTCTCTTAAGAAATCCTGCTGCTGTTCTTGACAGGTGTGTTGATTGCACCAGTTGACTTTGTAAATGAATGGGATACACGTGGATCCTCCTCCATGTCACCGTTTTTGCCAGTGCTTACACATCAGTGTAATCCACTGGTAAGGATGGCTCCAGTTGGCTATGGGGGTGGGAGTCCTCTTAGACAGCAGATGGTTGGGTCTGAAAGAACTTCTGCTTCTAAGGACAAATTGGAGCCTACTGTAGAAGTATATGTTCCTTTAAATATCTGTTGGGGACATTGTAAGGAACTTTTTGGGGAAAGTTTTATTATCTTCTTCAAATCAGTGCTCCATGTTTCATCAGAGTGGACATGGTGGATGAAGCAGAGTGTCTTGATATAAGACTGGGGATGTAGTCTAGTAACCAGGGCTTTCAATTTTGGGCATCTTCTTTTGACAGTAATAGGGTGAGGCAACATTTCCCTCTGTGATTGGCAGTCAGTGTTGAGCCTCTTGATTAGCTGGGCCTAGTATAACAAAGAGGAGTCTGGTTTTGCCTTACCTGTAGGAAAATACCTTCCTGTTGCTGAGCTGCATTTTTCAGTGCAAGTTTCCAGCTTTGCCAAGGGTGTTCTTGGACCGCATCCAGATCTAGACTCTGGTGTAGCAGCCCTGACTCCGACAGGTGAATGCTAGCTTTTCCTAAAATATTCCAAGGGGAAAAATTGGGGCAAACACTCCTTTGGAGAAGTCGCAAACCACCTATCCTGAGGCACTTCAGTGTGGGAACCACAACATTATGCACTTCCTGATCATAGGAGAGAGACACGTGCCTTCCTTCAGTCACTTGGATTCCAGCCACACTGGGAAGCATATCCTGTAGACGTACTAGAGAAGTGTACAGAGGCTGAACAATTTGCATTTAGCGGGTAGGACTCCAGTTCTGGCTCTCTTTTGTGGACTATTATACACAGGGTTCATTTTGTAGAAAAATAGTTGATGGAGCTCATCCAGGGATTGTTATGCAGCTGCACATCCTATTCAACGGACAAGGAGGTGGAACTCTCAGGAGGAGGAGGAACTCTCAGAAAGGTTCAGAAGCTGCACTCCTGTGAGCTCACACTGAATCTGAGGCCTGATTATACCCAAGATAACAAAGAGAGCCCCGAAGGTAAACACAACACGCCATTGCCTTATCATGCCCCTTACAACAAGCACCTCTCACTTTAGACAGAGCAAAGCATCAGTAATAAATGGAGAAGAAAACAGAGCTAGAGTCAGCAGCTTGGTCTTCCCCGCCCCCCCTCGCCAAGATACTAAATGCACAAATTTACATGGTACGTAGGATCGCCAGGTCACAGACCTTGATTCTGAGGCTCCGTTTAGGACCTAGTTCTCAGCTTTTCAGGTTGAAATACCAAGGCAGCCACAAGCCCAAGATGGCTTCTTTCAGGTCTACTATGAATATCTGCTTGTGCTAACTATATGTAAAACAGCATATATATCTGGCCCTAACAGCTTAACTATGTCTCATGTTTAGCACAATTAACTTCCATTTTTTTTGTGTGGTGAATAGTGCAGCTCTTCAGATATGATTGTCTATATACATTCACATATTATAGTACAGTTTCTTGTGATGTCCAGCAGTTGCTACCATTATCATTGCTAATTAGTTAAATAGCTGGATGCCCGAGGTCTGGATTTTGAAAAAAGGCTGAGGTAATGCTCTTTAATTCGATAATCGCTTCTAAAATAGCATGCGCTGATACCGCCAAACAGACTGTCCAAAAGAGACTCACCTGGTCAAACATTCATAGCGAATTGCTCTCCCCTATGGTGTGAATTCCCTCTTTCTTTGCAATGAAAGCCCTTTGACCTTGTTTTTCCATTCTGGCATTGAAGCTGATTGGCTGTGGCAGCTTCTGTTCAAGTGCACACTTGACATCACCACAGTGTCACTGAACATCCAAAGCTGCCTCATGCTGAGTCAGATAGTGGGTCTTATGGTGACATTCCTATATTGGCTGTCAGCAGCACTATCTCAGCAAATGCCAAGTGATTTTGAGGCCAGTGTCCAGGGATGCTGGAGTTTGGGGAGAGGGTGACATCATTTCCAGTTGACACTCAAGAAATGTCCCCTAATCTCTATGGTAAAGATCATAGATCCCTGAGGAAATTCCTGGAACTAGCTCTACAGACCTGACACGAGGAAATTCTATTTTCTGGCCATTTTTTTTCTCTTGCACTTCAATTTCTTAAGTGCATTTTCCCCCTCTTGCTCCTCAGTTTCTCAAGGGTGGCTATTGTGTGAGACAGGACAGTGGACTAGATGGACCACTGGTCAGATCCTGCAGGACTTTTCTTATATCTTAGGAAGAGGTCATTCAACTTACCTGTTAACTGATTCTTTTAACTGAAAATGACAGGGATTGAGCCTGGAACTGACTACAGGCAAAACAGGTGCTCTGTTACTGAGCTAAGCGTGTCCCCTTCTGCAGCTCTAAGAAGAAGAAAACTTGCAGATTTATACCCCGCCCTTCTCTCTGAATCAGAGACTCAGAGTGGTTTACAATCTCCTGTATCTTCTCCCTCCACAACAGACACCCTGTGAGGTGGGTGGGGCTGAGAGGGCTCTCACAGCAGCTGCCCTTTCAAGGACAACCTTTGCCAGAGCTATGGCTAACCCAAGGACATTTCAGCAGGTCCATGTTGAGGAGTGGGGAATCAAACCCGGTTCTCCCAGATAAGAGTCTGCGCACTTAACCACTACACCAAAGTTGTGGTGGTCCGCTGAGTCCAGATTCCCCCATCTGGGCTGTTGATTCCCCAGTCTTCTCCCTATTGTGACTTTACTCAGTAAAGTGTGACTTTCATATTTGGCCAAAAGTCAGGTTATAGTTTCCCTGGCCCAGCTCACTTTCCTTGCAACCAAACAGTAGCTGAGGGAAGCTTAATTCCCCAAATGCTGCAGAGCCCAATTTGGATCGGAACCAGAGGGTTGGGGGAAACAGGGGCCTTCTTTCCCTCTCCACATGTCATTCCTCCCCTCCCAGAAAAGAATTGCCTCAGGGGCAATACTCCCTCTAAGCTGCAGTTTTGTGAGCAAAAATTCTACTTTGTGAGCTACCGTCATTAAAAGTTTCTATTGCATAAAAACTTGTGAGCCAGAGGTTAAAAAACTGCAAGATAGCTCACACAAATTCAGCTTAGAGGGAAGACTGCTCAGAGGTGCTTTCTGCCCACATTGTGGAGCTGCAGATTTGCTATTCATTGCATTCTTATTCACAAACTACAAAAAAAGAATGTTAGGTATGATGTTCTTAGCATCATTTATAATACAAGTGTGTCATGCCTGACTCTCATACAGAACAAGTTCCCAGTAGCAAATATCCAAGTGTCCTATGTAACAAATGCTTATCTTGGCATAAATTCAGACTTATTGCTGCTAGGTCCTTTTTGAATTTTTCCAGGAGGAAATCTGGTGCCTCCTGTAGCCAAGGTTTTTGTCCATGAAGTCCAAATAATATATGTAATTGAACGATGGTTCTGTGACAGCTTGTAGAAACCAGGATCATTTCAAGTGAGTCTCCTGTACCTGTCTCACAGGCTGCAAAGATGAGAGAGGAGCTAGGCCTCCCTTTGGTATGAGCCGGTGTGAACAACACATTGTTTTGTCCTGGGTAAGATTGCAGGAATGGTTAGATAACTGTTATCCAAAACAGTGCTTTGCGTGTTGTGTATTCTCCGACAGCAGGTCAAAATGGTGAGAAACGCTGTTGCCTGAGCTAGATCTGTGGCTTAAGGTTGAATGTGGTGGGCAGATCCCATTAGTCCTGCTTAACAAAGGGAACCAGCATGGTGCAGTGTGCTTATAATGCTTTGGAAACTTGCTGGGTGACCTTGGGTTAGTCAGTCTCTCTCAACCTATCTCTCAAGGTTGTTGTTAGGTGCAGGGCTTTTTTTGTAGCAGGAACTTCTTTACATATTAGGCCACACAACCCTGATGTAGCCAATCCTCCTGGAGTTTACAGTAGGCCCTGGAGCTTACAGGAAGATTGGCTACATCAGGGGTGTGTGGCCTAATATGTAAAGAAGCCCTGGTTAGAAGCTACAAAAAAAGCCCTGGCTAGATGGATCAAATGGAGGAGAGAATGTTGTGGTAAGGTGCCCTGGATTCTCATTGATTAGAAAAGCAGGGGATACTTTAAATAAATAAAAATGCAGCAGCCAAGACTGCTGTCTGAATCGGAACTGTGGCATGGGGGGAGAAGAGAGCTTTGTAATCATTTGTTGCCTTGACTTTTATTTGTCCTTGTGGGTCAAGCAAACAGCTGGCAAGGGGTAATTTTTCAGTCCTTAAATGTCAAAGGATTAAGAAGATCCAAAGCATTCTTTTTAAATAATTGCAGAATGACATAAAATGTATCGTTGGGCCCTTGGGGCCAAATTACACATTCAGGTTTTTAACAAGTTGGGTCCTAAAGGAAAGCTCAGATGAGCTCAGAATGCCACTTCTGGGGTGAAGAAATGCTCCTGTCTTCCTCTCCCCTGAGCCATTTTCCCCACAGCAAAACAGCACAGGAGGTAGGAGTTATTTCACTGGTTTTGCTGGTTCACATGCACAGAATACTCCAAGTTAGGGTTCCCATTCCCCAGGCTGGGGTGGGGGATTCCCCACTTTTTGGGGGCTTCTGCCTACCACCAGCCAGCTGGCCCCTCCAGCCCATCCCCAAAAAGCAAAGTTGCCATGCAGCCTCCCCAGTGTGATGAAGTAGCATCATCGTCAGCAATGTCGCATGGCAATGCTCTACTTTTGGGGCAAAACTCTATGGCTTGAGGGCGATTTTACCATGGAGTTTTGCCTAAAAAGAAGAGAGTGTCACCATATGACACCACCAGCATGACTGCCTTTCCGGGAACGCCCTCCAAATCCCCCCACCAGTGTGAAGGTAGGACCTGGCATCCATACTCAGGTGGAGCAGCAAAAAGAAGAAAATAACCCCTCAGCTGTTTCCACACAGGGAAAATGACTTGTTGGGGTGGGGGAAGACAGGAGCCCTTCCTGCCACCATGGTGGTGTTTCAAACCCATTTGGATAGTCCTTTATTTTTGTGAGTTTTGTGTGCAGGGCTCTTTTTGTAGAAAAAAAGCCCAGCAGGAACTCATTTTCATATTAGGCCGCACCCCCTGATGCCAAGCCAACCAGAACTGCGCTTCTGTGTGTTCCTGCTCTGGTTTTATGTGTGCATGCGCCTGGAAGTCATGGATGAGGCTAGGATGTTTTTCAGAGAGGTGGCTGAGGCTAGGATGTTTTTCAGAGAGGTGGCTGAGTAAAGCCTGCTCCTGTCTCCTGACTTCTGGTATTTCAAGGAAGTCTCCCATCCAAGTAGTTGCCAGGGTCGACCCTGCTTAGTGCTTCCATGATCTGATGAGATCAGGCTTGCCTGGGTTATCCAGGTCAGGGGATCCGCCTTTATTTTTTACAAGTCATTTCCTCTCAGCTGATGTGTAGTCGTGGGGGACTCAAGTTGGGTCCACAGAATCAATGTCCAACATGTCAAAATCCCAAGTTTAGCCCTTGGAGTACAATGAAAAAAGTTTTTGGAAAAGATGCATTTTTAGACCTAGGAATCAACCGCACCCTTTGTTTTTTCTAAATTATACTACTCATTCAACGCGGATCATGCCCAACAGCAGTAGTGACCTGACATTTCCTTAATCAAGGGGTGGGGAAAATCAGGAGTTTGCATTTCCTGACAGAGCCTTTAGCAAACTTTGACAAACAGATGTTTTGGAGTCCTGCTTTAATCAGAGGTTGTGTGTGTGCCAGCTCTAAATTTTGGTGAAGATATTTCCCATGACATTCTTCGCTGCCCTTCTTCATAGGAGCCTTAGAGAATGCTTTATTTCAAAACTGTTTGCTCAAGTAACACTGGTCACCAGGGCTTTTGTTGTAGCAGGAATCCCTTTGCATATTAGGCCACACCCCTGATGTAGCTAGTCCTCCTGGAGCTTACAGTAGGCCCTGTACTAAGAGCCCTGTAAGCAGGGGTCATTTTGTAGAAAAATAGGTGGTGGAGCTCATCCAGGGATTGTTATGCAGCTGCATATACTATTTAATGGACAAGGAGGTGGAACTCTCAGAAGGAGGAGGGGGAACACTCAGAAAGGTTCAGGAGCTGTGCTCCTTTGAGCTCCCACTGAATTTGAGGCCTGCCTGTAAGCTTTTGGAGGATTGGCTACATCAGGGGTGTGTGGCCTAATATGCAAAGGAGTTCCTGCTACAAAAAAAGCCCTACTGTTCACAGAAGTCTGGGATGTTCCGGTCATTCCATCAAACAAGTTCCAGGACTGCATAGGTTCTTGTTCTTGTGTTCTCCCACCTTAAAATATACCTCATTAAGGGTATTTGCTTGTATTTCCTGAGCAGTATTTAACATTCAGAATTTAGACAGCTATTTTAAACAGATGTTAGTGGGTTGGATCCGGACTAAATTTTCCATTAATGGAAGGGGACATTTTGATTATTTCCACCCCTGTCCACCTCCTACTGAAACTTGATTTGCTTCTCATGCTGTTCCAAAGGGTCCCTATTCCCTCCACCCAAACTGCATTCCCAGGAGATCAGTGGCTGGAGCATACGTTCTTCCATTAGTGGAAAGCAGTGGATCCAACCCTTGTTTAAAATTATTTTATTCAACCATTACATCCACATTATCATTACTCAATATAATGTTAATGTTAACCAAATATAAACATTAAGCTAGATTTTTGTTGTTGTTGTTGGATTATCAGAGATGTCCAATCTGTGCATATGTGCAGCTAACCCCAAAGGTGTGACATGGGACAGTCACCCAGTCTCAAAGTAACCTACCTCATAAGGTTGTTGTGAGGATAAAACGGAGGAAAGGAGAACAACAAGCTGCTTTTGGTCCGTGTTGAAGAGAAAGGCAAGGTATCAATGAAGTAAATAGAGCAATGTTAAAGATAATGATTGTTAAGATTTGTTGCCCTGAGCTGAATAAGAACATAAGAGAAGCCATGTTGGATCAGGCCAATGGCCCATCCAGTCCAACACTCTGTGTCACACAGTGGCCAAAAAAACCCCAGGTGCCATCAGGAGGTCCATCAGTGGAGCCAGGAAACTAGAAGCCCTCCCACTGTTGCCCTTCCTAAGCAGCAAGAATACAGAGCATCACTGCCCCAGACAGAGAGTTCCATCAATATTCTGTGGCTAATAGCCACTGATGGACCTCTGCTTCATATGTTTATCTAATCCCCTCTTGAAGCTTGCTATGCTTGTAGCCGCCGCTACCTCCTGTGGCAGAATGGCCCAGGCTAGCCCAATTTCATCAAATCTCAGAAATTAAGCAGGATCAGTCCTGCTCATTTGGATGGGAGACCACTAAGGAAGTCCAGGGTTGCCACACACAGCCAGGCAATGGCAAACCACCTCCGAAGGTCTCTTGCCTTGAAAAGATACTTCGTAGATATGGCCAAATATACAAAAATACATGTATTTATTACAAATCAGATAAGAATAGATACAGGCCCAAACAGTAGCCTCAGATCAGGATAAAAGCATACAGTAATATCAAGAACAAACCATACGTGACCAACTTGGCCTTCCTCAGTGGTCAAACTTTCATTGCATTTTGGCTCCAGATAATGCAATAAGTACTAAACTTAGGACCTAATGAAGATTGTTCTGGAGGAGAAAGGAAGAAAAAGAAAAAATAATATTGATTTAATACACATAAATGGATATAATAGAACGATGTGTTAAAGATATCTTGAGTGACTTCTAATCTCTGACTCAAGGCCAAAAGTATGATACAAGGCAGAGGTGTGATACAGATTGGGTAGTCAAACTTAAAAGAACTGTGAAATTGTAAATCTTGTATTCAACATATAATAAAAACCTTATCTGGTCTCCTCCTCCTTCCTGTATTAAATGCAAAATGTATTCTGTGCATGTGCAGAATCCTACTTTTGCATTACAAGTCTATTCAGACCTTTTCATGGAAATGACGTTTAACTCAGAACACCTGCAAACATTACGAACAAAACAAATGCACATGCTAAACTTGGCAGTATCCCACCTTTAGCCCCGCAACTCAGTCCTGCCTGTCACTATCGTTCTCACCTTAATGGCCATCCAAATCCACTAGCTGAGGCAGCTGCCCTCTTACTTTTTAAAAAACGTCCCCCCCTCCAACCAGTTAGCCAACATCTCTCATTAGAGAGAGACTTTTCAAAGCCAAGTCTGGCTTTGTTTCCATTCCATTGTTTGCGGGATGTACTAAGGGAGGTAGTAACTGTACTGAACACACTTTTCAGGACTTGTTCTCTTTTGCAAAGCCTCTCAGTATGGAGCATATTTTCCCACGTCTGAAAGAGACAGGAGGTATATAATATTTATGTTGAAAATGGAACAAACACTCTGTCCTGGGATTGCCAACACTGCCTTTTTCATTAGACTTTCTCCCTCTTCCTGAATCGATTCCACGTTGCTCCTTGTAGAGCCAGTAAGCTTCTCTTTGTCACTTCAAGAGATGAGTAATACCCCGCAGCAGTTCTTTCCCCTAAGCCATTCCCGTTGGAGTTTCCAATCCTGTCTGTTCCGGCCAGGGCTGTGAGCCACCCAGGTGCAAAGCAAGGTCTGAAAGGGGCTGACCTTGAGCAGAGGTCATCAGGCAGACAGAAGAAGGTAACAAGGCCTTTTCTGGCTCCCACCAAGTATTTTTAGCAAGTGGGTGGGGTTGTGTGGGCTCCTGCCCGGTAGGGCTTCTGATTGGCAATTGGAAATAAGATGCTTGTGTTGATTAAAATGATGTTTCAGTCAGTGCTAGCTGCCACAACTATGTGGCAGTGCCTCTTGAAGAAGATATTGGATTTATGTTCTGCCCTATACTCTGAATCTCAGAGAGGTCACAATCTCCTTTATCTCCCCCCCCCCCCCACAGCAGACACCCTGTGAGGTGAGTGAAGCTCAGAGAGCTCTTGCAGCAGCCGCCCTTTCAAGGACAACTCCTACAAGAGCGATGGCTGACTCAAGGCCATTCCAGCAGGTGCAAGTGGTGGAATGAGGAATCAAACCCAGTTCTCCCAGATAACCACTATACCACTAGACTTTAACCACTACACCAAACTGGCTCTCTTGCCTAGTTTATTTTCAGAATTCACTCTTCTTGTCCCTTGTGCTCCAGCTTCCTCTCTGTATGTGTTTGACTCCACCTCCCACAGTGGCCATTTTGTGGTTTGGCCCATCACCCTGTATCAGAATTCCAGAGGTGCCCACAGGCTCAAAAAGGATGGGGGGACCCCTGAGATAGAGCTTGAAGTCCCCTTTGCAGGACCTCGGAGAGCTCACAGCACAGAGCTCAATCAAATATTCTGTTTTAGCTATACACACAGGGCGTGAGGAATGCCAGAGCCCCCCACCCTTGGTACAACATTCTGAAGGCTGCACTCAAACTAGGAGCCCTGCAGTTTATTTATGTATTGACTTCACTCATACCTGCCTTTTTCCCCAGCTGAGACCCAAATTGGGACATCATTCCACTGTTCTCCATGTTATTTATTTACGGCATTTATTTATTTATACCCTGCCTCTCTCTCCAGTGGGCAGGGGGTTTTTTTGTAGTAGGAACTCCTTTGCATATTAGGTCACACCTCTCTTATACAGGGCCTCTTAGTACAGGGCCTACTGTAAGCTCTTGTAGGACTGGCTACATCAGGGGTGTGGGGCCTAATCTGCAAAGGAGTTCCTGCTACAAAAAAAGCCCTGCCAGTGGGCACCCAAAGTGGCTTACATCATTCCCCTTGCCTCCATTTTCTGCTCATGACAAACCTGTGAGGTAGGTTAGGCTGAGAGTGTCTGGCCGGTTCCAGGTCAGCCAGCAATCTTCCCTGGCAAAGCGGAGATCCAAACCTGAGTGTCTTAAATCCTGGTGTGATAGCTCCATGTCGGCAGCCAGTCTGAAGCAGGAGAACAGATTTTGAGTCCAGTGGCACCTTTAAGACCAACAAAAGTTTATTCAAGGTATGAGCTTTTGTGTGCAAGCACACTTCCTCAGATACATTCTTCAGAAGTGTGTGCGCACCCGGAAGCTCATTCCTTGAATAAACTTTTGTAGGTCTTAAAGGTGCCACTGGATTCCAGAGCTTAGCCTGACTCTCCAGCCGCGGTACCATGCTGGCTGTCCACAAAATGACCTTGGATAGCCATAGTGAAAGAGCTGCTTAAGTTGGAGGAAGGCATCATTTTTGGGGGGTAAAACAATTTTTATTTGGTAACATACGTAACAAGTTATATTTCTTGCATCATTCATAACTTCTTTTATCTATCCCATGTATTACTTTCTACCCACCCCTACCCCCATTACTTGACCCCCGCCGGTGTTATTTACTTAAAATACTAATGTTTAAAGGTACCCTTAACTAATAAAAACAAATTAATTTTCTCCCTTTTTCTAAGACTTAATCATTATCAGAAATTGTCCAATGTCCTTTTACTTTCCACTCTTTTTCTACATATCTTCTGAACTTTTCCAACTCCATCTTAAAGACTTCTAAATCATAGTCTCTTAGAATTCTTGTTAATTTGTCCATTTCACTCCACAACATAACTTTTACAATCCAGTCCCCTTTCTCTGGTATTTTTTCTTGCTTCCATTACTGTGCATATAATGTCCTAGCAGCTGAAAGTAAGTACCAAATTATAGTTCTATCTTCTTTTGGAAATTTTTCCATTTGTAATCCCAACAGAAAAGTCTCTGCAACTTTCTTAAATTCATATCCCAAGATCTTAGAAATTTCTTGTTGAATCATCTGCCAATACTTTTTTGCTCTTTCACAAGTCCACCACATATGGTAGAAAGAACCTTCATGTTTTCTACATTTCCAACATCTATCTGGCATCTTGTTCATCTTTGCCAATTTTTTAGGAGTCATATACCGTCTATACATCGTTTTAAAACAGTTCTCTTTAATACTATGACACGTCGAAAGCTTCATAGAATTCTTCCACAAGTATTCCCAAGTTTCCATCTGTATTTCTTTATTTACATTAATTGCCCATTTAATAGTTTGAGATTTCACTACTTCATCCTCCGTAGACCATTTTAAAAGTAATTTATATATTTTTGAAATTAATTTTTCATTGTCTCCAAGCAGAACTTTTTCCATTTCTGTTTGTTCTTTTCTTATTCCTTCAGTTTTAATATCATTGTCCACCAAGCTCTTTATTTGTTGCATTTGAAACCAATCGTATTTATTAGTCAGCTCTTCAGCAGTTTTCAATTCTATTTTGCCACTTTGTATTTTTAATAATTGATTATATGACAACCACTTTTCTTCACCTATCTCAGCCATTATTTTTATTACTTCAGCTGGCACTATTCATAGCGGTCTTCTCTCATCTCCGTATTTTTTATATTTCATCCATGTATTTAACAAATTATTTCTTATATAATGGTGAGAGAAAAAAACGTCCATTTTTTTTCCATAATACAAATACGCGTGCCAGCCAAATTTATTTCCATGACCTTCAAACGCGAAGAGTTTTTTATTTAACAGCATTATCCATTCCTTTATCCACACTAAACAAACTGCTTCTTGATATAATTTTAAATTCAGTAATTGAAATCTACCTCTCTCTTTTGCATCTGTCAAAATTTTCATTTTGATCCTTGGTTTCTTCCCAGCCCACACAAATTCTGAAATTTTTCTTCGCCATTTATCAAATTGTTTACTATCTTTCACAATAGGAATAGTTTGAAATATTCATTAGAATATTCATTTTAATTGCAGCTATTCTACCCAACAATGACAAATTAAGTTTATTCCATTTTGACATATCTTCATCCATCTTACGCCATAGCTTCTCATAGTTATTTTTGAACAAATCAATATTCTTCATTGTTATCTCCACATCCAAATATTTTACCTTGGAGGTAACTTCACAGCCCGTCAGTCTCTGCAAGGCCTGTTGCTTGTTTGTTTGCATATTTTTACATAAAAAAATTGATTTTTCTTTGTTAATACAAAGTCCCACTAACTCCCCATATTCTTGTATTTTAGCAAACAACAAAGGTGTAACTTGTATGGGATTTTCATTTATAAACATTATATCATCTGCAAATGCTCTGTACTTGTAAATAAATCCTTTTATTTTTAATCCTTCTATTTCTTTATCTTCTTGAATCTGCATCAATAATATTTCAAGAGTCATTATAAACAACAATGGGGAAAGCGGACAGCCTTGTCTTGTGCCTTTGCTAATTATCATATCTTCTGTAAGATCTGCGTTTATGCATAGCCTTGCATGTTGTTCAGTATATATTGCTTTTATCATTCTTATAAAGCTTTCTACCAACTCCATTTTCTCCATTACTGCAAACATAAAGTCCCAGTTTAAATTGTCAAATGCTTTCTCTGCATCTGCAAAGAATAATGCTACTTTCTTTTCTGGATGTCTTTCATAATATTCTACAATATTTACAACAGTTCTAATATTGTCTCTTATTTACCATTTGGGAAGAAACCCCGCTTGATCTTCCTTTATAAAATTTATCAAATGTTGTTTAAGCCGTTCTGCCAAGATTCGTATATATTTTATAGTCATTATTTAATAACGAAATTGGTCTGTAATTTTTTACATTTGTGACATCTCTATCTTCCTTTGGAATCAACAAAATAACAGCTTCCTTCCATGTGTTTGGTATTTTCCCTTTTGTTCTTATCATGTTCATCAATTTCTGCAATTTCGGTATTAACTCCTCTTTAAAAGTTTTAAAGTATTTAGCTGTATATCCATCTGGCCCAGGTGCCTTTCCATTTTTCATTGCATTAATTGCTGCTTCAATTTCTATTTTTTCAATTGGATCATTCAAAACTTTTCGCATATTTTTTGTTAAGGGTTCTATTTTTATCTTTTGTAAATACTCATCCATCTTTTCCTTCTTTATTTTAACACTTTTAAACAACTTGGCATAATACTTAAAAAATTCTCTTTTTATTCCTTCTTGGCTAACCACCTCTCTTCCATCTACCACAATTTTATTAATAATTTTATTTTCTCTCTTTTTCTTCAATTGCCAAGCCAAATATTTTCCAGGTTTGTTTGCACCCTCAAAAGATTTCTGCTGCAATCTTTTCAGATTCCATTCCAATTCTTTATTTAACAAATGTCTCATTTGCGTTTGTAATATTGTAATTTCCCTTATAATTTTCCCTGGCCTTTTTTTTCAACTCCCCTTTTTTCTTTATTTCATTTTGAATGTCCAACATCTGTTTTCCTTTTGCCCTCTTATCTTTGTTATTCAATGTAATCAATATTCCTCTCATTACTGCTTTATAAGCATCCCAGACCATCTAAAATTCTATATCCTCTTTATCGTTTATTTGGAAGAAAGCTTTAGTTTCATTTTCTAGATATGTCACTATTTCTTTAGTAAATCTTTATTCAATCTCCATCTTCTCAACTTCTTAGACAATTTTGTAATCCACATTTTTGGGTTATGATCAGCCCCAATTTTAGGTAAAATCTCTATTTTCTCTGTTATAAGACCTAAGTCTTTAGTGCCCCACAACATGTCAATTCTGGAAAAAGTTTTATGTCTTGCTGAAAAAATGGTATAGTCCCACACTTAAGGGTTAAATTTCCCCCATATATCCTCCAAATTTTCTTGTTTGACCAATTCAAAAAAAGACTTTGGTAATTTTCCTTCTTTATTATTACTTCCCCCCCCCAGGCCTATCCAATGTATTCTTAATTGTTCCATTAAAGTCCCCCATTATCAAAACTTGGTCATAAGTCAGTTCATCAAATTGTTGTGTAATGTCTTTAAAAAAACATCGTTTGCACCATTTGGTGCATACAGTCCCAGTAACGGTTTTTTTGCATTTAATATTATTTCTACTGCTACAAATCTTCCATCTTTATCTTTAAACACTAATTTCGGCTCCAATTCTTGTTTAATATAAAAAATCACTCCCCTTTTCTTCTGTTCAGCCAATGAATAAAAATCTAATCCCAATTGTTTATTCCATAAAAATTTGTAATCTTTTTGTTTAATATGCACTTCTTGTAAACAAACTATATTACAATTTTGCTTTTTAATCCAATGAAATGTTGACCTTTTTTGTGGTGAATTTAGTCCATTCACATTCCAAGACAATAATTTGTAATCCATCATGGTGCAAATTCTTTATGTTCTTTATAAAATTTACGCAGTTCCTGTGCATTTGTAATTGTGGTTCTTTTCCCCTGAAGTTCAAAGCTCAAACCTTCTGGTATTATCCATCTATACCTCATTTCATTTCCCCGTAATTTTTCTGTCAGTTTTTTATATGTTCTTCTGTCATTTATCACTTGCCTTGGCAACTCCTTCATAATTCTTACTCTGCTGCCTCTCATTATCAATGTATTTTCAAAGTTTTTGTTCATGATCTTTCCCACCATTTCTTTTGTCATATATCTTATGACAACATCTCTTGGTAAATTATTTTTTTTGGCATAGAGTGAGTTCACTCTGTACATATAATCATACATATTCTTAGTCTCTTCAGGATCTTCCTCTAAAAATTCTGCAATTATTTTTATTATATATTCTTTCAAATCACCATCTTCCTTTTCAGGTACTCCCCTCAGACATATCTGAGTCTCCATCAATTTGCAGTCATGGATTGCCACTTTTTCTTGTATTTTCAACAAGGTGGAATCATGTACTTTCATTCTCCCTTCTACCTCCTGCACTTTCTTAGATGTTTTCTCTGTCTCATTTCTGAGATCTTCAATATCTTTTTTAATCTCTTCTATAATTTCTTTTTTAGATGCAGTTATCATCTCTTTCATGCCTCTCAACATTCTGGCCTCCATTGCCTCTAGTTGATCCTGCATTTTCTCCAATGACGTAGCCCTTGCACGGGTTTACTTGTGTTCTGACATTTAAAAACACTGAAAATTTTAATCTCACCAATTTCAGATTTAACTATCAAGTTCAAAAGATTAGAGCTTGCTCTTTACAACAAGCCTAATTTTGCCATCCTCAGAGCTTCCCAGATTGAGATATTAATTTTTAAAGTTTTTAAATCCTCCAAAATGGCGGTCACAACTTTTTGCTTCTCTCTAAAAAAATTTTTCTTTTTTCTTTTAAAGGCTTCTAAAGTCCATTATAAACAATATGTCCAATAGTATTTATCTTCTTATCATCACCTCAGTTATTTCCAACAATTTTTAATGTCCCAAACACTTTAAAAATATTATTTTAATTTTAACCTCCTTGCAATGGCTGCCGATGTTTCTCTATGGTATTATAGTCCTAGAGTAGGCTTTTCATCTGCTACTTCCTGTTTTACTTGCCACCAAATCTCGTTTTCACTGGTAGAAAGATCTCACGATACTTGACGTACTTCCTGTGTTGATTGTATATGCTGCAGGTCTGTGACGATGGTGCTCTTTTTTCAAAACCGCAAGTAGACCAAACAATAAATTCCTTTCCACTTTTTAGCACTGTCCTTTAAATTTACAAAGTCCAAATTTCACCTCTTCCTCCCTTCTTCTTCCAAGCGTTCTAGATTTCCAATTCCCACCTTCTGAATTTATTCTGTTTAACTGTAAATAGTCCTGGAATGAAAGATGGTAATCTGTACCTTATCCAGATCCACACCGGTCTTGTGTAGTTTTAAATGTTTAGTAATGTCCAAGAAGGTTAGGATTCTGTCGAGCTTATGTCAAATAAATGATTCTGAGAACTTCTGCAGATGATGAAAATGCAACTCTTCACGGAGACCGCTCAAAGGAGCCCCCCCCCCCCGGGACTCCCTTTTTGCCAAGGTAAATCTCAAAGTTTTCTGTGCATATCTTGGACTAATCTCTGACTGAGAAAAGTAGGCAGTAGGCATTAATTTGCCTTCCACTACCCCGAACAGAAGTTCCAGCCTGCTCCTGTTATGAGAAGCAGCTCAGCTCAGCATTTTCCTCCCCCCAGAAGTCCAGTTGGAGGAAGGCATCATAATGGGCAGGGCTTTTTTTTGAGCAGAAACGCAGTTCCGGCTGGCTTGGTGTCAGGGTGAGTGGCCTAGTATTCGAATGAGTTCCTGCTGCGCTTTTTCTACGAAAAGTCCTGTGTGAAACAATGGTGATGTCAGGGGGTATGGCCTAATATGCAAATGAGTTCCTCCTGAGCTTTTTCTACAAGGAAAAAAAAGAGCCCTTTCTGTTTTGTGCCTTTCTAGTTGGTAATTTTGGTCATTATTTTCTCCTGCTGCTCAATAACCTTTTGGGTATATGGATAAAGATATTGTGTGAGTAATTATAGGCAGGACTTTTTTGTAGAGAAAGACCGGCTGGAACTCATTTGCACATTAGGCACACTCCTGATGTCACCACTGTTTTACACAGGGCTTTTTGTGTGGAAAAAGCCCAGCAGAAACTCATTTGCATATTAGGCCACACACCCTGATGCCAAGCCAGCCGGAATTGCATTCCTGTGTGTTCCTGCTCAAAAAAAGCCCTGATTATAGGGGACCTCTTTGCTTATTGGTTGAACTTGCCTGATAAGATTTTGTAGCACTTTTGAAGATACATTTGGCTTTCTGCAGCTTGCTTGTATCTCAGCATGGGTACTGTTGAAACCCTTCCATATGCAATAATTAATTTGGTAAGGATTTGCCCTCTTCCTATGAGCATGCCCAACAGCTCCTGTTCTGCAGGCCAAGAGAGGAATGCCTGTATTCTGTAATTGCTTAAAATCATTAATGTTGTCTGGCTGCTGGCAGAATTTGTGGCAATTATGTTGCAGAGCAACGTAGCTGCCCTGTTAAGGTTGCATCATGGGACCTTGTCTGGGGAAAAAGAAAAAGATCATAATGTAATAAGCTTTTAAAGCCAGTAAAGCAGATGAATGTGAAAATGTCAAAACGGTGATATTGGAGGCCATGCACTGTCTGTGGCGTGAGGCTGTCATTGGAATAATGACTGTTCCCCTAGATACAGGTTGAAAATAACCATGCTTAGCTTTCGAATAGCACTGTTTGAACAGCGTTGAATCCTTGTGTACCTTGTCCTGGTAATCCTCATTTAGTAGAAAAAGAGGTGCTGGAGCTCATTAGCACGACTCATTTGCATATGCCACACATCCCTTTCATCATCGGAAGGTGTACTAAATTATATCAGCTCAGCATCTATGTTAAAATGCTTCTTGAATTAGAATTGTCATAATAAAACCTGACTCCCATCATACTTTTAAAATTATTTTCTCCTTTGCGGCCACAGTGGCATGATGAAGATTTCCATCTGTCTGCTCTATATGTTTTGGTTATTTCCCCATTTTATATGGGGAAAATATTAGAAAGTTTGTCAAATCTTAGAGTTCGACATGTAATTATTGATTTACCTGTCTTTATTATAATAAATGTAATGAGTAATTTTGGTCACAGTAACCAGTAGGTTTGGAGTAGTCAAATCTTAAGAGTTCAGCAAAATTTTCGCAGGGGGTTTGAACAATGGAGCCCAGAAGCAAGTGTTTTGGGGTTTTTTTTGGGGGGGGGGAGGTTAAGAAAGAAAGAGCACAATAAAATGTAGAGGTTCCAGGGAGGTACTCCTGTGAGCTCCTGCCCAGAATGAGGCCTGGTAATCCTTAAAACAACCATGCAAAGTAGGACAATATGAGATGTTCTCCAGTGTTTCGCACAAGAAAATAGGGACCTTCATCACACTTCAGTTTGTATGCCCAGGATCAGTGACTGAGTCCCTGATACACCCGTTAAACCTTGTTGCGCCCATTTCCACGGCAATAGTCTGTCTTACATTGTTTTAAAAGTCCAATGTATGCTTGTTCTTCTCGCTTAAGATGTGTTGGAATAAGAACTAATACAATCCATGAGCAGAGGTTCAGAATGAGCCACAACAGTACACAGAGCGGCAGGCAGTGCTCATCCAGGTGGTCAGATGTTCATGCGTGTGTTTTTACAGGCACGCTCTATAGATTTATGATTGATTCATTCATTTTCTTACTTCATTGGTGCCCCCTTCTTTCTCTTCAGTGGGCACCCAGAGTATCTCACATTGATCTCCTCTCTTCCGTGTTAGCCTCACAACCAGGGCTTTTTTTTTGAGCAGAAACGCACAGGAACGCAGTTCCGGTTGGCTTGGTGTCGGGGTGTGGCCTAATATGCAAATGAGTTTCTGCAGGGCTTTTCCTACAAAAAAAAAACCCTGTGCAAAACCATGGTGACATCAGGGGGTGTGACCTAATCTGCAAATGAGTTCCTGCTGGCTTTTTCTACAAAAAAGCCCTGCTCACAACAACCCTGTGAGGTAGGCTGAGAGCGAGGGCCAGACTGAATAAAACTGCATCCCCAAGTCAACCTTGGATCTGTGATATCATTTTAGAATCTTTTAAAATCATTTATTTATTTATTAGATTTATATCCTGCCCTTCCTGCCGATGCAGGCTCAGGGTGGCTCACAGGCCCAATGGCAATTTAAAACATAGGGACATTATAAAGACAATAAAACGGCTATAGTACATCATTAGTATATTAGGGTAAGTAGGCAAATTTTCTTGGTCTTCTTCATCGCCACAAGTTACATCCAAGTGGTCCGGGTGGTATTTAAGTGCAGGTTCGTACCTCAGGTGTTCAGCTCCATGGCATCTGTGCAGCCTCATCAGATCTCAGCAGTCCAGTGTTTGGTGGGAGAGCTAATCTTGCAGGCCCTGTGGAACTGAGAAAGGTTCCGCAGGGCCCTGATGTCCTCCAGGAGCTCATTCTGCCAATGTGGTGCTGCAGCTGAGAAGGCCCTGGCCCTAATTGTATTCAGCCTAGCTTCCTTCGGCCTAGGGATCGATTGGAGGTTCTGAGTCCCTGAACGCAGTACTCTCCAGGGAATGTATGGGAAAAGGGGTCCGAAAGGTATGCAAGTCCCTGGCCATATAAGGCTTTAAAGATGAGAACCAGCACATTGAAACGAATCCGGCAAGCAGAGATGGCATTCTAGCAGGAGCTCCTTTGCATATTAGGCCACACACCCCTGATATAGCCAATCCTACAAGAGCTTACAAAAAAGAGCCTTGTAAGCTCTTGGAGGATTGGTTAGATCAGGGGGTGTGGCTTAATATGCAAAGGAGCTCCTGTTAGAATTCCACCCCTGCCGGTAAGCAATAGGCAGCCAGTGTTTTAAAACACGGGGGGGTGGGGGGAGGCTGATCCTACTGGGGAAGGCAGCATGGGAGAATGGGGGCTCCTGTCTCCCCCCATGCCTTTTAAAGAGCTGAAATGGGTATTTCGGCCCTTGAACATAGCACAAGGGAGAAACAGAAGTCCCTCATCTCCTCCCACACACATCGTGGTCCCCACCAGGACGGGCCCTTCATTTTTTAAAAGACAGGGTCTAAAATGGCACTGTATTCCTGTGGAGAATTTGGGGTGCAGTATCATCTAGATTAGCTTTGAGTAACTGGCCCAAGGTCACCCAGCACATATGCATGATATTTCACAGAGAGCATAAAAGCACAGCAGAATAAATGCATCACACACAGGTGTGTGTTTTCATTTCTAAGAAAAGTTTACTACAAACTTAAGGAAAAGGGTTAAATGGAGGAAAAACAACAGTCTAGCTAACTAATCCTTCTTGTTCTAACTCCAGCTTGCTGCTTTGTTTGTGCAAACTGCAAACTCTAGAACAAAGGAAAGGAAGTTTCCCCAAAACTCCACTCTCTCATGTACTGTGCAGAACAGCATGTACCTTTTCCAATATATTAATTAGCCAATAGCCAATTTTAAGGTCATCTCATTGGCAGGAAGACTGTTTTGTTGTTCAGTCGCATAACCGAGTCAAACTCTTTGCGACCCCATGGACCAAGTCATGCCAGGCCCTCCTGTCTTCCACTATCCTCCAAAGTCCGCTCAGATTCATATTAGTTACATCAGTAATGGTGTCCAGCCATCTCATCTTTTGCTGTCCCCTTCTTCTTTTACCTGTCTTTCCCAACATCAGGGTTTTCTCCAGTGAGTGCTTCCTTCTCACTTGGTGGCCAAAGTATTTGAGCTTCAACTTCATCATCTGACCTTCTAGGGAACAGTTAGGGTTAATTTCCCTTAGGACTGACTGATCTGATCATCTTGCAGTTCAAGGGACTCTCAAGAGTCTTCTCCAGCACTACAGCTCAAAAGCATCTATTCTTCTGCGCTCGGCCTTCCTTAGGGTCCAACTCTCACAGCCATACATTACTACTGGGAATACCATTGCTTTGGCTCTACGGACTTTTGTTGGCAGGGTGATGAGGGCTTCTAGCCCCACTGGTGGACCTCTTGATGGCACTTGGTTTTTTTGGCCACTGTGTGACACAGAGTGTTGGACTGGATGGACCATTGGCCTGATCCAACATGGCTTCTCTTATGTTCTTATGTCTCTACTTTTTATTATACTGCCTAGGTTTGCCATAGCTGTCCTCCCAAAGAGCAAACATCTCTTAATTTCATGGCTACAGTCACTATCTATAGTGATCTTGGATCCCAGGAATGTGAAGTCTGTCACTGCTTCCGTGACTTCCCCTTCTATTTGCCAAGGAGTGATGGGGCTGGATGCCGTGATCTTAGTTTTTTTGATGTTGAGTTTCAAGCCTACTTTTGTGCTCTCTTCTTTCGCCGCATCAAGAGGTTCTTTAGGAAGACTCTAGTCTACATCTAATTGGAACT
This sequence comes from Heteronotia binoei, assembly GCF_032191835.1. Taxonomy (NCBI): domain Eukaryota; kingdom Metazoa; phylum Chordata; class Lepidosauria; order Squamata; family Gekkonidae; genus Heteronotia; species Heteronotia binoei. The sequence continues at coordinate 27,322,007 of NC_083226.1, forward strand.
ATGCTAACTAGCTAACATCAGCTCACTTCAGCTTAACTCTTTCATGACTAAAGGGATGACAGTTGGAAAAACCCAAGAAAGCTTCTGTGGCAGAGAGGGGACTTGAACCTGGGTCTCCCAGATCCTAGTCTGGCGCTCTAACCACTGCACCACATTGGTTCTCGGATGCATCCAGTCGTCCACTCAGATATTTGACTTCTGGAGACCCTGGGGAGGCTGTATTACTCAGAGTAGAAGAAGAGGAGACTGGATTTATACCTTACCCTTTCCTCAGTCTCAGAGCAATTTACAATCTCCTTTCCCTTCCTCTCCCCACAACAGACACCCTGTGAGGTAGGTGGGGTTGAGACAGCTCTGAGAGAACTGCTCTTGGGAGAAGAGCTGTGAGAGAACTTGTGGCTGACCCAAGGTCACACCAGCAGCTGAATGTGGAGGAATAGGGAATCAAACCTGGTTCTCCCAGATTAGAGTCCATGTTCTTAACCACTACACCAAACTGGCTCTTGTAATGGTAATGAAAATACTAGCTATTCACAAAGATAAAATAGGGATAGTGTATTAGCAGGGATGGTTACTGGAATATAGGGACTGTCTCTGGCTAATAGGGACAATTAGGTCATGTGATACTCTCTCCCCCCCCCCCCCCCACACACACACTCAATCTCAGGGCAGGTTTTCAAGCCAAGGCCCCCAAATGATTGCTCAGAATAATACAGTGAGAAAGGTGCGGATAAACTTTAGGAGATTGTCCCAGGCATCATCGGCATGGGAGGGGACTGGCATATTCTGCTGGCTCTGCAGCCTGAGGAAGTGATAAGTGTATCTTGCTTGAGATGTTCAGGTGGTCCATCATCCAGATGCTGAACAGACCCAGAAGTGCCTAGCTGCAGCAAAGTGGCTGCACTATATGAATTCAGATAATTTTCTAAGAATCCCCATAATAGTCACCTACTGGGAGAAAGGTTTTGTTGATTATTCATGCTTTATCCTGTCACTTCTAGGGGCTCAAAATGATATGCATGGGTTTGTTCCCATTTTATTCTCATGATAATCCTGTGATGTAGGCTGAGCTGAGAGGTAGTCCCAGATCATCTGGTGAGCTTAAATATCCCCCTACCTGTATATGGCCCCGTTGTGTGGAATTTTTGATCTCACCACTGAGGAGCTGTGTCCAGAATTCGTTATAAAGATGTGCACATGCAGTTAGATGAGTTTCTGTTTCTACTCTGTCCGAGAAATCATAGAATGTTAGAAAAAACGTTTTTGCATTAAAAACATAGTGCCCCGGAACACATTCTGGAAGCTCCTTAGCTGAAGACTCCCAAGTGACCTTTTGGTATTGAGCATCAAATCAAACTTCGAGAGCTAGCGGCTCTGGATTTTATCATAAAGATTTATTTCTTTCTCTTGCAGGTAAATGGACGATCTGGAGAGCCGCAAAGCACGGAGGATAGAGCAGATGGTAGCAAAATGGCTGCGTCGATCACGGGATAATACAGCCAGGTATTTATTTGAATGAACCAGTGATTAAATCATTGGCAGCTTTCAGTAGTTATGGAATGACCTAGTTTCTTGGAAGCACAATCCGATTGTTATTTTGGACCGGGATTTGCTAGTTCAGGCTCTGGTAGCAGCAATGGCTGGTAATGCCACTTGTCAACTATGTCAGATATTCCAGCTTTCAATCCTTCTACTCTGTCACAGATTTTGCAGTCCTCATCCCTGCTGCAGCAGCCTCCTACTTAGACTATGACAATATGCTTGGTAGCAGGCCTCTTTTTCTAGCAGGAGCTCCTCGGCATATTAGGCCACGCCCCCTGATGTAGCCAATCCTCCTGGAGCTTACAGTAGGCCCTGTAGTAAGAGCCCTCGAAGCTCTTGGAGGATTGGCTACATCAGGGGTGCGTGGCCTAATATGCGGAGGAGCTCCTGCTAGAAAAAGAGCCCTGTCGGTATGTATCTTTGGGTTGGCCTCATTTGGAACACAGTGTGCCGTTCTGGTTGCTGTACCTTGGAAAAGACACTGTACAGTTGGAGAAAGTTCAGAAGAGGGCAACCGATATGAAGCATCTTTGCTGTGAGAAAAGTCTAAAGATTGTGGTGCTTCTCAGGTGAGATGAAGGATGGCTCGGCATGGTGATAGAGGTTTATACAGTCATGCAGTATGTGGAGAAAATGCGTGACTCTAAAGGTACCCAGTAAAGTTTGATGATGGGCAAAAGACTCAGATGGACAAGATGGGCAAAAGACTCAGATGGACAAGATGAAATATTGAAATATTGATGATGGGCAAAAAACTCAGATGGACAAGATGAAATATTTTTCCCTTGCTGAGCAATTGAATTGTATTGAATTGAATTGAATCGAACTGCTGATGAATATAGTGGTGGTGGCCACAAGCATGGATAGCTTTAAAAACGGATTAGACATATTCCTGGAGAATGTGCTAGTCAATGGTTTCTGGCCATGAACGCTAATGGGGACTTCCCCATCCAGACTTAATGTGTGTGGCGTTTGGGTCCTGAGTTTTATGCCTCAGCTGGATTGCCTGAAATGGCCTGGAGCTTTTAGAGATTGCCTCATTCCATACTTTTCTTCCTGCTCCCTGAAGTCTTGATCCAGGTACGCTTTTCCATCTGGAAAACGAGCAGAGCTTTTTCAGTTGTGGATCGTATGCAGAGCCAGCCCTGCCACTAGCAAACTAGGCAATTGCCTAGGGTGCCAGCCTTCTAGGGGCACCAAATTGGGTGCTCCCCATGTGACTTGGTGACATTATCAGCGCAGGGGGCAGGTGCCAGAAGTTAGCCTTGCCTCGGGGGCCAGACAATCTAAGCCCGGCCCTGATCGTATGCTGCAGAATTCCCTGCTACGGGAAGACTCTTTTGCCACTTTCCTAAACCAGTTTTTGCTTGCAAGAGGAGACTTTCATACCAAGAAAGCACTTTCTGATTTTGATTGATACAATCTGAAAGTGAACACTGCCGCTTTTTAAAAAGGAAATTTTTGCTAGTGTATATTATTAATATCGTGGGTTTAGTCTTTGGCTGTTTTCAGTTCCAATTCTACAGAGATGCTGTTGTACTGAAGCATTTGTGGTGATGGTAATTGAAGGATGGATTTTGTGGTGGTGATCTGACTTGGGATGCGATTGAATCGCTGCACCAGCCTGTACAGTGTGGATTGGCACAGTTCTATAGAAGCACTAAGTGGAAAGAGTGATTCTGGGGGCAGCTGATGATATGGCTGGTGATGCCCCGCCAACTGTTCTGCAATGCTTGCTGTGTGCTTCTGTCTGCATTGCCATTACATGCCATGTTATGCAGACGTTCCACCATACTTGGTGCTTGGGGCGGAGAGACACAACAGTAGGAGGGCTGGCCCCACTGATGGACCTCCTGATAGCACCTGGGTTTTTGACTACTGTGTGTCACAGAGTGTTGGGCCATTGGCCTGATCCAGTGTAGCTTTGAGAGTCAGTTTGGTTAAGTGCACAGAATCCTATCTGGGTTTGATTCCCCACTCCTCCACTTGCACCTGCTGAAATGGCCTTGGGTCAGCCATGGCTCTTGTAGAAGTTGTCCTTGAAATGGCAGCTGTTGCAAGAGCTCTCTCAGCCCCACCCACCTCACAGGGTGTCTGTTGTGGGGGTGGGGGAGGTAAAGGAGATTGTGATCGCTCTGAGACTCAGAGTATAGGGCGGGATATAAATCCAACATCATCATCTCCTCCTCCTCCTCCTCTTACGTTCTTATATTCAAACTGGAGTTTTGCCTTTTAAAAACTTTATTTTACTAAAGCACTAGTCCCATAATATTTTAGTGGGTAAAGCACAATAAATAAACAAACCCGTCAAATTGTGGGATGGCTCTGATGGCAAGTGGAAACGAGACATTCAAGTGCTGAGTTGCCAGGAGGGAGCAGGAAACAACTGAATGCTGATCTGAAGAATGGCAGGGACCAGGAAGGAACTGGATGTGACTAATTCAAAGGCAGTTTTAAGTAATTATGAAGGAACAGGTGCTAAACCTTTGCTGCTTAAAGGGCGCAGTCATAAGCACAGTTTCTAGAACTGAATGGGACTTACTTTTGAGTAAGTGTCCTTAGCTTCTTGCCTATGCAGACAGGAATTAAAGACTGTAATGAGAATACAGTGCTCTATTAAGCGCTGTGCAGAAACACCATTGTAATTCCATGTACTGCTGATATTTGCCAAAGCCATTTTTTTAGCAGCATTATAGGGTTCTAATCTACAAAGGAACACATAATCCAGTTATTTATTTTGGCAAGTGCAAAGATTTGGCCAGTATCCAGCAGTAAAAACATGCATGTTTGGAAGAATACAGGAGCCAGCAAGGTGTAGGGGTTAAAGTGTCAGGCTAAGATGTGAAAGGTTCAAGTCCCCACTCCCACTAAAAAGAAAAAAAAAAGGGAAACCCAGCCAGAAAAGACAGATTGATTAGATAATACAAGAGGTTGAGGAGGGGAAAGGGAGGGGGAGAGACAAAATATATGTGTGCGTTTGTGTGTAGGGTTAAAACCCTTCAAAATGAGAAAAGGAGTGCCTGCAGATTTAAGAAATAGTTGCCATCTGTGGCTGCAGGGGTAGGGAACGTTAGCTCTCCAGATGTTTTTTGCCTACAACTCCCCATCAGCCCCAGTCAGCATGGCCAATGGCTGGGGCTGATGGGAGCTGTAGGCAAAAAACATCTGGAGAGCCAATGTTCCCTACCTCTGTCACAATCATAACAGTTTTACCAGCATTCCAGGCTTGGTTTAGGGTACTTTCTGAGGTTGTTTTGGCCTTTGAGGGAGGATCATGCAGGAGAGGCCTAGCAGCAACCACCAGGCAGCCTGCTACCACCCAATTTGCATAACTCATCCAGGGAGGGTTGCCAAGCCCAATTCAAGAAATATCTGGGGACTTTGGGGGTGGAGCCAGAAGCAAGGCTGTGATAAGCAGAATTGAACTCCAAAGGGAGTTCTGGCCATCACATTTAAAGGGAAAGCACACCTTTTAAATGCCTTCCCTCCATTGGAAATAATGAAGGATAGGGGCACCCTATTTGGGGGCTCATAGAATTGGACCCCCTGGTCCAATCCTTTTGAAACTTGGAGGGTGTTTTGAGGAGAGGCACCAGATGCTATGCTGCAAATTTGGTACCTCTAACTCAACCCGCCCCCCAGAGCCCCAAATACCTACAGATCCATTATCCATTATACCTTATGGAAATTGGTCTTCATAGGGATAATGAAGTGCCCAGGAGACATTTCCTTCCCCCCCTTGCTTTCTGATGACCTTGAAGTGGGAGGAGGGCCTCCCAACTGGGGGATCCCCTGCCTCCATCTGGGGATTGTGAAACCTAGAGTCCCACAGAACAGAAACATAATACACAGCCGCAAAAAACTGTGGAAAAATAATGAAAAAGACTGAAAATTATTTCAAAAATATATGTGATTAGTCAACTGCCTATTGTTTAAGAGGCAGTTGACTAATCACATATATTTTTGAAATAATTTTCAGTCTTTTTCGTTATTTTTCCACAGTTTTTTTGCGGCTTTATATCCACCTGGGGATTGGCAACCCTACACCCAGGCCTGGAAGAGACTTCCAGAAATAGGGAAGGAGGGAAAATTGAAGACAGGAAGAGGATAAATGTAAGTTGGCTGTTGGGTTGGAGGGAGAGAAGGAGGCAGGAAAAGGGGAGCAAATATGCATGCTTTCTTGGAAGGGAAAGGAGAAACAGTTAGGGCAGGGGAAAAGAGATGCCCCCCTCACGTCCTTGTAGGTCCCTTGCTTGTCAACACCTACAAATTGTAAAGAATATGCAAAACCTTATATTGCATGAAGGCCAAAATTGCACGACATACATAATGAAAGAGCCAAACACATTTTGGCAATTAGCCTTTGCTCAGTGGCAACCACAAGGGCCTTTCAATGCGAGAGGGAGAGAAGACAGCGGAGGCTTCTGGAATACTCCCTCTAAGCTGTGGAGTCTTGTGAGCGAAAATTCTACTTCATGAGCTACTGGCATTAAAGTTGTGAGCTACTGCATAAATTAGTTTGCTCTGGGGTTATTTTTCCTGAGCTAAGGCAAAAATGTGTGAGCCGGAGGCTAAAAAACTGTGAGCTTGCTCACACTAACTCAGCTTAGAGGGAACATGTATTATCAAATAGAGGTAAATATTATCACAAACACAGGATGATACAAAGGAAGGTCCTTTTGTATAAATACTTCTGATCAGATAAAGTTGATAAAATTTACTCATTACCTACTCGTAACATAATTCACAGTCCGCATCTATAGGTCCTCATGGTAATTTGAATAAAACTGATCAGCACTACAAGGCCAGAACTACCGTCCTCAAAGCAGACTTCAGTGCTGTTTCATTACATTGTTTTATAGTGGATAATCTTCCTTGCACTTCGGCAAGAAAGGTGGACTAGAAATACAATAAACAAATAATACATTACAAAAGAAAGAGAACTTGAAATTCTTAGGAAGCTGAATGTTGTACCTGGTTCCACATCCTGTACTTTTTCTGCACTCTTACAGAATTTCAAAGTAGACAGTTCTGGCCTTAGTTTCCCACAAATTGAAAACCTAGAGCATTTCTATATTTTGACCTTTTAAAATATCCCGTTGGCGTATCTGTATATGTATCAATTACATGTTAGATGGTTGATAACTGGTGAGCCTTCACCATAGAGTTTTCAGCCATTCCTAGAGCAGCGTGACATCACTTCTGGACTTTCCCTGGAAGTGGCTTAACGCCTTTGCTCAACTCCTACTGGTTGCAGTTGCTGGCTAGCAACCCTATGTAATCCTCCCGATAGAATCCTTCTATTTTATTAAGCCCCTTTAGACTTGTGGGTAGGATTATAGCTGGGATCTGTCCTTTGGTTTGTGCATCCAGTCTGTTCTGACCTGACGTTACCCTTCACAGATACTCATGTGCTTCTCCTTCCATGAAGCTCTGTCTGCCAAGCTTGGCCTATTCAGTAGGGAATGCGGCTGGATAGAGAGAGTTCAGGCCAGTGTGAATGGTCTGGTCTTGTTAACTGGGGCATAAGTTAATTAGAGCACTTCTTGGCAGGTGCATCAGGCCCCGAAGAGTGGGCTTGAGCTGTAACTGAGCCAATAAGCAGAATAAGTAGCTAATAATTACCTGTGCGTTTTCTGTGCCAGAGGGAATAAATCAAAATTCCGTACAGTCGACTGAGTGCTCAAGGCTGATCTTGGGAAGGAAGGTATCTCTAAAAAATGTAGGGACCCTGCCAACACTGCTTGTCTTTGAAGCACTCTCATGTGAATCTATTGATTGCTCCCACCCTCCGCTTGTTTTACGCACATGTTTTGTGGCAAACAAAATGAAGTCCTCGCTTCTGAATGGATGTTTTTAATCTGCCTGTCCTCAGAGAACACCCTTTGTCATGACTTGCCTGTGTTCTCCACTGTGGAATCCCTGCAAGCCAGAAATGGTTCTGGGGAGGGCAGAAGTTGGGAAGGGACCTTAACAGGGTGTGATGCCATAGAGTCCACCCTCCAAAGCAGCCATTTTCTCCAGGGGAATTGATCTTTGGTCATCTGGAGTTAGATTGTAATAGTGGGAGATCTCCAGGTGCCACTTGGAGGTTGACATGGCAACCCTGATGTGAACCGAGGGTAGGGCTGTCAGCGTCCCGTTTGAGGCCTGAAGTTACAACTGATCTCCAGACAGCAGAGATCACTTCCTTTGGAGAAAATGGCTGTTTTGGAGGGAGGGCTCGGTAGCATTGTACCCCGCTGAGGTTGTTCCCCTCCCTAGACCCTATCATCTGCAGGCTCCACCCCAAAAAATTCCAGGAACTGGTCGTGGCTAAAACCGAGAATTTATCAGAAAATTCCAAGATGGGTATCTCCAGTGGAAGCATTCACTCCTCCAAATCTTTTGAAATCTAACCAGAGTTATAGATATGAAGAACTGTTGAAAAATGATAACCAACTGAAAACCAGGGAAGAGCTAGAAAATATGGACATTAAAATGAGTTGGTGGTTGAGAACACAAGTTGAATCTAGATATGCCAAAGTCAAGACAACAGATTTCAACACAGAACAATATCCATTTGACAAAATCTTTCTAGGTCCTCAAGAAAAACTAATTTCCAAGTTATATTCATACTTATTACAGATGAAGATGCAAGATGAGATTGTAAAAGATTGTATGGTCCAATGAGCGAAAAATCTGGGATGTAGTATTATGTTAGAAGAATGGGAGATGCTATGGAAATTCAATATCAAACTAACTAAGTCAGTAACCTTTAAAGAAAATCTGTACAAGATGTTTTATAGATGGTACATAACTCCACAGAAACTGTGTAAGATGTATACTAATATGTCTAACAAATGTTGGAAATGTACTAAACATGTTGGGTCCTTTTATCATATGTGGTGGACTTGTGGGGTGGTGAAAGACTATTGGAAAATGGTCCATGAGCTATTACAGAAAATTCTGAAGACACAGATCCAATTTAAACCAGAACTATTTTTATTGAACATATATCCTGGTGACTAGTCTAAAGAGATGAGACATTTGTTTGCACACATTAACACAGCAGCTAGGATTCTTTTGGCACAGAGATAGAAGCTTCAGGAGATCCCCACGAGAATGGACTTGGTGGGGAAAATCCTGGAAACGGCTGAGCTGGACTACTTATCCCAGTTGCTGGCTGGGAAGTCTAAGGAAGAAGCAGTAAAATATTGGGTGAAACTATATGTTTGGCTAGACGCTCAAGACTCTTAAGATTTTTCAGTGTGAACTTAAATCTCCTTTCTCCTGTATTCTTTATTATAATATCATTTATATTGGAAACGTAAATTTAAATAGACATTTTAACAAGAAGACTTACAATCACTAAAATATATTATTTAGATGTTGATGATTTAATATAAAGAGATAATAACGTGATAATATTTGTATCCTAAGAAAGTATATTACATGCAGATTAGATAATAACAATGCTGATATCTGTAACAATAATTTTCTATTCCCCCTTACCTGTTCCCTTTAACTTTCTAGAAAACCAGTACAATTTTTACAAATTCAAAAATTTCCAGGAACTTTCCAGCCTAGTAACTAGGGTTGCCAATTCCTGCCTGGAAAATTCCTGGAGATTTGGGGATAGTACCTGTGGAGGTGAAGATTTGGGGAGGGATTTAATCTGGAATCTCTGTTATCCCTTACTGTTTGCCCAACGAAGCTGCCATTTTCTAAGAGCCAATCCAGGCAATACACTGGTTCCAGTGTTTTCTAAACAGAAACGTTTGTCACTCAAGGCCACAATTCAATATGAAGCCATGTTGGACAGAGATTAGATGGTTAATCTCCCCTCCCCCCATTTCAGTGTTCCTCTGGGTCTTAGGCTCAAAGCATTGACCATGAGATAGCTATCTGTAATGAATGTCAATGAATCAAAAGTAGGTTTGCAACTTACAGATGTACACACCTGAACAGCACATATTCAAGACTGGTACAGCACAGACATTGTCTGCAGTTTTTGATGCAAGAGGTAACATTATCAGAGACTGTAAAACAAAATATTGCAAGTGTGCTAATATTTTAAGCGTGTTTTATTTTAAGTTTAAAAAAATCTTTAATTGTATCTGTGCCCTTTATAAAGTTTATATGTCCGCTACCTGGCATTACATTTTATGATACACATGGCTCAGCCCGACAAAGTCTCATTTATGTCAAATCCGGCCCTCATAGCAAATGAGTTCGACACCTCTGCTCTAGAGGTATATCACAGTGAACGACATGCAGAGGGTCAGAGCCGTGGAGGAGTCTGTTCCACTTATTTCCAGTTGGTCCTTTATGCATGCACTGGAAATGTGACATCCTTGCTCTCTGTGCATGGCAACAGCAGTCCTTCCAAACATTGGCAAAGAGCAGGGCAGGTCTATTGCCAAAGAAGGGAGACTCTTCTATAGATTTCCTTCTGGTTCCCTAATGGAGTACAGTTTGGACAAAAACAGCAACACAGCTTTACAGAATTGTGTGGGTTAAAGACACAGAATGTTCACATTTCTCCCCAAACCACTTGCCCATTTTTGGCATTTTTTTTTATTTGCAAAAATGTTACCAGGTTCTACAAAATAATGCTTCCCTGTTGTCAAGTGGGCCTGCCTGCACTGAAACGCTTTCCAAAAGTACTTCTCTGTACTAAGTGCCACTTGGATGCTTGGCGGATAGAGTCCAAAGAATGCATTAACAGACCTGATGGTGAGTCTTCTGGCCTTAGCAGAGACTGTGGGTGCATTCACACTACACTAAATGGTGTGTTTTTCAGCTGGATTTTTGCTATACACAGTAAAAATCCACTTGCAGAACACATTATTTACTGTAGTGTGAACTAGCTAAGTCACTGCAAGTGATAATTATCTCTCATACGACATTCAGCACCAACTGAACGTTTAAATGTGCCTTGTTGACATGCCCAGTGTTATTTCACATTTTTATCAGAGTTTCACTGGCTGTTTCTCATGGCTGATGATGTAGCTCTTGGTTATGAAAACACATGGCCACAACAGGTTTGATGGAGGACTAACTTGGTGTTGGACTTAGATTTAAATCCCTGCCCTGCCACAGAAAATGGCTGGGTGGTCTTAGGCCAGTCACACCCTCAACCGAACCTACCTCTCAGGATTGTTGTGAGGATACAAACAGAGGGGAGAATGGGTCTCTAAACTGACAGTCTTTCGGGCATTGCTGTTGTTCTTGTTTCTAACGTGAGGATAAATCAATTCAGGGATACATCGGGGCAAAAGGCATTTCAGGCAGTTGTGTGTTTTGAGTAACCCTTTCCAGTGCAATCCTTTCTAAATTCACAGAGGGAGAGCTTCTGTAAGTGACCGATCATCTGATGAATTTAGACAAGCCGCAAGTCGTGTGAAAGTCACAGTGGAAATCCAGAAGGATGTGTTGCTTGGACATTATGGTTTTGCAGTTTCCCAGAATCCTCCCCTTATCATCACATCAGTTGCAGCAGGTGGGGCCTTTTCCTTTCTCTCCTTCTTCCCATACTGGGGTACTAAGGTTGCCAAGTGAAGGGATTTGGGGGTTGTCCTGGGACATCCCCAATGTGATGACATCATGTGGCAACGCTCTTGTTTTGGGACAAAACTCTATGGTAAAACTGGCTTCAAACCATAGAGTTTTGCCCTCAAACTGAAGTATCACTGCACAATGGTCACAATGTGATGACATCACTTCTGGGTGACATCATCACATTGGAGACATCATGCAGTGGCATCACTGTTTGGGGGCAGAGTTTCCCCTTCCAGCCAGCTGGCCAGCTGTGGGGAGATGCCCCAAAAACCAGTGGAACCCCATTGGGACCTGGGAACTGGCAACCCTGTGGGAGGGGGTACTCATTGTCTTCTACTGCCAGCTACTTTTAAGTGAAGATGTGGGGGATTGAACCTGGAACCTTCTCCTCGCAAAGCACCCTTGAACTACGGCCCCACCCTGTAGAGTCCATTAGGGGTTCTTTGATTTGCATTTCCAGATCTTAAGAATTACAGTTTATTCTTGGTGACTCGTGTGTGTTACATGCCCTCAGGTCACTTCCAATTTATGGTGACTCTCCAAATTAATGACTTCCCAAATGTCCTTTCATTAACATATTTGCTCAGGTCTTGCAATCTGGACACTGTGGTGGCCTTTGTTTAGTCCAGTGGTCCCCAACCTTTTTGGCACCAGGGACCAGTTTTGTGGAAGACAATTTTTCCATGGACCGGGAGAGGGGAGGGTGATGGTTTTGGGATGATACAATTGTGCACTTTATTTAGGTGTGGTGGTTAAGTGTGTGGACTGTTATCTGGGATTTGATTCCCAACTCCTCCACTTGCAGCGGCTGGGATGGCCTTGGGTCAGCCATAGCTCTCAAAGGGCAGCTTCTGGGGAGAGCCCTCTCAGCCCCACTCACCTCACAGGGTGTCTATTGTGGGGGATGAAGATAAAGGAGATTGTGAGCCACTCTGAGATTCAGAGTGGAGGGCAGGATATAAATCCAATGTCGTCGTCTTCTTATTATTACTACATTGTAATATATAATAAAATAATTATACAACTCACGGCCCAGTTGCTAACAGGTCATGGACCAGGACCGGTCTACGAACCAAGGGTTGGGGACTCCTGGTTTAGTCGATCCATCTCATGTCTGGCCTTCCTCCTTTCCTTCTGTCTTCTACTTGGTGACTTTTAACCTGTAATTTAGGATGATTTGTAAAGCGGGAAGCCAACCTTTCCTTAACAAGGCCTTGACATTTTGCAGGCAGCGTGGCTGATGGGAAACTTCTGCCTGGGGATCACATTCTTGCAATAAACAACGAAGCAGTGGAAGACACCACCGGGGAACAAATAGCCACTCTTTTAAGGTGATTTATGAAAACATGCATCTAGGGCTAAATACTGTGTCCTGGATCCAAATCACTGCTTGAATTCATTCCAGGGGTTTGCACTGGCCTACAATCGGAAAGCTTGACTGATTTCCCACTAAACTAAATAAATAAATAATAAACTAACACCGGTCACACTCTCTTCTCCACAGGGCTGCTGCTAGATTTCACACAAACTGCCCCGACCATCAAGTTGCTCCACCTCTCTTCAAGTTTCATCTGTAGCAGTCAGGAATAGGATCCTCTGAAAACCAATTTCTATCTGCCACAGAGGGAACTTGAAAAGGGGCGGGGTAACTCACCTGCTGGGGCAGCTTGTGTGAAATCCAGCAGCAGCCCTGTAGGGAAAAGGAGCAAAGAGACCAAAACAATGTGAGTGGGAAATCGGTCCTGGTGTTTCTTAAAGCTGAATCTGCCCATTCCCCCCATTCCAAATCGCAGGTTTCTTCTGAGAGTCTTCCGTCTCAAAATCAGTTTGAAATCTGTTCAGAGATGGCCGTTTTCAAAATATATAATCATATAAGAATGGGGAGCAGGATAAGGTGGATTGGCTATTAAAGCAGAGGTCCATCAGTGGCTATTAGCCTCAAGGTATAGATGGAACTCTCTGTCTGGGGCAAGTGATGCTCTGTATTCTTGGTGCTTGAGAGGGGCAACAGTGTGAAGACTTCTAGTGTCCTGGTCCCACTGATGGACCTCCTGATGGCACCTGATTTCTTAGGCCACTGTGTGACAGAATGTTGAACCGGATGGCCTGATCCAACGTGGTTTCTCTTATGTTCCTATGTTAAGCCATCAGGCTGGGAGGGGGGGGGGCACCCTTCTGTTATATTAGCTGTTCCTCCTCCTCCTATCTCCTTGAGGTAGTTGTGGAATGTTCATTTTCCAGGTCCATTTTTGCCTCCCAGTTTACCCCTGGAGCAGAATCATGACCAGTAGCCCTGCCTGGAACTTCCAGGTGTTAATCAGACCCTACATGTGTGCAAACTGTATATAGGTCGGCTTTGTAAGCTCAATCAGTACCCTGAAAAGATGCAGAATACACAGGTGCAGGTGTGCATCCTGTAAGCTTGCAGGCTCTGTGCAGAAAAGCTGATCAAACTCATGGAGGTTGGCAGGGAGGCAGGCTGTTCACCCCAGCTGTTCACTGAATGCATGCAGAATTGTCATTTGTGTGGTGATTGTGTCATGTCACAGAGCTTTTGGGGAAAACAAGCCTACAGCTGCTCCAGTAATAATTATCGTATGGCACTGTGTGTAGAATAGCCAGGAGATCCTAAGAATATCTGGCAGCCAGAAGTTTTAGCTCTTTTAGTATTATGCACCACTAGGTGGCAAGCTAGACTTGTTTTTAAGGCAAGAGATGTTTCCGAGGTGGTTTACCATTGCGTGCCTCAATGTCATGATTTTGGCATTCCTTGGAGGTCACCCTTCCAAATACCAGGACGACCCTACTTAACGTCCGAGAGCAGATGAAATTTGACTGGCCTGGGCTATTCAGGTCAGGGTCACAGTTCTAGTGGGATCACCAAACATGCATTATGATATCTGGATCCCGGCTCTTTCAAACAATCTGGAAAACTCACATTAATGTAGATTAAATTGTCCCAAGGTAGACCATGGTTCCTCTGTGGCCCTTGGTATTTGTCCAGCTGTTCTCTCCCAGAGTTCATATTGCAAGCAATTCTATTATGTCTGTTCTTCATCGATGAGACTGTTGACCACCACAAATAGAGTCTTCTCTGAGGTGATTCCACCGTGGTAGCATTACCACACCTCAGGTACTCTCTTGATATGAATTGTTTTAGCTTTAGGTGCATTCAGTCTTTGGCTGATATGTTTACACTGCATTCTGGTTTTGTAGTAGTTGGTGTGCTTTGCTTTTGCTTTTATTCATTGTAATTTTTTATTATTGATTATTTATTGAATTGGCTTTTCCAATACCAATTTTATGTGAAAGCTGTTTTGGAAACCATTGACTGAGAAGCAGGAAAATATACGATACACACTTCCCCCCCACTTTTTGGGGGGTGGAAAGTGCGTCTTATGGAGCGAAAAATGCAAAAAAGAGTGCACGTTATCTCACTTCCACCAGCACCAGCCGTTTTCGCCTGCCGGCGCGATCTCCAGCTTTTTTTGGGGGGGGGACGTCGGGCTATAGCGTTATAACGCTATAGCCAGACGTTAAAAAAAAAAAGCCGGCGATAGCGCGCCGGCGGGCAAAAAAGGGGTGCGTCTTATGGAGCGAAAAATACGGTATATGATAACTATTTAACTTTTATTTTGAAAAGAAGTGTGTTCTCCCCCTCCAGACAGCAACTATTGTGTTTCTCTTGCAGGGAATCTGAAGAGTCTCTCCGCATTGCAGTCCTTCGATGCACCTCGGTAAATTGCCCTCATGTACCACTGGTGTTTGAATTGCTCCTTGGAGGGTAAGGGTTTGGCCTCCTGCTGGGTATGCACCTGAGGTCACAAAAAGGGATGTCCCAGGAGGTAATCCTAGAGTTAGGAGTGACATGAGTGTAACAGTCACTAACAGATTGCCTGTTGCCGTGATGAGTGGATGGTCTAGGCTAGCCTGTTCTCATCAGATCTCAGAAGCTAGGTGGGGTCAGCCCTGAAGGGGGTGCTTTTCCCAGCAAGCCTTATGGTGGGCTATTAGAGATTTGACTGGCTGTGTGGATTTTAAAAAGCACTCCTTTGGGAGCAGCTGCCACCATACAAAGCTCTTCACTGTGTGACTGAAGGGAAGCCGTGGCAGTCAGTCTGTGGCTAGCTCCACCTTCTGCAGCAGCCATTTTGTGCCCACCATGCTGTATCAGAATTCTGAAGGTGCTCAGAAGCTCAAAAAGGTTAGGGACCCCAGCTTAAATGGTCATCTTCTCTCCCTCCACCTGTCATTTCTCCATTCCCACTCACTCCCTGAATCAGCTTTTTTTCCTTGACATGGTTGTCAGAGTACCATTATGTATCCTTGTGTGTAATGCATAGTTTGGAGTTCTCATACTAGGATTCAGATGGCTCCTCATGACCAGACTAAAAGGGACTGTAGGATATTTAATCAAGAGCTTTTTTTTGTGTAGCAGGAACTCCTTTGCATATTAGGCCACACCCCTCTGATATAGCCAGTCCTCCTGGAGCTTATGGTAGGCCCTGTAAGTGCTTGGAGGATTGGCTACTTCAGGGGTAATATGTGGTGTAATATGCAAAGGAGTTCCTGCTACAAAAAATGTCCTGATTTTATCAAATCTTATGTGGTTATTTAAAATGTTAGCAGTAGCCATGAGGGAGAAATCAGACAGAAGGAGGGGGATGCTGGGAGGAGGAACATTCCCATTCTCTAGAGCTGCTGTCTCATCTACCCCTGTTCTGCAATAACAGGTAGGGGAAGGGACAATTTAAAGCAGGAAAATGTGATAAGGGAAAGTTTTTAAAGCTCTCCCCTCAGAGCCGTGGTCCTAATCTAGTCACAGTCCCCAATGGCTGCAACTAATGCTTGCACAGTTTGTCTCCTATGTTGCCTAGTTTTGCTATCTCTATTTTTAAAATTTTTCTTATGTGGCAAAATAGGAGGACGGGAGGGGTTATGTTTTATTTCACCCGTGCTTCTTGCTAAAAGAGCAGGGTAAAAATAAATGCAAGGAACAAAACTAGTTTGCTATTTATTCCCATGAGGAAGAGTCAAAGCATTCATGTATGTGATAGAAAGTAAAGGAATACCACTGGGATGGTGGAAAGGGAGCTAAATTTCTTCTTAGCCCCCAGTGACTCCAGCCATTGAGAATTCAAAACTCCTGCTATGTCTTCATTGTTGCGTCCTTGGTTCTGTCTCTGAATCAGCCTAGGATAGGGACCCCCAATCTCGTTAAGCATGCAAGCACTTTTGGAATTTCAGGAAATGGTTGTCACCACAAAATGGCTGCCAGAAGAAACAGCTCCAATCATAAAATGGCTGCTATGAGGGGGGAGGTCTATGGCCAAGTCAGTTGGTATGGGGTGACTAAAGTCAAATTGCCAGGCAGGGAAGTTTGGTGGGGCAGTCAAGGCATGGGTGAGAACATCCCCGATGCAATGAAGTGATATCATTGCATTGGAGATGTTGGGGGGATGCTCTGCTTCTTGGGCAAACTCTATGGTCAAACCATAGATTTTTGCCCCAAAAGCAGAGTGTCACCAATGTGATGACCTCACTTCCACACGATGTCATCGTATTATGGTTCTCATGTGTTGGCATTGCTATTTGGGGTGGGGCTTCCTCCACCAGCCAGCCGGCTGACTGCTGGCAGAAGCCCTGAAAATCGAGGGATCCCCCTAATTCAAAGCCTCCTTTATTCCTGTTCCATTCAGGATTCTTTGGATTTTATGCCCAAGAATTAAGGAGCAACTAGGAGTCAGGAAACACATCAGTAGTCACAACAATGCCCCTAGCTGCACTGTGTTTGGGATCAGTGCACTAAAGGGTGACAAAGTTTTAGGGAACAAGTATGAACTTTCATAAACTGGCTTTTTAATCCAATTCAGTTTTTATTGTGTGCTTTACCCAAATTGATCAGAAATACTGTTATTATAGAAGGCATAGCTTTGAAAGGGGATCAGATAGATTAATGAAGGATAGGTCTATCAGTGGTCACTAGTCATGTACAATAAGCAGGACTCTTCTTATGTTTTTAGGTTCTTGTTGCTCGGTGTTTTCCCAGGGCTCAGCAAGCTTTTGTAATCTATCCTGAGAAACCTAAGAAAATACTAAGAAATCAGAATGCTCTCCCTATGAGAAAAAAGCAAAACAGTTTGACCTTTTAGTTTAGGGTAAAAAGATGGCAGTGGAAGCTAAGGTCTGACAAAAGGAAATGTGGCTTTCCTTCATGCACAATTCACATGGAAAACTCACCACCACTAGCTCGGAAGACATTGAAAAAGGATTTGACAAACTCAGTTTGGTGTAGTGGTTAAGTACGTGGACTCTTATCTGGGAGAACCAGGTTTGATTCCCCACTCCTCCACTTGCAGCTGCTGGAATGGCCTTGGGTCAGCCATAGCTCTTGCAGGAGTTGTCCTTGAAAGGACAGCTGCTTATAAGAACTCTTTCAGCCCTGTCTACCACACAGGGTATCTGTTGTGGTGAGGGGGAGTGGAGGTAAAGGAGATTGTGACTGCTCTGAGACTCTGAGATTCAGAGTATAGGGCGGGATATAAATCCAATATAATCATCATCTTCGCCATAGTCGTTGTCTTTCTTTTTCTTCATGAAAAACAGGTCTCTTAGCAGTCTAGGAATGCCATGCTCAGGAGAATACCTTTGGGTACCAGATGCTGTGGGCAAAGAGCGTGGCCCACTTGTGAGTTCCCAGAGGCTCTCTGCTGTTGGAGACAGAATGCAAACAACAGTCTGATTCAGCAAGGCCATTCTGATGGTCTTGTGACTCAGTAGTTCAGCCATTCCTATAGTCTGTTTCAGACCCTGGGAAGATCCCATAAAAGTTTGTAGTGACTTAGACCTGACTGTGTATGTCGCATCCTAACTTGCAAACCCAATGCCATTGTTTTCCAGGGTGGCCCTAAATCATCCTTTCTTACAGCAGAGAAAAGAGCCAGGCTGAAGACGAACCCTGTCAAAGTCCGCTTTGCAGAAGAAGTCGTGGTGAATGGACATACTCAGGTCTGTGCAATGCGGTCATGAAGTGATACGAAACAAGGTTTAGGACTGTGATCAAAACTCATGCTTCCGTATTAAAACCAGGGAAAGTACATTTCGGAGGCCTTAGATGAAAATTATGCGCTGGATTAGAACAGTTTTGATTAGGCTGACAATCCATGTTAAGAATTTAGTTGTTTGGCTTTGAATAAGTTAGTTCAGTACATCTCCATGTATTTGCATATGGCTAAATCCTCATTATGGATTCCTTTGCAAGATGTTGAAGGAAGCAGGAGCGATTGTGCATTAAAAATAACAACCAAAGCCCATAGCGTATTGTTAGAAGAAAAGGTCATAGTTTTCCATTCCATCCTACAGTAACACAGTAGTCCTTTTCAGATGTTACATACCAGGAGCCCACTTATGGGAATGCAGGCTCCGCAAGTGACTCTCCAAACATGCAGTCCCCATTTTATGTGAATAAAGCAAGATGTGGATTTTCTGTGTGTAATGGGAGCATTCTGAGTAGGGCAAACTCCCTTTGCAGGCTCACAGTACATGTGTTTGCAACATTTGTCAAAGATTATTGTTGAACGTGGTGTTATTTTAAAGTGGAACATTAAAAAGGGCTGCCAGGTTCCACACACCCCCCCCCCGCAAGCACACAGGGGATCCCCCAGTTTCCAGCCCTCCAGAAGTAATATAGGCATGTTGGTGGCGGGGGTGATGCTCTGTGTTTGGGCAAAAGCTTGGTAGAATTAGCTTCAAATCATAGAATTTTGCCCCAAAACCAGAGTGTCACCCTGACATCACCACTGTGCCTATGTCACTTCTGGGTGATGTAGGCATGTTGCCCCCAATGTCCGCAATGTGCCTACATCACCTGGAGGTGACATAGGCATGGTGTGATACTTCTTCCTGTTTCCTAAAGTGTTCTGGTAAGTCCCCTTCTGGTTTGTTGTTCAGACCTGGCAACCCTATTATAAAATTACAGTTACTTATATTTTATAGACATATTCATATATGAAACCAAATGCTTTTGAACCGTTAAAAAAATTCTTTACACTTTAAAAATTACTCTGGGTAGCTGAAGCGTTGGTTTTGCATAGCCCATGTTCCAAGGGGCTCAGGAAGTGGCTTCGTGATTGACACAAGAGCTGGCCAATCAGCACTATGTAAACATGGCTCCTGCTGAAATCCAGAATGGCCTTCCCCTTCCCTCTAGAAGAAAAGTTCATATCTCTGTCCAAAAGCCAGTGAGTTCATTTCTAAAGTGGGCCTCTTGCTAATATTATGTATATATTTTGGGTTCTGTAATGTATTTACTTCATTTAGACCCTGCCAGTAGACCCCCAAAGTGACTTACATCATCATTCCCTCCTCCATTTTATCTTCACAACAACTCTGTGAGATAGGCTGAGAGTGTGTGGATGGCCCAAAGTCACCCAGCAAACTTCCATGACAGACTGGGGATTTGAACTTGGGTCTCCCAAATCCTAATACTCAAACAACTGCACCACTCTGGCTCTGTTGTGGAAAGGTGGGTTAAGCAGTTTAAAATAAAAACATGGAAATTGATATTTTCTCACACAAGCACAACACCTATTTCCAAACGGCTCATTTTCCTTTGTTTCCCTCACCACACGTGGACCCTGCCAGGCCATACAGGTCACAGAAGATCTGTGTGCTCTTTCATATTCACATTCAACCAAGGAATTTGAGCATGGGAGATATGGATGGGAGAATATAGGAAGTATTCCCATTTTCTGTAACAACCTAGTGCTGTTCCTGCGTATGTGTCTATGGGCGCCTAGCAAAGGGGTAAACAGAGCTCTCTTTTTCCCTGTTGGGATCCCTCTTCAGTTAGTTTGGTGTAGTGGTTAAGCGTGGCAGACTCTAATATAAAGAACTGCGTTTGATTCCCCACTCCTTCACATGAAGCCAGCTGGGTGACCTTGGGCCAGTCACAGTTCTCTCAGAACTCTCTCAGCCCAACCTCCCTCCCTCACAGGGTGTCTAATGCGGGGAGAAGAAGGGAAGGGTAAGGTGCTCCAAGACTCCTTTGGGTAGTGAGGGGCAGGGTAAAAAACCAACTACTATTACTACTACTCCTATTCCTTCTGTTAAGCTAGGTAATTTTAGTATGTTTCCCCAAAAAAATTGCATAGCAAACTGCTTACAAAATAATAATAATAATTCAAACACCACAATTGTTATTTTAATGGAACACTTCTGCTAAACAAAGTTTTGGTCGGAAAAAGCCCAGCAGCACTTTCACACAGTTGAAATATGAACCGTTAGTTTGAGGGCATGAATTGTTGATGAGCCAAAAATGCTTTTCAAGCCTTAATTTTCCAGGGTAAGCCTTGTTTATTGCCCTGTGGCAAAGTAATATGTGCGAGTCGGGTCATCTAAGGATTATTGCTAGCATAAATGACAAGTTCTGAAGCTGAGTGCTTTGTCACGAACCCTGAAAGTGCTCTCACAATCTGGGGTGTGACTCAACACGGGGAATGGCTGGTTTATGATATATCTCACAGGAGTAGTATCCATATGACATGGTGGTGCCTTTGCACTATGAAGTTTACGGTAGGCACCACTAATCATGGCTTGCCCCATCCACCATATTGTGTCGCTGTGCTTAATAGTCATAGAATGAAATTAATTCACCTGACTGTAATGGGATGTATATTTACTTACTTGCTGAAGGGGAATATTTGTGTTGTCCTTTTCACTTGAGTCTTGGCTACTTTCCAGTCCTTCTCCATCTGGTCTTGGGTTCAAAGGGGGAGGAGTTTGGATCTGCTCATATCTGCCTCCTTTCTCTGACCTCACACGAGAAGAAGAGATTGGATTTATATCCCGCCTTTCACTACCTGAAGGAGTCACAGAGTAGCTTACAATCTTGTTTCCCTTCCCCTCCCCACAACAGAAACTCTGTGAGGTAGGTGGAGCTGTGAGAGCTCTGACAGAAACTGCTCTTGAGAGGAACAGCTCTGCAAGAACTTGTGACTGACTCAAGGTCACATCAGCAGGTGCGTGTGGAGGAGTGGGGAATCATACCTAGTTCTCCTAGATAAGAGTCCTCACACTTAACCACTACACCAAACTGGCTCTTAACAGCCAGGAATCAGGAGCTTCCTTATCACCCAATGTCTCTGCCCTTTGAAAGAGAGCATGGCAGACATTTTGGGAATTGCCCTATAACTCAATAATTCTTGCAACAATTTTGAATCTTATTTTAGATCTCACTGGATGCAGTTCACCTTTAGATTTTTAAGGTAGTAGTGTTATTATGTTGTTTGAAAAGCTGCACATATAGTTTGTATAGGGAATGGATTTCTTGTTTGCTGACAGCAGGGAGACAGTCAACCTATGCTGGAAATCACAACAAAGTCCTTCTGCAAATAACTGGATTTTGAGAATCTGGAAAGCGTTCAACTAAACAGAAGTCTTGTGTCCAACTCAACAGAGTTTTAGAGATATCAATACGTAGCCTGATAAGTTGATTGAGAAATGTGGTCATTGTTTATAACGACATGAAACAAGTTAGGGATGGGTGTCAACAGGGCTTTTCTTGAGCATAGGGTGGCCAGACCGTCCCGGTCTCCCGGGACATTCCCGGATCTGGCCACCCAATCCCGGATCCCGGGCTCCCTATACCGGGACCATTAAAGGTCCCGGTTTAGGCAGCCCAGGAGCCGGTGGGCCGCGGGCGCGGGCGGGGAAGGCGGGGAGTGAGGGAGGGAGCGTCCCTGCGCCTGCGCAGGGCCCCTGCGCACGCGCAGGGACGCTCCCTCCCTCACTCCCCGCCCGCGCGCGGGGCCGGCAGCGGTGGGGGAGGCCTCTCCGCGGCCTCCGCTGGTCGCTGGGGGCCTTCCAGAGTGTCTGGAAGGCCCCCAGCGACCAGCGGAGGCCGCGGGGAGGCCG
The DNA here is from genome assembly GCF_032191835.1 of Heteronotia binoei. Lineage (NCBI taxonomy): Eukaryota > Metazoa > Chordata > Lepidosauria > Squamata > Gekkonidae > Heteronotia > Heteronotia binoei. The sequence goes on from NC_083226.1 coordinate 27,344,006, forward strand.
CGGAGCACCCGGCGCTGGTCCGGGAAGGCCTTCCAGAGCCTCTGGAAGGCCTTCCCGGGCCAGCGCCGGCCAGCGAAGGCCTCCCCGCGGCCTCCGCTGGTCGCTGGGGGCCTTCCAGAGTGTCTGGAAGGCCCCCAGCGACCAGCGGAGGCCGCGGGGAGGCCGCGGAGCACCCGGCGCTGGTCCGGGAAGGCCTTCCAGAGCCTCTGGAAGGCCTTCCCGGGCCAGCGCCGGCCAGCGAAGGCCTCCCCGCGGCCTCCGCTGGTCGCTGGGGGCCTTCCAGAGTGTCTGGAAGGCCCCCAGCGACCAGCGGAGGCCGCGGGGAGGCCGCGGAGCACCCGGCGCTGGTCCGGGAAGGCCTTCCAGAGCCTCTGGAAGGCCTTCCCGGGCCAGCGCCGGCCAGCGAAGGCCTCCCCGCGGCCTCCGCTGGTCGCTGGGGGCCTTCCAGAGTGTCTGGAAGGCCCCCAGCGACCAGCGGAGGCCGCGGGGAGGCCGCGGAGCACCCGGCGCTGGTCCGGGAAGGCCTTCCAGAGCCTCTGGAAGGCCTTCCCGGGCCAGCGCCGGCCAGCGAAGGCCTCCCCGCGGCCTCCGCTGGTCGCTGGGGGCCTTCCAGAGTGTCTGGAAGGCCCCCAGCGACCAGCGGAGGCCGCGGGGAGGCCGCGGAGCACCCGGCGCTGGTCCGGGAAGGCCTTCCAGAGCCTCTGGAAGGCCTTCCCGGGCCAGCGCCGGCCAGCGAAGGCCTCCCCGCGGCCTCCGCTGGTCGCTGGGGGCCTTCCAGAGTGTCTGGAAGGCCCCCAGCGACCAGCGGAGGCCGCGGGGAGGCCGCGGAGCACCCGGCGCTGGTCCGGGAAGGCCTTCCAGAGCCTCTGGAAGGCCTTCCCGGGCCAGCGCCGGCCAGCGAAGGCCTCCCCGCGGCCTCCGCTGGTCGCTGGGGGCCTTCCAGAGTGTCTGGAAGGCCCCCAGCGACCAGCGGAGGCCGCGGGGAGGCCGCGGAGCACCCGGCGCTGGTCCGGGAAGGCCTTCCAGAGCCTCTGGAAGGCCTTCCCGGGCCAGCGCCGGCCAAGGAAGGCCTCTCCGACGCCTCCCTGGCCTCGCCGCCGCCCCCGCCGCTGGACTCGCCGCGCCGCTGGACTCGCCGCCGCCGCCCGACCCGCCGCCGCCGCCCGACTCGCCGCCGACCGCCACCGCAGGTAAGGGGGCCGAAAGCGGGGGGGGGGGCGGCCTTCCTTTCTTCCCTCCCTCTTCCCTTCTTTCCTTTCTTCCTCCCTTCCTTCCCTCCCTTCCTTCCCTCCCTCCCTTCCCTTCCTTCCTTCCCTCCCTCCTCCCTTCCTTTCTTTCTTCCTTCCCTCCCTCCCTCCCTTCCTTCCTTCCTTCCTTCCTTCCTTCCTCCCTTCCCTTCCCTCCTCCCTTCCCTCCTCCCTTCCCTTCCCTTCCCTCCTCCCTTCCCTCCTCCCTTCCCTCCTCCCTTCCTTCCCTCCCTCCTCCCCTCCCTCCTCCCTCCCTTCCTTTCTTCCTTCCCTCCCTTCCCTTCCTTCCTTCCTTCCTTCCTTCCTTCCTTCCTTCCTTCCTTCCTTCCTTCCTTCCTTCCCTTCCCTTCCCTTCCATTCCCTCCTCCCTTCCCTCCTCCCTTCCTTCCCTCCTTATGTTCTTATGTGGCGCAGAGTGTTGGACTGGAGGGGCCACTGGCCTGATGCAACAGGGCTTCTCTTATGTGACACAGAGTGTTGGACTGGATGGGCCACTGGCCTGATCCAACAGGGCTTCTGTTATGTTCTTATGTGACGCAGAGTGTTGGACTGGATGGGCCACTGGCCTGATCCAACAGGGCTTCTCTTATGTTCTTATGTGACGCAGAGTGTTGGACTGGATGGGCCACTGGCCTGATCCAACAGGGCTTCTGTTATGTTCTTATGTGACGCAGAGTGTTGGACTGGATGGGCCACTGGCCTGATCCAACAGGGCTTCTCTTATGTTCTTATGTGACGCAGAGTGTTGGACTGGATGGGCCACTGGCCTGATCCAACAGGGCTTCTCTTATGTTCTTATGTGACGCAGAGTGTTGGACTGGATGGGCCACTGGCCTGATCCAACAGGGCTTCTGTTATGTTCTTATGTGACAATACTGACTTTGGTGGACCCAAGCACTGATTCAGTGTAAGGGAGCTTTGTGTTTGTGACTGGAGTGGACAATACTGACTTTGGTGGACCCAAGCACTGATTCAGTGTAAGGGAGCTTTGTGTTTGTGTCTTCTGGTGCAATTTTGTTCTCAGATCCTGTATTTACTTCATCAGTATATGGGATAAGGCACTTTCTCAACTGTGCTGCATAATGCAGCCTATTTATTTTGTCCTGTTGGCTCTGTTGGCTCTATCTGCGCCACCTTCATCACTTTCGGGGTGTGGATCCCCCAGTGGGGTGGGCTCCCGACTCCTTCTGCCGGCTGTTTCTGATAGCCCTGCGCCCCCTCTTTCATTTGATATGTGTCCCGTGCGGGTGCCACCCTCCTGCCGGGAGATGCCGCAAAATGAGCCCCCTTGAGGCTTATGGCGGCAGGGCTCGGGGGAAGCAAGCTAGACTGCTGTTCTTTTGAGGGGTTATAGAGTGTTTCGAGCCCCTCCCTGTGGCATCGGTCCCATCGTCGTGGGACCCAGGGGGCCGGCGCAGCGGCCCGCTGAAGCAGCCTGTCAGTCACTTCCGCATCTCGACCTGTGTTATTAGTGACAGGCTGCTTCGGCAGGCTGCTGCGCCGGCCCCCTGGGTCCCACGACGATGGGACCAATGCCACAGGGAGGGGCTCGAAACACTCTATAACCCCTCAAAAGAACAGCAGTCTAGCTTGCTTCCCCCGAGCCCTGCCGCCATAAGCCTCAAGGGGGCTCATTTTGCGGCATCTCCCGGCAGGAGGGTGGCACCCGCACGGGACACATATCAAATGAAAGAGGGGGCGCAGGGCTATCAGAAACAGCCGGCGGAGGGAGTCGGGAGCCCACCCCACTGGGGGATCCACACCCCGAAAGTGATGAAGGTGGCGCAGATAGAGCCAACAGAGCCAACAGGACAAAATAAATAGGCTGCATTATGCAGCACAGTTGAGAAAGTGCCTTATCCCATATACTGATGAAGTATATACAGGATTTGAGAACAAAATTGTTTCCGGCGGTGATATTTGGGGGATTTTTGGGGACGTCACAGGAAGTGCTGTGAAGTCACTTCCTGTTTCCGGCAGTGGCATTTGGGGGAAATGATGCCATTTGGGGGAAATGATGTCACAGGAAGTGATGTCACTTCCTGCTTCCGGCAGGTGGCGCGGGGGAAATGATGTCACAGGAAGTGATGTCACTTCCCGTTTCCGGCAGGTGGCGCGGGGGAAATGATGTCACAGGAAGTGATGTCACTTCCTGTTTCCGGCGGTGGTATGACGTCGCCGGAAGTGACGTCGCCGGAAGTGACGTCACTTCCTGTTTCCGGCGGCGCGCGCGCACACTCCTGCCTCCCCCCCCCCAAGGTGTCCCTGGCTGGCCTTCAGACATTATGGCCACCCTACTTGAGCAAGAAAGCAGTTCCAGCTGGCTTGGCATCGAGGTGTGTGGCCTAATATCCAAATGAGTTCTTGCTGGACTTTTTATACAAAAGAAACCCTGTGTGAAACAATGGTGACATCAGGGGGGCATGGCCTAATATGCAAATGAGTTCCGGATGGGCTTTTTATACAAAGAAGCCCTGGATGTCAAGAAACTGGCCTTGCTTAGTCATTTCTTGGCCTTTCAAAAGTTTCATTCAAGCTTTTAGGCTTAGTTAAGTTACTGAAGACCTCTATCTGGTAACTTGGACTCAGGTGTAAGTGAGACTATGGGTCTGAGAACTTCAAGGCCAGAGACCTAGAAGAAGTTTTGTTCTTCCATCTCATTAGCGCAGTGAATCTTGAGCAAGGGAAAATTTCTTGATTGAGAATATGTGTCAGCTGCAGAGGTATGTGTACACATGTCTTAGCAACACACTCGATTGACCAAACAGGATCAGGCCAGCTGTGGGCAGTCTGGCATAAAGCAAGGCCATTTATTCTAGTTCGGTGCTTCTAGCTGTCCTTTTTGATTGTAGGTTAGGCCTTGCATGGCTGGAACATCTACTCTAGCTCTGGAATTCGGGGTGCTAGACCTCCTGGTGGGGCCTACCCAGTTTCAGGCACTACTCTCTGCTCCCCCATTACCCCTCCCCCCCCAAGGCAAGAAGCCAGACATAAACACGACATGCCTACATGACCCAGAAGTGAGGTAAGCACATTGAAGATGTCAGCAGGGCACTCTGGTTTTTGGCCAGAACTCTATGGTAAAAACTAATTCTACCATAGAGTTTTGCCCCAAACCCAGAATGTCCCCCCCTGAAGTCCCCAATGTGCCTATGTCACTTCCGGGTCATGTAGGTACGTCATGTTTATTTTCAGTGATCCTCCCCACACTCCCATCCCCTGCCTGCAGATCCAATGGACCTGGCAACCCTTGTTGGGATTTGAAATGTTGTATTATTCTTTTTAGCTTAAAAAAATGAATTTGAGAAGAGAGCCTGGCAAAGGGCTTCTGGCTTCTCCTGAGAACTTCCAGCCTCACAAGGTTAGACTGTTTTCCCCCCTTCCCCACTGCCACATTGCCTCCCTTGGCTACTGTTCAACTGATGAGTCTGCAGCCCCTGAAAGGTCTCTTCTGTCCCAGCAACCTTCTCCCTGCTTAGAGCTCCCACAAGTTGGGGGTGGATAAGTCACCATTCTCACACATTTGTTTATTCAATTTCTTTCCCACCCTTCTCCAAAATCCTCAGGGCAGCTTATGCTATTAGAAAGCGGAAATTAAATATGAAAGTGAGAAGTTATGAAACGGTAAGCAAGAAAACATTAGCAGATGAAAGCAGCAAGAGAATCTGGCAACTAAAAACAACCCTGAAGAAAATAATACCCCGATTACATGTAACAGATGTAGCAGAGAAGCAATATTCAAGCTGATAAAAGAGAGTTTATGTTGTATGAGGAAGGTGTGTATTCTTTCTTTCTTTGTGGGTCGTCTGACATCTTGTGAGGTGATTTCAGGCCACAGAAAACCCTGGATTTGAAGGGCCTGCTGCTTAGGGATTCTCTTTTGGTTTTCCAGGGAAGTTCTTTGCTGTGCATGCCCAACGTTCTCAAGGTGTACTTGGAAAACGGGCAGACAAAAGCTTTCAAGTTTGATGCGAGCACAACTGTTAAGGTACTGTTTGTACTGCGAGTGAATGAAGTCAAGACAGAAGCTTGTACATCACAGATGAATGAAATTTCACATTTTGGGATTGCAGCTATCTTGGAAACAGGATTTGGAGCAGGGGTGGACTGGGAAGATAAAATAGCCCTGCAGCAAGCCCGGTCAAGCAGCCCTCAAGACTGGCTGAACCACTGGGGCTTGGCTCTGTACAGTACTGATTACCAGCAGCCCTTCAGAGCAGTAGCCCACTGGGAACTTTCCCTGTGAGTTAAATGGCCAATCCAGCCCGTATACAGAGGTTGCAAAAGTATACATTTGCCTGATTTATCTCCTGAGTCAAATTTCAAAAAGCTATCTGTAGCTATCCACATAATAGCCCAGGGGTCCCCAAGATGGTTCCCCCCAAAGTCTTTTTAGAAAGTGGGTAAGCTTTTCCAGCAAGGCTTCTGATAGACCAGGGGTGGCCAATGGTAGCTTTCCAGAGGTTTTTTTGCCTACAACTCCCATCAGCCCCAGCCAGCATGGCCAATGGCTGGGGCTGATGGGAGTTGTAGGCAAATAAACATCTGGAGAGCTACCGTTGGCCACACCTGTGATAGGCCATTGGAAATTTGATTGACTTAACAGATTGTTGCTTTGGCAGCAGCTGCCACTACAGTCTAAGAATCTGCACTTGTGTGACTGAAAGTATGATGCGACAGCCATTTTGTAGCAGCCATTTGGCAGCCATTTTGTATCTGTGCTCACCACGCTGTGCCAGAATACCAGAGTGGGGCTCGCAGGTTCAAAAAGGTTGGAGATCCCTATAACAGTCTCAGTTGATTTAATTTAACACTTCTTTTCATTGGATGTTCTTACAATTCAGTGGATTTGTAATAGTACGGGAATAATCCAATGTGCAGTTATGCACATATAAATACCACTGTCGTTGACAGCATGCTTAAACTCTGTGCTGGATTGTAGCTCATGATTATTTCTGCCCTACCTTTCAGGGAATAGTTGCATTTTGCAGATTCGGTCTGATTGAAATCGATGAGATTTTAGGTATTTCGTAGTCCTTGAAATTAGTCCATGGCAATAGTCAGTTTTGTTATCTGAGACATTGTGTTTTCATGATGCTCTGGTTTGTTTGAACAGGGTATGAGCAAGACAACTTTTGTGGATTGTGCCCACTGGGCAGATATGTCTTTCAGCTGTCCCCCCCCTCCCTTGTGCTCAGAATCTTCCTCCTGAGTAGCCATCTTCCTTTACTTCATAATAACTGAATATGTGGCTGTTGGATAGGCATTGAAGAGAACTAACCCATGTATTTATTATTAGGGTGGCATGTTGTTTAATCTGCATTTTTTGCCATCTGTAATTGGCAGGACATTATTCTCACTTTGAAAGAAAAGCTTTCCATTCGAAGCATTGAACACTTCGCCCTGGTCTTGGAAGAGCAATACAATGTGTTGAAGATATACCTCCTTCATGACGATGAACTCATCACACAGGTCAATTACCCTGCTTAGCACAACATTCCCATGACAGGAGGAGGGATGTCTTATTGCAAGGTCTGAGGGCTACTGTTTTGGTGCAATCATAATATCCAAAATCCTGCATCACAAGGAGAGAAATTCCACTATTTGCATAAATTGTGCACAGCGCATAGGCATGACTGCTGTTATTTTGCATAATTTATTTTACAAATATGCATTGTTTTGCATCGTTCTGCTTCTGCCTGAATGTTGTCTGAATGGAAATTTTCTTCAGTCACTTCTCCGGCTTCTAGGATTTCATTAGCAAGTTTCAAGCATCTCTTTTGTAACCATAAGGGCTTGAAACATTTTTTAAAAATGAAAACATCGTTCCTTAGGAAGCAGAACTCTGTGACTCATGTCCCACACTCATCTCCCCCCCCCCCTCTATTTCAGGTAGTCCAGAAGAAAGAATCTCACAATTACCGCTGCCTCTTCAGAATCTGTTTTATACCAAGGGATCCACTGGATCTGCTGCAGCAAGATCCAGTTGCCTTTGAATATCTCTACTTGCAGGTGAAGTGGTAATTCTTCATGTGTCTGACTATAGCCCTATCTGCCTTGGTTTGGGTCTTTAGCCACACCTGACAGAACCCTGAGAGGTATTGCTCCAGTTTTATTCTTTCATAACAACTGTTGGTGCCTTCACGTCCCATTGAGAAGTGTTCACATCGATGACCCTTCACTGTCTCAGTCATTTCCTCAAGGCTCATGTCACTGTCAGCAGGAATGGTGCTTTTCAAATTTGGAAAATAATAAAACGATTTTACAGAAATCAAATATGGCTTTGTTTGGAAGGCTGTTCAAATGTATAGCTTCAGAAAACCCTGAGGGCATTAAAATTTTAATCAGATTTGGAATTCTTAATTAAATATTACTTAAATACCAAATGAGGGAGAAACACGAACTATATGTGTCCTAATATATAAATCCTGAAATAATACTGTGAAATAAACTAGGGCTGGGTATGGTATTTATAGTTTGCGAGTCATTGGAGTTTCAGTATCTGCAGAAAATATATTGCATTTCGCACTAGACTTTTAATCTTGGTTTAGCCCTGTCCCAAAGGTGACATTATACACTAAAATCATAGAATCATAGAGTTGGTTTCTCTGATTCTATTATTCTAGTGTAGAATGTCAATTTGGGGACAGAGTTAAACCAGGATTAAAGGTCAAGTGCGAAATTGGTCTGTGACTGGAAGCCTGACAAACTCAGAAGGAGCAACTGCTATTAGAATGGCTATTCAGCCTGCTATTACTGAGCTAGATAACCATGGCTAGCTTGATTTTGTCAGATCCCAGAAGCTAAGCAGGGTTGGCCCTGGCTAGTATTTGGATGGGAGACCCCCAAGAAAGTCCAGGGTTGAAAGCAGAGGTAGGCAATGGCAAACCACCTCTGAAGGTCTCTTGCCTTGAATAATTTGTCGCCATAAATTAGCTGTGATTTGACAGCAGTTTTCCACCCCCGTTATTTTAAAAGGCAATTAGACATATGGGACTCAAATCCAGAGTGAGCTAAGTGGGGCTCAAATTGATTAAAGTTAGTAGACGTTCCATCAAGTATTTGCTTCACTTCAAACGCACACACTTAATTTTGTCTGGATTGTACTCATCCTTTAGATCTAGCACAGTTTTTCTGTGAGTACAATGTGAATAATCTGTGAGTAAGATATACAGAATCCTGCGTACAACCCTAGAAGCAAGAAATATAAACATCCAGAGGCGAGTGGGGGGAAAAGTTAAATTAAATTTGCCTTTGAACTGTTATTTCAGTTTGAATGTGCACCATTTTGATGAACAACCTCAGTCATAATTTGTTTCCATATTTTCACTCCACCTCATTGTGGCCACACCTGCAACATAATCAAAACCACAACCAACCTAATTGAATGCCAGTTGAAATCTAAAAGACCAGATATGAAAAGCACTCCCAACAGGCACATTCATTTAGGTTGCACTCCACGTGGAGTGCTTGCTGCACTGAGATGAAGGGACATGACCAAGGGCATTTTTGTGCTTTGGGGTAGCCCTCCATCATTTCAACAGGACTGCCACAGGAAGGACTGCGGTCTAATTTACAAATCTTCTGGAACATCTAGCAACCTGTCACTGTGGCGTCAGTGGCTTAATCCCAGCCACAGAAAATTAGCTCAAACACAGTCTCACCTTCAGTGTTTTCAAAAAAAGTATCCTTGCTTGGCAAGTCCCTCAGTGAAAGCAGTCCCCATAGGTTGGGTACAACCTCCAAGAATTGGATCTAAAATAGAGGAGATCCCATGTCACTGTGACTTACCTGTTGCTGGACTTCGTATGGTTCACATCAGGGTAGTGGGATTGAATCAATTTTGCCTAAAAATGCGTTGCGCAAGCTGGAGAGAACAATATCTTACTCCTTGAATGGTCAAAAATCTGGAACTGGTCAGGTGAATCTTTTCATGGCACACATTCAAGTAACATCACCTGATAAATAACATCCTATTAAGCCTCTGCTAAGGGGGGGGGGGTGTATTTTTTTCTCCAAGTTGTTGGCAGCTCTACCTAAAATACTTCCTCCCCATGCATCAAAGGCCTGTCAGGAAAAGGTCTAGCAGAGACCATTCTCCCTGATATCCTCATTTTATACATACAGAGAGTTTGGTATGTGAATGAGAATTATTTTATACATACGGAGAGTTTGGTATGTGAATGAGAATTAAAAGATTTGATCATTCTGAAATGCTAACAGTCTAGGCTCAGTGGTACAGCATCTGCTTTGCACTCAAAAGGTCCCAAATTCAATCAGTTCCCAGCATCTCCAGTTAAAAGGATCAGGTAGTAGCTGATGTGATAAACCTCTGCCTGAAATCCTGATGATCTACTGCTTGTCAGTGGGGACATACTGACCTGGATAGGCCAAGAATGCCACTTTGTGTGCATGAATTGTCCAACAACAGATGTCTCTTTCAGACCATGTCCCATATAAATTTCACCTCCAATTGCATGTCTCAGTCGTGCAAAGGCTGGAAACTTCAGTCTTGTTTCACATCTGTGTGACCATCTCAGTCTCTCATTGTGATTAGTCAACATGTCATGGTGAAAAGTGTGAGACATTTCCATTGCAAACCACTGTTTGAAGGGATTGGGAAGTTTGATGTGTGAAGAGTTCGTTTATTTTCAAGCTGTATGGCTCATTCCCAAGGGCAAGTTATTACTTGATGATGCAGTCATTAAGGGCCCTATTTGATCAGTCTCAGGAAATTTGCCCCGTTGTGGGAGAAGCATAATAAACCACACAGAGAGAGCCATATATTTTTACCCTCTCAAAACAACAAGTAATTCCAAGGGTCCAATTGTGGTCAGGAAAATTGGATGCGGGATAAATGGTTACATCTTTACCTCCCCATGCGCTATAATTCTGATTCAAAACTTGCATATCTATATGCCATTTTTCAACAGAAAATCCGGGTAGATCCATAAGAATATGAAGTGCCTTGTTGGATCAGAACCAGTGGCTCTTCTAGTCCGTTCAGGGAACTTCCAGCATCTGTTTGCCCCTAAGAGGTGAACTGGCCTGTGGGAACAATTTGCTCTGTCCCCTCAGCAGAGCACAGAAGCTACTCAGTTGTCTTTGTTGCCCTCTGCTGCTAGAAACAGAAGTGGTTGCTTGTGGGGAGAGGGGGTGGAATCGCTTCTTGTGAATGAAAAGTGCCCTTCATTCCTGCCTGCTGACTGGGCGCTGTCAATTTCAGAGCTGCAGCGATGTGCTCCAGGAGAGATTTGCTGTGGAGATGAAGTGCAGCGTTGCTTTGCGGTTGGCAGCCCTCCACATCCAAGAGCGGATTATCACTTGTGCTCAGCCGCAGAAAGTATCTCTGAAATATATAGAGTAAGTGGGGTGGGGCGAGTGTATCTTTATATGTGGTCAAAATTCCACATGACTTTTTAAAAACAAAACATGATTGTTAAATAGATGTAAGGGGGGGTTAAAGGAACATAGGAAACTTCACACATAACTCAAAAGTGGCCTACCTCACAACATGGTACCAAACTATCATCTTGCGTTCAATTCCCTTTAAGATTTACTTCAGGTATTATGCTTTTCTTCTGTGGAGATAAGTCTGCCATGCCTCACAGCCAGCGCAGTTCCAGCTGGTTTGGTGTCAGGGGTGTGGCCTAATATGCAAATGAGTTCCTGCTGGACCTTTTCTACAAAAAGCCCTGTGTAAAACAATGGTGACATCAGGGAGTGTGGCCTAATATGCAAATGAGTTCCTGCTAGGCTTTTTCTACCAAAAAAGCCCTGTTCACAGCTATGATGTTTGCCCAGCTAAACAAGAGATGTTTGAGTACTGAATCGCCCAAGCATTTGACTCAGGATCATGACATGGAGGGAGTTCATAGAATCATAGAGTTTGAAGGTACCTCCAGGATCATCTAGTCCAACCCCCTGCACAATGCAGGAAACTCACAAATCCCTCCCCCTAAATTCACAGGATCACAGGAGTTGGGGCTTAAGCCTTTCCTTCCCACGCAGTTTGCCCACTATAGGGCTCCCCATGCTGGAGGTAGGATCTATTTTTGACCTCTGAGGCTTTAGAAAGGCAGCTGACCAGGCAGAGTGGCATCTTTAAAACTTCTCACCAGCTCTGTGACACCAGCCAGACACAGTAAATCATATTCTGCTGAATACTTGCAAGTTGAGATAGGAGAATGGGGAGGAAAAGAAAGCAGGTTTTGATTTTCATACAATAACTTGTCCTAAGTAAAAGGTGTCTTTTTGAGTAGTGAGAACTCAGAATTTCAGCAACTGTGTCCCAAAAGGCCTACAAACAATTTTAAACTCTCCCTGGATTTTTAGCAGTCATTCTCTACCGTGGTCACTCCAAAGGAAGCTCCCTGTGTTTCTTTACTTTAAAACTCATATTGCATAGGCTGGGCATCCTGATTAGTTACAGAGATGGTGGGGAAAACGTAAAAGTATGTTATGACTATTACGCTATTGGGGGGCTGAGGAATTTGTGGCTACTGTCAATTGCCACAAGTAAAGGATTGTTTTTTTCTTGATGGTTATTTAAATAAAACAATATCATCTCAGCTCCCCCCCCTTCTGCATTTTGTTACAGGAAGGACTGGGGAATAGAAAATTTTATCTCCCCAACGTTACTTAGAAACATGAGAGGCAAAGACATCAAAAAGGCCATCAGCTTTCACATGAAGAGGAATCAACTTTTGCTGGATCCCAGGCAAAAGGTAATGTTGCCTTTAAGCAGCTTGTGAAAAGCTGTCAAGATGCAGTCCTTCGTCGAATTAAGAGTAATCTAAGTGCCTGGGTTCCCCTGGAAGGTTTCTGTGGTCAGGAAGGATTTCTGGGTGCAGCTTCCGCACCCCCTCTTCCCACTGCAATCCAAATTTCCCCCCCAAATGCTGCTCTTGGGGTGGGATGGGTGAACCCAGGAAGGACACGAGGAAGGAGTCAGAGGTCACTCATGGGAAGGGGAAATCAGTGAAAGTCATGCACACCCTTGAGCATGGTAGGTTTATACTGGAGTGGCCATAAGTCAGCTGTGACTTGATGGTACTTCCCATCACCACCAACAGTTTTGCATAGAATTGCACTTGTAAGAGGCTCACATTAATGTTGCTATGCTTGAACCACTTCATTGCCATTGTATTATGACAAATTATCCCTGATTCTAACCAGCACTTCCGAATACCTTGCTGGATAGTCCATACCAGATGTTATAATGGATTTAGAAGAAAAGGTGGCACTTTTGGGGGGGGGGGGAAGAAAAATTGGATTGACTATACAAATGTGAATTCCAAAATGCTTAACTTTCATCTACAAGACAATTAATCTCTTAGCCTCCTAGAGAGCCAGTTTGGTATAGTAGTTAAGTATGCGGACTCTTCTCTGGGAGAACCGGGTTTGATTCCCCACTCCTCCACTTGCACCTGCTGGAGTGGCCTTGGGTCAGCCATAGCTCTCGTAGGAGTTGTCCTTGAAAGGGCAGCTGCTGTGAGAGCCCTCTCAGCCCAACCCACCTCACAGGGTGTCTGTTGTGGGGGAGAAAGATAAAGGAGATTGTGAGCTGCTCTGAGACTCTGATTCAGAGTGGAGGGTGGAATAATAACCCAATGTCTTCTTCTAATGAGGCAACCCAGGTGCAGAGGCCTCCATGCTTCAGTAGTAGCCTCCTGTTCCTGCAGCTATTACAGGCCTTCACAGCTGGAACCCATTCTCCAACCCTTTCATTCCCTGCATTCCCAAGAAGAAAAGTGAGGAATGTCCACTCATGAATGTCTTTATTTTATTTTTTTTGCTAGAGGGACCAAGGAAGTCACAACCTTAGATCATCATCTTTGGTGTCTATCCCCACCCACACACACAGTGCTTTTCCACCCTCCCATTACAGTGAGAAAAGAGCTTTGTGGTGACTTCATGGTCCTTGCATGTAACAACAAATAGTAATAGGCCTCTCTGGCCTCCTGGAAAGGAGAGGGGCTGGAGGAGAGCAATCTAGGTGTGGGTTACTGTAGAATGTCAGAAGCAATGACCACTACGACCACATGGAGGCTGTTAAGTAAGCGACTGACATGGGAACCAGCTCCAAGCTGGTCTTTGTAAGCATCATGCCTTAGCACTGCTTGTTATACCAGGTTTCTAGTGCTGTTTTACAGGGTCATAATGGCTGTTTTCCAAGATACCACAAAACTTCCAAAGACAATGTCATGAAGTTGGCAGACATAGCAAATGTAGGACAAGGCTGTAATTGGCTGTGGAATAAGCATCTGTTTGTGCTATGCCCTTGGTATTTAAGAGCAGAGAGGCAATTGGTCGTCTCCTTTTTCTGTTTGTGTCTGATTTTTTTTTGGTGGGGGGGGGTCTCTTTCCAGTACTGTAGCCAGTAACACACACAATATTCCCATGTGATTCTTCCAGAACTAAGAGTCTTTCACAGGAAAATTCCTACGTTCAAAACTTCCATTTAACTCTGGACATGTGCTACAGTTGTCCCGGGTAACCATTCCAGAAGGGGAGTGGAATAGACAAACACACACACGCTCCTTCTGAGCATCTGCTTAGATATTAGTTAAAGCACAGTGATTCCAATGCTTCCAAATGCCCTTGGCCTCTACAGGAACTGATTGTCTTAACTTGTTCTTCTAAAAAATTGTAGCACCTCCTCTCAGCAGCACAGGTGCGCCTCTGTTACCTGCAGATTCTTGGAGACCTGAAACTCTACGGAGGGAAAATCTTTAATGTTACTCTCATGGTAAGTTTTTAAAGAAATAATAATAATGAATGTAATGAAAAGGCAAGCTCTTAAATACATCTTCCCTTAATCTCACTATTGGACTCTTCTTGACAAAACTGCCAATATTCTATTGCATTAAATGAGTAAGGGGTTCTCAACCCTTTTGAGCCTGCAGGCACCTTTTGAATTCTGACAGTGTGGTGGGCAGAGCCACAAAATGGCTTCTGCAGGACACAGAGTCAGCCACAAAGCGCCTTCTGCAACTTACCTTCAGCCACACAATTATGTTGAAGTGGTAGCTGCTGCCAATGCAGTTTGAGAGCCTCAGGGAGGGAGGGAAGGAAGGAAGGAAGGAAGGAAGGAAGGAAGGAAGGAAGGAAGGAAGGAAGGAAGGAATCAGTCAATCAATCTCAGGAAACCAATTTCTGTGCACAATTCTATGCGTTCTGTGCAATTATGCAGAAATTGCATTGTACACCACCTGCACCATGGATGCTGGTACGCTCTTGTACCAGCCTCTTCCCTCCCTGATAAATGGGTCTGAGGAAGGACCTCTCTGGCAGGGAGCAGAACGCAATGCCTTTGCATTCCCTGCCAGGAATGCAGGAAAGCTGCCAGGGTTCATGCAGGGTGAGCTCTTTGATGCCATTTCCTTCACTCCCCTTCCTACTTTCTGGCATGTCACCCTTTCAGTAAAAGCCCTAAAGGTACAGTTGCATTAGCACTCTTCTTCTTCAACAGCAGCTGCTGCAGAGATGCTTATAGTCGGCAGGGAACCGAAGCACGGAGGCACCCTTATGTTTGGTTCTTGATTGTTTTTCTTTGGACCGCAGTCAGGGACGTTATGTCCAGTCAGCTTCTGGAAAGCCAAGCAGGGAGGGTGTTCTCCTGCTATTGACAAAGATCACGATCCTGCTTTCTCCACAAAGGGAAGGTGGAGTGTGCAGCAGCTCCATCAGGCCTCTCCTTTTCATCCCTGGCTGCATTCGTGCACCATTAGATATTATACTATCATTGCGCTCTAGCAATCAATTGCAACTAATTGGCTTGTTTGTATGGGGAAATCTTATTGCAAATGATTGCTATTGCACAGTGGTAGTGCAATATTTGGCAAGGTGTAGGTCCTGGCCAACTCTGCCCTTTTGCCTTATACATTGCAATGCAGTCTAGCTACTAACTCATTCATTGATTCTTTCATTCATTCGCACCCCAACTTTCCATTCAATGGTTGCAAAAGGTTGCTTATGACAATAGGGAAAAATATGCAATAAAAAAGTACAAAGCAAAACCAATTGTAACAATATGTTTAAAGGCTGCTTCTACATAGCAACGGTTTTCTGTTCTGCATTCATTAACACTCCACTTGCACCAGCATGCACAGTAGCAACAGAGTGTCTATATGGGAATCTTCAGCAGCTTTTCCCTGCATTGTGATTTTCTCTTCTAATTACAGGATACTAAGAACTGTTGATGAGCCCCGTGGCGCAGAGTGGTAAAGCTGCAGTACTGCAGTCGGAGCCCTCTGCTCACGACCTGAGTTCGATCCCAGCGGAAGCTGGTTCAGGTAGCCGGCTCCAGGTTGTCTCAGCCTTCCATGCTTCCGAGGTCGCTACAATGAGTACCCAGCTTGCTGGGGGGAAAGTGTAGATGACTGGGGAAGGCAATGGCAAACCACCCCCGTAAAAAAGTCTGCCGTGAAAACGTTGTGAAAGCAACGTCACCCCAGAGTCGAAAACGACTGGTGCTTGCACAGGGGACTACCTTTACCTTTTTATGAACTGTTAGGAACTCTGCCCCATCACAGCCAAAATAATTCCATGGGGCTATATATGCAATGGATTAGGGTCATAGGCAGCAATGCACAGTAACCAGACTCCAAACTCACAACATAGTAACATGGATCAGGTATCCCCAATGTGGTGCCCATGGGCACCATTGCACCCACTGATGCATTTTCTGGTGCCTTCCAAGTATTTTTAGGAAGTGGGTGGGGCCAGGTAGGGCTTCTGCCCAGCAAGGCTTCTAATTGACTATTCAAGATGTGATTGGCTGTTCAGATTTTCAAAAATGTTGCTTTGGCAGCAGCTGCCACCACAGCACAAGGATCTATATACTGTCTTACTGAAGTTAAGCTGCAGCAATCATTTCATAGTTGGCTCCACTTCCTCTGGCAGCCATTTTGTTGTTTTGCCCACCGTGCTGTGTCAAAATTCCAGATTTGCCCACAGGCTTAGTAGATAGCCTGGTTTAGTAGATAGCCTGAAATGCTTTGAAAGTTTGGAACTTTTCAGAAATGTTGAGGCCAGAGTAAATTGCAGCAAACCTGGCCTGTCTACTGGACCCTCTACCATTCTTAACAATATCTCATTCACACATGTCCAATGCTTGGGTCACAGCTGAATGTGTTTTCAGCTTACACTGAAAAATGCTGAAAGAGATTATAAGGAAGTTGCCGGTTATGGCATTGGGTCTGTGATGAATTCTTTGCATGTACACATCTTTGCTTGATTTGGCCAGTGAATGCTCAACCATTACAAGGGACTGTTTCCCAATACAGCTGCAGGACAGAGAATCATGCATTGCCCTGTTGGTGGGAGCCAAATATGGAATCAGCCAGGTTGTGAATAACAAGCTGAACATCGTAACCATGCTGGCTGAGTTCGCAAACATCAGCCGAGTGGAGCTTCTTGAAGAATCAGACAAAGTGAGCATGGTGAAAATCTACCTCCAAGATATAAAGGTATTCACAGTTCCTTGACCTATACATTGATATGGGAGACTTTTTAAATATGTGTATGCATGTGTGAGTGTGTTTGTGTGCACCTGGAAGTCATAGTGACCTCTGGTCCTGACCCCCTACTGGAGGCCTAGAGGATATTTAGGGAGGTGGCTGAATAAAGCCTGCCCCTGCCTTCCCAACTGCTGGTATTCCAAGGAGGTCTCCCGTACAAGTACTTGCCAGAGTCGACCCTGCTTAGCTTCCAAGATCTGATGAGATCAGGCTTGCCTGGGGTACCCAGGTCAGGGCAATGAGGGAGATTTGTAATGTAGCTTTGCAAAATCCACAGCACTCAATTTTGATGATAATAATAATAATACTTTTTATTTATATCCCGCCCTCCCCACCGAAGCAGGCTCAGGGCAGCTCACAACTTATTAGTTCAATACAATACAATACAATGCAATCATATAATTCAATAAATCTCCATATGTCCCCCAGAGAGCACTGAGGTCTAGTTCCCAAAGTCTTCTAAGAATCCGTGGGCCAAGGGAGGCTAGATTGAAAACAACGAGGGAGCAAGCTTTCTCAACAATGGCTTCCCAATGGTGGAATCAACTACCAGAGGAGGTGCGAGCCCTGCAGGACCTGAATCAGTTCCGCAGGGCTTGCAAAACCACCCTCTTTCAGCTCGCTTTTAAGATGGAACCCGGTTAATTGACATCTAGCCATCCTATGCATATCCTGAATTGTAGCACCTTAATTAATTTTTATAGGAATGATTGTATTTTATTGTAATCATGGTAAACACCATGTCCTGTGAGCCGCCCTGAGCTTGCCTTTGGCAGGGGAGGGCGGGATATAAGAATAAATTTATTATTATTATTAATAAATACTACATTATAAAACCATCATTTAAATCGACAATCCAATTAAAATTAACAGTTATGGTGCTAAATTATAGGTTTTTAATAAATTGATGGCAGAATACAACAGCAGCGAATCTATTATTTGTTCAGCATTCAGCGAAGGCCATCTTAAAAAGAGTAGTCTCGCAGGCCCTGCGGAATTGGTCAAGACTCCGCAGGGCCCGCACTTCGTCCGGAAGTTGATTCCACAGGTGTGGAGCTGCGGTAGAGAAGGCCCGTTCCCTTGTGTTCTTCAATTTGGCCTCCCTCGGCCCAGGGATATTCAGCTGGTTCTTTCCCGCTGACCTCAGTGCTCTCTGGGGTTCGTATGGGGAGAGACAATCCCTCAGGTAGGCAGGCCCTTGACCATATAGGGCTTTAAAGGTAATAACCAGCACTTTGTACTGAACCCGGTATGCAACCGGCAGCCAGTGCAGCCCACGCAGCCCCGGCCGTATGTGCTCCCACTTCGGGAGCCCTAACAACAGCCTAGCCGCTGCGTTCTGCACCAGCTGCAGCTTCCGGGTTTGGCACAAAGGCAGCTCCATGTAGAGGGCATTACAGTAATCCAGTCTTGAGGTAACCGTTGCATGGATCACTGTTGCTAAGTCCTGGCGCTCGAGGAAGGGGGCCAACTGCCTCACCCATCTAAGATGAAAAAACGCAGACTTGGCAGTGGCCGCTATCTAGGCCTCCATTGACAATGAAGGCTCCAGTAGAACCCCCAAGCTCTTGTCAAAAACTGGGAGAGGAATTTCCCTTCCCAGAGCGCCGCGACCCAAGCAAAGGACCTCCGTCTTCGTTGGATTCAGCTTCAAACCACTCATGAATGAAAATATAGGTGAATTTTTAAACCAGGTGAGACCCAGTGGACTCCAGCTCAACCAATGCAGTCAGCCGCAGGTTACATGATCAGGGTTCAAGTGTTCATCTTGTGACCCTGAAAAACTAGGTCATTGTCTATATGAATATGGAGTTCCAGCCACACTGCCCCTTGCTAATGGCTAATAGCAACCATTCTGTGGCTTGGGTCTTGCCTATAATTTTCATTATTCTGAAATAACCTTTTCCAAAGACTGAAGTGCCCCTTAAGGGTTTGGAACTGTTGATTGAATACAGACCATCGTAATTCGTCATCCTGCTACATTACATATTTTCAATTGGGGGTGATTCCTGAACAAAACATTAACTTGTTTTGTTGACATTCCTCCTTTCTTTTTCATAACCACAATGCCCATTTAATTTAATGTTTTCCTCAGCCCACTTTAGGTTGCCTTAAAACAGGGGTTCCCAACGTTTTTCATCCTGTCATCACTTTTGGAATTCTGACACAGGGTGGTGGGCACAACCGCAAAATGACTGCCACAGGAAGTAGAGCCAGGTACAAAATGGTTGCTGCCAATTTTTAAAATGTAGTGAGAGAGAGGAGTGGAAATAAAACCAACAAATGCCACTGAAACGTTATTTTAATCTGTGCAGCCAATTGGATTGCCAGTGGCCAATTGGAAACCTTACTGGCCAAGAGGCCTATCTGGCTTCATCCACCCGCTTGGTGGGTCCCAGAAAATGTGTTGGTGGGTGCTATAGCACCCAGAGACACCACTAGGCTTGCCAATCCCCAGGTCCCAGCGGGGGTTCTTCTGCTTTCCTAGGCTCCTTCCTGCTCCCAGTCAGCTGGCTGGCAGAGGGAAGCCCCGCCCCCCAGAGGACCATGTGCCTTTTCACCTCCGGAGGCTTCAGTCTCCGATTGAAAGGCTTCCTCTTGGGATGGGGTGTCTGTGTTACTTTGAAGAAGTTGGCAGCAACTTGTGAGTAGAGAGGCCAATCCCTCGCTTCAGAGTCGCCAGAAATGGGGTGTGGTTGGGAGGGAAACGTCTGCTGAGCACTTCATCATTCCCTATGTGGAGATGGATTCTCATAGGGTATAATGGGGAATTAATCTGGAGGTCTCGGGAGCTCTGGGGGATCTGTTTTTTGAGGTAGAGGCACCAAATTTTCGGTATAGTATCTAGTGCCTCTCCCCAAAGTACCCCCCAAGTTTCAAAATGATTGGACCAGGGGGTCCAATTCTATGAGCCCCAAAAGAAGGTGCCCCTATCCATTATTTCCTATGGAAGGAAGGCATTTAAAAAGGTGTGCTGTCCCTTTAAATGTGATGGCCAGAACTCTCTTGGAGTTCAATTATGCTTGTCACACCCTTGTTTCTGGCTCCGCCCCCAATGTTTCCTGCCTCCATCCCCAAAGTCTCCTGGCTCCACCCCCAAAGTCCCCAGATATTTCTTGAATTGGACTTGGCAACCCTAGACACCACTCTGGAGATCCTGGCATTAAAGTATGCACATGTATACATAACAGATGCCAGTACATATACAAATAAAATGTATGTCTGTGTTTTATGTGTATATTTTGCACTTGTATGTATAAGAAAGGGGAAACAAAGAATCTGTTAATCATTAGTGTGGGTTCCTGTTTTATGCAGATGTTTGGCATATTGTAGCTTATTCTATTGTTTCCCTCTCTTAAAGCTGCTGACTCTGATGCTGGAATCGAACAGTGCCAAAGACTTGACTTGTCTCATTGCTGGCTACTACAAGCTGCTGGTGGATCCAACCCATTCGATATTTGTTTGGGCCGATGGAAGGCCCCAAACACACCGCTACTCCACAGAGGAAGGTAAAAACTAAAGATGCTTTTAAAAGGAATGAAAGTTGGAAGAAATGTAATTAATGGAGTTGTAGTAGAACGGGCCCACTTCGGCCTGCAGGCAAGGTTCCACCCTGCCCTCAAAGGTTTTTCCAACACCTGGAGAGGCTTTTCTCTCTCTCCGGAAATCCACCATCACTACCTGATCTTCATCAGAATTGCCTGCTGGGAGGGTCAGAACTCCCAGCTTCCCTTCCAAGTTTTGAGGCCTTGCACTGCCCAGCACCTGGTCACCATAGGGACCATTTACCGCCTTGCTCACCCCTAGAGGAATAGCCACTTGCCAACAGGCTACCTCCCCCCCAGCACTCCTTTAAATATAGCATGTCCAAGATGGGGAAGGTCTATGTGGTGGAGAACCACTATCACCATCAAAAGTTATAACGTATTTATTTAAAATAAATATTTACAGCACCAGTCTGAGCAAGGGGTTCAGAAGAAATGGGTAAAACGCCATTCCTCTGTCCCTGTCTCTATACACACCCTGTCAGATGTTAAAATATAGGACAGGTTCCTTCACCTAGGAAGTTACAGATCTCTGCAGAGTTTTCATTACCTTGAAGCTTCCTCCAGCTGACCAGGCCACTGCATGGCTAATGGCTGCTTTTTCAAGACCTCAGTTAAGAGTTCTGTCTGCTCTGATGGATGAGTTTTGGCCTGCAGAGGCTTTCTTCAGAGATCAAATACAACAAAGTCCCAGTTACACTCGGCAGACCAAAATGCATCAGGTCATATCTTTCATGTGCGTTTGTCGCTTCAATGGTTTTATGATGTTTCATTTGGGCCCCTACAAGGTTTTTATATGTTTTTGTAATAAACTCATGCACTTTTGTCCATGACTATTGATGTTTTTAACCTTTGGCCCCTTAGTATTCTGAAACTTCCTTTGGAGGTTTTTGCTTGGTTGGTTTAGTTTCTCCTCCCCTCCCTTTGTGGTCAGATTGCAAGCACGACCAGCTTCAAAACATCCCCTTCGCTATTGAATTGCAGGGTACGAATCTCGAACGTGCAGTGACTCCGAAGAATCTTTCGAACTGGATTCCTCCTTGGACCAGTTTTCAGACACACATTCCCCCAAATGCAGCCGCATTGGCCCCTTGCAAGAGGAAGAAGGAGAGCAAGAGGAGGTGGAGCAGGAGGGGCAGGGGCTGCAGGACCAAGAGGTGACCTTCTGCAATGAATATGACAACACAAATGAGAGCTTATCAGAGGCCTCTGACTCAGCCAACATGGAGAGTCGGGGGTTCAAGACCAGCGGCTCCAGTGACTCTCTAGACGCTCTGGAAGAGGATGACTTAGAAGCATGCTCTTCCAGCAGGCCGGAGTTTTTCAGTTTTGATACGCCCATGCTCCAGGACCTCGCCAGCAATGACAAGGCCTTCTTAGGAGTAGATGATGAAAATAAAGCTACATCAGAGGACTTCTTTTCTTTCCTTCCGCTGCCCCACTTACCCGGTTCTGTGGTTGTCCAGCCAGACGCAGAATTCAGAAGGGAAAGTGAAATAAATGCTATTGTGCTGGAGACCAAGCTGGCTGAGAATGATGCCATGGAATACTATAGTATCTGCGCTAACATCTCCCCCGCCAGCAGTGGGGAGAAGACAACCCACAGTGATGGCACAGAGGGTGGCTCGTTGCAAGACCTGTCAGCTGAGCCCAGCGTGGATGAGGGAGTAGGCAAAAGACGAAAGTCACGTGGCTTTGTCTTGGCTCCTCCCCCTGGCTTTGGAGATACCAGTTCAGAGGAGGAATTCTATGATGCCGCAGAACGGGTGACACCAACAGAGGCACAAACTGGTGAGTCAGACAGAGATTGTGGGGGGAAAGGCATAATAAGAGCGGTTACCAGAAACGCTGCTTCAACTAGCAATGGGCTCAGTATAGCTCAGGGTGGCCAAACTGTGGCTCGGGAGGCACACATGGCTCTTTCACACATATTGTGTGGCTCTCAAAGTTCCCACCACCCCATCAGCCAACTTGGAAAAGGCATTTAAAGTTGCTTTCTTTCCACCTCTCCCTCCCCATCTATTTGCCCGCCTGCCTTCCCTCTTTCCTTATCTTGCAGCTCTCAAACATCTGATGTTTATTCTATGTACCTGTTATGTTAAACAATTTTGGCCACCCCTGATATAGCTATTCCGGGTGGATCTCAGCTTTGGAAATCCACTTTAGTAATATAAGGCAACAGCTTACATTAGGCTGGAGGACATTCCTTCAGTCTAAGGAAACGTCTTCCAGCCTAAGGAGATTTCCTCTTCCTTCAGCACTATTATTATTGGACAAGGAGCCACTTGCTTAGTGGAGCTATAGGACAGAGCCCAGCATTTCCGAAAGATTTCGTATCCCGTACGTCAGTGCAAGATACTGTAGTCTGTCAGCTCTTTTCTGTGGATCTATTTTATTGCAAGCTGTGACCTGGATGGCCCAGGCTAGCTTGATCTTGTCAGATCTCAGAAGCTAAGCTGGGTCAGTGCTGGCTAGTATTTGGATGAGACATTACCACAGAAGTCCAATGCAGAGATAGGCAGTGGCAAGCCACCTCTGTTTGTCTCTTGCCTTGAAAACCCTGTGGGCAGTGACTTGACAGTGCTTTTCACATTTTATCTCTATATGAAGCCATTTAATTAAATAATGTTGTGCTTTTTATGTTTAACTTTCTATTTAAAGCGAGTGCCCATTTATCATAACATAAAAGACATTTCTCCACATTAATGGCCACCTCTTTATTTTCAGGCTCTGGCAGTCCATCACCACAGAATGCACAAAACTTTGGCATCTCGAAGGCACCGTCCTATGGCAGCCTGGTTGAAAATCTTCTGTCAAGACACAAGAGGGTCACGCACAGGGTGGAAAAGGAGCCAATACATATCAACAGTCTGAGGAAAAGGCGGTCTTTTTTACAGACAAATTATACCTCACAAGTCAGTTTCCCTCTTGATCCGCTTCACGTTCTGGAAAACACTGAGTTTATGAATCATGGTGGAGAAGTTGATCTTTCTGGTGCCTCATGTTCACCAACTGGACTTTTCACTGAGGACACTGAGAGAGACTCAGATTCTCTCAAAGCCAAACAACTAGTCCATCTGGATTCTTACAGAGCAAACAAGACTTCATCTAGCTTAATGGAGATGGAACCAGATACAGTGGAAACAAAATCAGTAACTGATTCAGTTTTTTCTTCAATTTCTGCTCTCCGTTTGTCAGGTGCTCAGAAAAGTGAAAAGAGTTCAGAGTTCACAACTTCCTCCTACTCTAAAGAGGAGTATGAGAGTCCTGTTGTCTCTTCCTGTACACCTGATCAGAACACCTGTTTGAGTATATCAGAAATCCCCTTTCAGCTGGAATATATTTGCACTGAAAAGAAAGAGGATCCTACTGAGTCATCTTGTCGCCTTCTGGAATGTTCTGTAGTGACCACAGACCACGAGACTGAGGAAATACTGGAGTGTACATCAGAAACACCACTTGACACCGGAGTCAGCTATTTATTGATTGAAGAAATAATACACACGACTACCAAACCCTCTCGGTCTGCGGACAGTCATCAGAACAAAGAGTTAATTTGTGACCCAGCTTTGGATCCAGATACTCCTCCTACTGACAAGGTGGAAAATCATGAGCCGGTTGTGCTAGACCCCTGTGAAAGAGTCAAAGATGACTCTGCCCTGTGTGAACCCAGCCAGACATTTGAAGGGGCACTACTTCAAGAGAATACGAGCCTGAGTGAAGATTCCTTTCAAAAATCAGATCAAAAGCAAGTGGGTTTCTCCAGCGCGACTGAGCTACTTTCCAGTTGTGATGGCACTTCGGGGATAGTGACTCGTCTCTCCTGGCTTTCTTTTAAGTCAATGGTAGATAACGCAGAACCATGTCAGCAAAACGATGGTAAATATCAAAGTATTATTGCCCCATGTTCCCCAGATGTTAGTCAGATCTCATTAAAAGAGGATCACGTGCTTTCAGAGTGCTCAGGCCCATGTGCAAACCACACATCAACCATAACTACATCTCACGACTGGGCTGTGTTTGCAGAACTTGATGGTAGCCAGAAAACTGAAGAGGAATCCATCACAGATAGTTCCATGGAGTATAAAAATGAACACTCCAGTTCATTAGCTGTTCCCACAGAGGAGAATGTGGAACAGAGAAAAAATGACCATTTGAACTTGCCATTTGACCTTTTG
Organism: Heteronotia binoei; assembly: GCF_032191835.1. NCBI lineage: Eukaryota > Metazoa > Chordata > Lepidosauria > Squamata > Gekkonidae > Heteronotia > Heteronotia binoei. The sequence goes on from NC_083226.1 coordinate 27,368,500, forward strand.
TGTGAATTTGCAGGGCCTAGTGAGGAAACTAGTGTTTCATGTCAATCATTTTTGCCTTCTGGCCCAACAGAAGGTGCTGAGGGCCCTGTGATTTGCTGCCACAACTCTCCGACTTTGAACTCTAAGAAAACATTCTCACCAACACATAAAGTTGACAAGTGTAGTTGCAAGTTTTCTTATGCCAGCTGTTTTCATGGATTAGACAATGAGTTGGTATTACAGGACACCAACTCATCTCTTCAGGGAGCTTCTGAGGAGCCATTAACAAGCCCGCCAACAAGAAGCCCCCGGTATTTAGACTTTGCCCCTGTGATGTCCGGTCAGGAGAGTGATGGTATTGATGCTGAACCTAAAGACTGCAAGAGTCACGTTTGGCTTCCAGAATCTCACATCAGAGCACTGAGCCACGTCAAAGACAGAGCCCATGCCTCCCCGCTTGACTTCTGCCATTTGTTAGACCATGTGGTAGAGCTTCAGGAAACTTTAAAGCTATTCTGGGGGAACCGAACGAAACACCCTCGAGATAAGTGCTTAGACCATTTCTTGGAAAACAAGAACACCTTGTGTGTAGAATCTCAAAGGTTGATGTCCAGTTGCCAGAAAGTCATCAAAATATGCGGGCTTTCCACAGAGATCCAGAGTGCCATTCAGGAGTCCTTCCGGCATCTCCTACAGCTGACAGAAGTATGTTTCCATTTCACAAACTGTGGCCTTTGTAGCAGGAGGCACAAAGATCTCGCAGCCAATTTGAAGGATGTTGTGTGTAGTTACCACCAGTTTGTTCAGGCAGCGCAGCAGGCCGGTGAGAAGGGATATCCTAGCTTGAGTGTAAAATTACTTGTATGCCAGTACACTGCCCTCACAGCGGCCTTGTTCTGCCTCGTGCAGCAATTCAAGGCCCCGCCCCCCATGTGAGATGGGAGGATCTTGCCCCAGTGACTGCCCTTCCTGCACCTACTCCGTTGCGCTGTGGAGAAGAACTCAGTCAAGTGTCTGCTGTTAAAACACTTATCCCAATAAAAACAACAACTAATCTGTAAAAACTCCACTAAAGACAGCGATTCAGCTTTCTGGTCCCGTTCTTTGATGGATGTTAATGCTCAGAGCTTATACGAATTGAGATCAGCAGGGATAATTCATCCCTCCAATTTTTGGTGCATGCTCAACTGGTTGTTTTTTCCGTGCCATAGGGTAAAGCTCACACAAGTGATAAATGTCTTCGGTGTGACTCAGGGTCCTTTCCAGTTAACCACTGCAGTCGTATGCATGCAGTACTTGGGTGTCAAGTCGACACTATCCAGGTCTCTTTTTTTGTAGCAGGAACTCCTTTGCATATTAGGCCACACACCCCTGATGTAGCCAGTTCTCCAAGAGCTTACAGGGCTCTTATTACAGGGCCTACTGTAAGCTCCAGGAGAATTGGCTACATTGGAGGGGGTGTGTCTTAATATGCAAATGAATTCCTGCTACAAAAAAAATCATGACACTATCCCTAAATGCTTTAGGGGCTTGCTGAGATAAAATGTGCCACGGGGATTGGTGGGTCAGAAAGGTTTCCACTGGTGTACCAATTTGTGCAAATAACAACCAAGGTTGAAAGTCAACATGCTGCTAAAATCTGTATTTGGGGAAACCTGGCTTCTAATGCTTTGGTGAGGCAACTGGTGAATTTCCAAAGAATGCAAAATGACCAGATTGTTATTGAAACTGAATGGCTGCAATGTGGTGGGATGAATGCACCTTTTCAGCACATCTGATCCCGTCTGCCCATGCTGGTGTCCTGTCAATGCACCTGGCTGTCACATGCAGGGTGTTGGTGATGCAATATGCGTGGCTTGAAAGGAGTGGTGGAGAGCCCTTTCCTGCTCTTAGGTGCTGGATTACCACACAGTGGGAGCTCAGGAAGCTTCTTCCTAGAAACACTGCCTCCTCAGACTTAGATACTTCCAGGGCTTTTTTTTATAGCAGGAACTCCTTTGCATATTAGGAGACACACCCCTGATGTAGCCAATCCTCCTGGAGCTTACAGTAGGTCCTGTAAGAAGAGCCCTGTAAACTCTTGGAGGATTGGCTACATCAGGGGTGTGTGGCCTAATATGCCAAGGAGTTCCTGCTATAGAACAAGCCCTGGATACTTCCCTTGAAAATGTATTCCCATTGGCCACAAGCACTCTTCAAGCCAAATAAGTATAATGCATTAATGGCTCTTCCCTGAGAAGCAACATCATACTGCTTAGCCATTGCCTTTCTGTAAGTAGCATTAAAGCCAGAGCCCCCCGTGTATCCTGTTGGCTTATCTTCCAGTGGACCACATTTGTATGTATTCCTAGCACTTTCTCAGTTCACTTCCTGCATTCTGATGGAACAAGCAGTTGCCTACTAAAGTTTGTGCCACAATAAAACAGTTATTTTACCCGCCCCCCACAGCATCTCTTTGTCTTTGAAGAGCTAGTTTGGTGTAGTGGTTAAGAGCAGGGACTCTCATCTGGGAGAACAGGGTTTGATTCCCCACTCCTCCACATAAAGTCAGCTGGGTGACCTTGGGTCAATCACAGTTCTCTCAGAGCTCTCTCAGCTCCAGCTACCTCACAGGGTGTGTGTTGTGAGGAGAGGAAGGGAAAGGAGACTATAAATTGCTGAGTGAAGGGTGGAGTATAAATCCAGTCTCCTCTTCTGCATCTTAGTTTCCATATGTAACCCTCTATATCATTGTCAACAGTTTTGTTATAAAGGGATGCCTGGTATTTTCGGAAAACACGAGTGCTGGGGAGTCTTTTATGTGCCATTTTTGCTAAATGGAGAGAAAATTTTCAGTTGACAGTGCTTTTATCCAGCAAAAACAAGCATATTCCAATCCTCAAAGCCTACAAAATTCTCCTCTCACAATACTAGCAACTGTTCACCGCTCTGCCTCATGAGCTGTTGTGGTAACTCTTCTGGAACAATGTGGCCCTTCCCTGTTAACTTTGACAGAGGGTGTTTGAACACATTCAGCTGTCTCTCACCCACTTTTTTATTTTTCAACAAAGATTCAGTACATCACTTTTCCAGAAATACCTCTCTAAATTTGGCAAGACACAGCAATAGCTTTCTTTGTCACTCCTACTCCATTCGTTCTTTTTCTCAGTACTGTTAATATACCCATTAATTAAAGTTGGCTTACCATAAATGGGAGTGGGGGCGGGTTAAAGGCAGGATAGGAGCCTTGTACATGCTACATGAGAGAAGACTCTCTTTTTTTCCCCAGTTTTAATATCCAAGCCAGTGTTAGTCTGTAGCAACAAAAGATAACTGGAGTCTGATGACTCCTTAAAGACTTAACAAAACTTATTCCAGCATAAGGTTTCTTGAGTCAAAGTGTACTTCATCAAATGTGCATCTATTATTTTAATGTGTGTTTTATACTATGCAACTTTCTATTGTGTGTGATTGTGTTTGTGTGTGAGAGAGAGTGCCTCGGAAAAGGGCTTTCAAGGCAAGTGAGAAACAGGTGGTTTGCTCTTTCCATAGAGACTTCCTTGCCAATTTCCCCACCCAAGTACTGACCCTGCTTAGCTTCCGATAGCAAGCTATATACCATGCCTTCCCTCCCAGCCCACTCTGTACTGTTGGAAAAAAATCCTCTTTTTAAAAAATAACCAAGGTAGAACAGTACAAAATAACACCCTTACACTAAATAAAGCAGGATCGTAGAAACAGAGCTTGAACTCCCCCCCAGGGGAGGCTACTGACTGACATGTTAGTCTAATACATTATTCAATTTTTTAACCAATGTTTATGTCGCTTTTCAATTTAAACATTCTCACAGAGAAGGTTCTTTATACCAAAAAAGGAGAGAGGGAGAGAAAATCTTGTCCTCAGAGACCTACTATTAATGTTGATGCAAAAGAAATCAATAGAAGATTTTAATTCCTCCTTCTAATACAGATTCACGAAAACAGGCAAATCGATTGGTCCACATTGCTTCCAAGAAACGGAAGCGGAGACGAGTCTTCTAAACTGCTGAAGGTAGAGTCCCACAGCTTTCCCCTGCAGGTTCCTTTTGTCGCAGTGCTGAGTCTCGAAGGACGTAGCCTTTCCCAGGAGAAACGGCAGCTTTAAGGGCTTCTGCCCAACTCTTCGTCTCACAGTATGTTGATAAGGCATCAAACACTATGGAAGATAAATATTTAAATAATGAACTACAGAGATCCTTTAGAACTTTTCCAAGGGTACAAAATATGGAAGAGGAACGTTATCCCAGCTTCCAGCAGAAATGTCTTGCAGCGATCAAGAGAAGTTCCTGAACACAGTGAGCTAATACCTGTGGCCTTACAACGAAGAGCCTGTAAGGCAAATACATCCTTTTCAGAGCCCTGTTGTACTGTAGCCCAGGGGTGGCCAAACTTGCTTAATGTAAGAGCCACATTGAATAACCGTGAGATGTTTGAGAGCTGCAAGACATGAATGTCGGATGTCCTCAAGATAGATGGAAAGAGGAAGGGAGAGCTGGAAAGAAAGCAACTTTAACTTTAAATGCACTCTCTGGCTGATTTGGCTTGGAGAAGTGATTTAACGAGGCAAGCCAGCCAATGGGGTGGTGGTGGCTTTAAGAACTACACAATATGTGCGAAAGAGCCACAGTTTGGCCACCCCTGCTGTAGCCTTTCCCACAGCAGAGTTTCACAAGTTTAACGTGCTCAAGACATCTGCAATGCAGTAAGTCTTCTGGTGTTTCTACAGTGATTGCAGTAAATATTCTACATAGACTGGCAGTCTCCAGCCTACATAATATACTCCGTTGAGTGTCCATGAAACAGCATAAGAGCTTCACCTTGGTTGATGGCCAAAGTCGTCGAGTGATAATTTTTGGCATTTGCTTTCTTTACCATGTACTCTTGGATCGGTAGCCGTGCCATCTGTAGATGCCGCTCGTGGGCATTTTGGAAGGTCAGTCTCTGCAAGTGAAAATACATATGTCAAGTAAATAATCATACAAACCAATCCTTTGTGGCCTGTTTGTGAGTCATGACATGCTAAAGCCTCCAAAGGACTATAGCTGTTCTGACAGCTGCTACAGTCCATCCCTAAAATAGATATTACAGTGCTGCCCAGTGGCGGACTGGCCAGGGTGTCAGCTTGCCCAATGGCAAGTGGGCCCCCTTAAACGTTAGGCAATATGTTAAAAATGTTAATGTCCTTTTAGTAGCTTGAAAATATAATAGAAGTCCCAATATTATTACTGTAATGCAACTAAAATTCACATTGTATTTAGGGTTGCCAGCCTCCAGGTGGGGCCTGGATATCTCCAGCCTTTACAACTGATCCCCAGCTTGCAGAGATCAGCTCCCCTGGTGAAAATGCAATCTGTATTTACATTTAGTATCTACTGCATACTGCCAGTAAAACGTACAATATATGTACACTGTAATTACATATGTATAGATAGATACACACACATTTATTTCACAAAAAGTTTTAATTGTACCTTTTTTTCCCTTATGTATTTTTTTGAAAATTTCATTTCTTTTAAAAATTAAATGATAGCCTTATAGTTGTGGGTGGGCCCCTTTTGTCTCCTGGCAACCAATATTTTTAGACCCAGTCCGCCATTGGTGCTGCCTTGCAGTCACAAGAAATTGAATGGAGGGGTAAGACAAGTTACACTGGATAAAAAGTTCTCTTCTATACAATTTGAAGGCACAAAAATCCTCCCTCCTCCTCGTCCTCTGCATCCAGTCTCCTCTCTTATTGCATTTCTTCTCCATTCCTTCTGAAGCATCAACACTACCCAGAGTGAGAAAGCAGGATTTTGGAGCTTTTGGGAAAGACTATAACACTGATTAATGTTAGGGGGTCTTCACTTCTAGTGATTTCAACATGAACTTAGATAATAATTTGCATAGCTCACCTTTTGAATGCTTTCATCTACCAGCCCACCGAGGATATACACTTTGTGTGGATCGACTTCCTCCAGAGCTCATAAAGAGAAGGACACAAGATATATAAGCCAGCAATCCAGTCACACTAGAATAGCAGTAAAAACACAGACAAAACTGTTGCATTATAAACAAAAGGCTGGTATACTCATTTGCATGCACATGTCATGTGCTCTGGAGGCTTTGGGTACACGGGTGCAGACTTTGTTGCAGACATGATAACCACTAAATCTCTGTGACACAGAATGTTGGACTGGATGGCTTCTCTTATGTTCCAGCTTTGCTTTTATTTTTCTTAGAGGTCTTTATTAACAGACACATGGGGTTGCTACTGAAAATGGCATCCCTGTATCAGCTCCTCTGAAACATGTTTGTTTTTATGTACCTCATTTGTTCCTTACCTTTTTGCCTAACTGGGACCCAAAGCAGCTTACCCCACTCTCTCCTCCACTTAATCCTAACAACAACCCTGTGAGGTAGGCTAGGCCAAGAGTATGACAGGCTCAAGGTCACCCAGTGAGCTTCCATGGCGCAAGTAGGGATTGGAATCCTAAACTCCCAGATGCGAACCCAATACTCTTAACCAGCGGTCATTTTGTAGAAAAATAGGTGGTGGAGCTCATCCAGGGATTGTGATGCAGCTGCACATGCTATTCAATGGACAAGGAGGTGGAACTCTCAAAAAGGTTCAGGAGCTGTGTTCCTGTGAGCTCCCACTGAATCTGAGGCCTGCTCTTAACCACTAACTTTCTCACATCCTGATGACATCAGAGTGCTCATCCCCCAATCTCTTGTCAGCAACAACCAATGATGTGGCACGTGAGGAAAAGCACAGGAATTGCCCATCAATCACATCAGAAAATGATTCATTATATTAACGGTCAAGGAAAATGTTCCCAGTTGTGCTGAAGGCAGATGTGTCAATGCAGATGTTTTAAGATCTGGGCATAACAAATGCAAAAGTTGAAGGCAAGTTTGGGTAAAGTCATTTTAAGAATAAGTAAAAAATTCTAAAACCTATTCAAAATAATTAAAAACATAACAGGAGTCTTTATCCTCAGAGGCACAACATACCTTTTTCAGCATCTGGAGTGAGGTAAACAATTGTTTCTAATGGAAATAGGTCAAGGTAACTTTCTGGTGTGACATCAATCTGAAACATAATGTATTATATATGAGATTTTTAAAAGGCCTTTGGAGAGAGGCATCAGGCCAGGACTCTACATTTTAGTGCACTGGGACCAGGATTACTTTTTCCACAGTGTTTACCCAAGCAGGGTTGGTTTGTTTGTTTTTTTGAGGGTGAAAACAGAGTTCCAATATAAATTAAGCTTGAGAGAACTTATTTCACAGTCACTTTGCTTTGCTAGAATTCATGGGGGGCCCACATGAAGTTGATGAGCAGTAGATTCAGGCCAAACCAAAGGAAATTTGCCTTCAAACACTGCCTCAGGATGGCTCCTGGTTCAGTTGGCTTCAAAGGGGGATTAGACAGATTCATGGAGCAGAGGTCCATCAGTGGCTACTAGCCCTGGAGACTGAAGGAAAGCCTCCCCATCCAGGGGAGTAATCCTCTGAATACCAGCACTTGGAGGCAATATGTGGGGGTGAGGGGAGTTTTTGGGTTGTTTTATTGTTTTCACTTCAAACATTTACTTTTAAAAAAACACTTACAAGGTAACTGCTAAATCCATCATTCATCCTCAGGCACTCTTCAGCGATTGGACTGTTTTGCACAAACCCCGTGAGGTACAGCCAAAAGGGCTTCTGGGATTTCTTATTAGACCCATAGAGCCTTCTTATCTGAGCAGCAAGGCGGCTTATTTCCTTCCAGCAAAAACAAAAGAAAACAAATTGGAATGAGCTCTTTTTTCAGCCCAGGTACCTTTAAAATCTACAGGTTTTGTTACATGCCTGGCTGGCACAGCCTCTGCGTGGACCTTGCAGTGTGAGGGATGCTGAGGATCTGGACAAAATTCTCCAGACTTAACAAGGTACCTCCCCATCAATGTTCCTTCTAAGCTGCAGAGTCTTGTGAGCAAAAATTCTACTTTGTGAGCTACTGGCATTAAACTTGTGAGCCTACTGCATAAATTAGTGTGCTCTGGGGTCATCCTTCCTGAGCTAAGACAAAAATCTGTGAGCTGGAGGCTAAAAATCTGTGAGCTAACTCACGCTCAGCTTAGAAGGAGCACTGCTCCCCATACTATTCCTCTCTAATAAAACAAAACGACGAGGTCTAACTTTTTTAGTAATCTGCTTAGAACTAATAAGTAAAGAAGCAGTATGAGGTAGGGAAGTAATAAAGCAGATGCAGCAGTATTGATTTATCTCCCCACTGCAACTTTCTTTCCTCGAGTTTCCCTCAATCGCAGATGTCTAGTATGCAACAAAATTCCTAGGCAGTAGAATTCAGCGACAGATACATCATAAGGAATGGTTCTTCTTGGACTCTAAGCAGCAGAACCATAAAACAGCTGAGAAAAAAAAAGGGAGATTCACTTTCCTTTTTCTACCTTTGTAGTCATGTGAGTGGTCATACTCAGGTCAACACACAGCCGAGGCCCTGTTTTCTTGGCTCCCAAAAGGCGCTCTCTTGTGATCTCTTTTAAATCTCGCTTACTAAGTTGGGGGGTTGGAACTGAAACACAGAAGGAAATGGGAATTATAGAAGAGGGGGAAAGCATTTCTAGCCAACAAAACTCTATGGTTTAAGTATAAAAGAAGAAGCCTCTATAAGATGATGTCTGCCTATCAAAATGCACATGCATATTACCTGTTTCGAAGTATATATTGGTTAAAGCTTCCCTATCAAAACAGACCCTTTGATTTTGTTGAACATTTGTGATTATCATTGTAGCTAACTACATCTTCAAAGTATGGATCAATACATCCAAAAAATTGGGATAGGTACTGTTAGGATATATTTTTTTCCACCAGCCTGGGAAGGACAAAGGTTTAAAAAACAAATATGAAATTCTATAAATAAATAAATAAACTAATGAACTAAATAAATAAATTTTTAAAAACCCTAAAATCATAGAAGCAGTGTTTGCTTCTTTAAGAAAAGAATGTCACCAAGATGTTACAGAATTATTTTGTGATATCTTGGTGGCCATTATGGCAGTTGCTAGGTAACCGCTTACCAATATTACTGAGGATTCTGGACCTCCATTAGGCATCAGTCTGGGGGAGAGGGGACCAAAAAAAGATAAAAGATAGGGGAGGCAAATCTAGAGACTGAACCCAACAAAGGAAAGCTGAAGATGGGGGAAGGGACAGAAGAAGGTGAGCAGATGGGTAAGTGTGGAGGGCAAGGCTGCCAGAGGGAGGAAACAGAAAAATGTAAATGGATGGGAGAGATGGAAAGGCATTGCAGGGACGTCAAGGGGGAGCAAAGAAGTAAGAGAAAGAGGGTGAACAGGGAAATGAGATTCACCTTCCAGTGGTTCCTCACAGGTCCCTCATTCCAGTGTGCATAAGTTTATCTGAATTTCTTGAATGTTCAGGTAACCACACATTCAGTGTATCTGTATCTGAAGAAACGTGCATGGACATGAAAGCTTATACCTTGAATATATTTTGTTGGCCTTAAAGGTGCCGCTGGACTCAAACTTTGTTGTGTACAAAACTCCATCCTTGATTGCGTAAGCTATTGCTATATAGCAAATCTTACAAGAAACTAATTTTTGAGAAAAATGGACTGGTTCTCTAGAATACCATTTTGGTATTGTCGTGTCTGCCAAAGCTTATGGGCAATCTTCTAAGACAGGGCTTCTCAAACCCAGGGGCGCGGACCGGTAGTGGTCCGCAGCCTGTTTGCAACCGGGCCTCCACTCCTCTATGACACACACCCCTCCGCTGCCGCCACCCCCTGCCCTCGCAGGGCCAACGCGCCGCTCCTTCAGGATGAGGCTCAGCTCGCCGCCACCGCCAGGGCCTGTCCCCTCCCTTTCCCTAGCGCCATGCCATGCTCCACCCCCCCTCCCCCAACCGCATGATCAGAGGAGGCTCAGAGGCCCTACCTGCTTCGACAGGGCCTGGCCTGATTCAACATTTGAAGAGCAGGCTGGAGGAGTTTCACCCCTCCCTCACTTCCTTCAGCGCGCTCTTCAAATGACTTCCAATCAGCCCGGCCCTGCCGAAGCGGCCCCAGCCTCTTCGTGGTGTCCCTCTGATCCCGGGGGGGGGGGGAAGCTGGCAATGGCGCTCAGCTCTACCCGCTGCAACCGTGGCAGTGCCCTTTCAACAATCAGGTGACTGGAGGGGGTCCCTTTACACAGCCCTGAGCAGCACCCTTCCGGACATTGTAATTGACCTGGGGTGGGGAAGGGAGGGAGGAGGGTGGGGAACTAGGCGTTTGCCTCCCCGTATTGCACCTAGTTTTGCATTTGCCATGCTGCATTTGCCTCCCACCCTCCCCCCATGTTGCGCCTAGTTCCCCCCCCCTTCCCCACCCCAGGTCAATTACAATGTCCCGAACAGCCCCGAAAAGCAACCCTATTTGCTTTATGTTTCTTTCTTTCCTTATTTCTTTCTGTTTCCTTCCTTCCTTCCTTCCTCTAATGTTCATGTCTTTCGGCTCTCAAACATCTGATTTTTATTCTCTATGGTCTTATGTTAAGCAAGTTTGGACACCTCTGCCCTAGAATGATTACAAATACCATGCCTCCAAATGATGGATAAAAACTAAAAAATAGATTAAAATATCAGCAATAAATAAATAATGGGTGGCAAGGGCAAACACTGGGGTACAGCTATTTCACTCTGCCTCACTGGTGAACTTCCAAGGCATCTAGCTGGCCAGCTCTAGAGACAGTGTGCTGTACTAGAAGGACCTTTGGTTTGATGTGACATGTCAGGAACAGGATTGAAAATAAAACAGCCAGGATCCTAATGCTATTACATAAATCTATATCACAGATGCATTTGGAATAGCGCCCACAGTTTTAGTCGCTCCACTTCACAAAGGACACACAGAGCTGGAAAAGGTGTACCCATTGCAAGCAAGGAGGGCCCAGAGGTCTGTGACTGTGAACTGAGACATGAAGCGAGGGATTGTCCCTTTTAATATAGGCACCTGCGGCTTTGTTTTGGACTCTTGAGGACCACAACCCATATTTAAAAAAAATGTTTCTAGCCCTCATTGTGCACAGATATTCAGACAGGAGGAGTGCTAAAATTCAGCTGGGGAGAGGACTGTATGAAATTTCTAAGGATTTCTAATTTCTAAGCGGTAGAAAGTTAAAGTTGCTTATTTTCCACCCCTCTCTCTCCCATCTCTTTTCCTTCCTTCCTTTTCTTCCCATTACTAATCTGAGTGGGGGGGGGGAGGGGAAGAAGCTTGAAATGCCCTGCCGTTTCACGTCTCTCTCTTTCTGTCAGTCAGTCTTTTCCCGTCTTCCTTCCTTCCTTTCTCTTTCTCTCTGTCAGTCTTTTCCCCTGTCTTTTCTTTCTGTCTTTCGCTCTATTATTCTTACCCCATCTCTCTCCTTCCTTCCTGCCTGCCATTTCATGTTTTCCCAGGCTGCCATTTCATGTTTTTCCAGGCTGATAGCATTTTATATTTTGTTTTCTGCTGTGTGATCCTTGTGCTTTTTCTTTGTGTTTTATTTTTAAAATTGCATTGCAAAATCCCACTATTCTCCTACCTTTCCTAAACAAAATATTGCAAGAGTTTTAAGCATGTTTGTACATCATTTTCTGTCTCCTGGCTTCACCCCCAAATTTTAGTGGGCCACGAAGGAGAAGTGTAAAAATAACCAGACCACGGGGAGGGGGGGGAGTTTGGGAAACCCTGTTCTAAGACATCCTCAAATGACACACAGCACTGAGCAAGTCTTTTGGACTTCAGTATCTGTGTGAGCAGAGCATGCCCCCTGAAGGGTTGCTGACAGTAGGAATGCTGTGTCTGGAAGCACCCAACTACTTTAAATTTAAAAATAACAGCTGCACAAGTCTACAACTTGAGACCACAGCAGAGGTGCATAACACTTTCCCACAACAGCATTATCCCAAGCAGAAACTGCTCCAGACGTTGCCTGAATGTTCCACAGGCTTGTTCCAGCTCAGAACAAAGATGCAGGAAAGAGAGAGGATTCCCTCTACACTGTTATCCGAAGCTAAACTGGAGCCCCATGGTTGCTACTTAAAAGGGGAGTGGGGGATGCCAGAGAGCTCTGATCATGGATCTACATAGAGCTTTTTTTGTAGCAGGAATTCCTTTGCATATTAGGCCACTCACCCCTGATGTAGCCAATCCTCCTGGAGCTTAGAGTAGGCCCTGTACTAAGAGGCACTGTAAGCTCCTGGAGGACTGGCTGCATTAGAGGCGTGTGGCCTAATATGCAAAGGAGTTCCTGCTACAAAAAAAGCCCTGGATCTCCTAGGATTTCACAAAGCTCATCCTTTAGGATTTTACACCGTACCTCTTTCTTCAGCAAGCTTAGCTCTACGCCGTTCTCTCTCATGTTTTCGTTTCCTCTTCTTTGCTGAAATTATCTTCTCCCAGTTTCTCTGCTTCCTTAAAACGTTTCTCTTAATGGAAAGAAGAGAAATTCTGAAAATTCTGTTCATATAAAGAACACAGGAGCATCTTGTCAAAATTGGAAATGTAGCATCTTTTTTCAAAAAGACATCTCCAAATTCAGATATGACAGACACCTTAACATTTATGGACAGATGCTGGCTGTTTACCTTCACTGCCCTTCTATCCAATCATAGCTACAATTAATTATCTTTACAAAGGAAGAAAGATGTACCTACAAGGACATTTTTACTCACTACCAGTGTGGTGTAGTGGTTAGAGTGCTGGACCAGGATTTGGGAGACCCAGATTCAAATTCCTATTCTGCCATGTAAGCTTACTGGGTGACCTTGGCCAGTCACACACTCTCAACCTAACCTACCCACAGGGATGTTGTGAGGATAACCTGAAGGATGGAGAGAATGCTGTAAGCCACTTTGGGTCCCTACTAAGGAGAGAAGCAGGGTATAAATATGTAAATATATAAAGCAGGGCATAAACATATAAATATGATCCCAGTTCAAAATATAATTGCTGTCCAGCCAAGAACAGAAAGATTTAAAACCACGGCTGTGCAGCAGGCAGTGACAATAGCTGTTTATGCTCTTATTATGGCTGCATAGCACCGTCCAGTCATTTTCAAATGTAGGACCGCTTTCTCACGTAGTACGTACCGAACACCCAGTCTCTTTTCTCAGGAACTGGCTCCTGATGTTCTCACAGCCCATATCAATCTGTAGGAGCCCAAAAGCATCCCAGAGGTTTTCTCCATCTTCCTGGCAAGCAGCTCCATAGTCTGACTGGCCATCAGACAAGTCTCTGCAGGTACTGTCCTCTGCTTCACATTCAGGGTAGGTCATCATTTTTCTGTGCCCTTGTAGGCTGATCTGGGGAGGATGAAAATGAACATAGAATTTAGAAGAATGTTAACCTGAGAGAGTCAAATTACCCCTTCTAGGAGCACCTGCTAGCGGCTAGAAGACACCTTCTTCCAAGCCAGAAAACTGGTCCTTCTACTTCATGAGGGTCTTCTCTAACTGGCTGCAGCTCTCCAAAATCTCAAATTTCCAGATGTTCACTGTAGAGGGTAGGGTTGTGGTTCAGGGGCAGACCTCCTGCTCTCCATGAAGAAGGTCCGAGAATCAGTCTCCAGTTAGAAAGATCAGATAGTGAGGGACATGAAAGAGCTTTACCTGAGACCACAAAGAGCCAGTCAGGGTAGACAACACTGACCTTAGGTCCGACTCAGTGTAAGGCAGGTTCATATATCCCTTCTCTTATGCATCACTTGCAGCACTGACTTAGTCTGATGAAGTGTGCATGCACACGAAAGCTTACATTCTGAATAACTTTGTTGGTCTTCAGGGTGCTACTGGACTCCAACTTTGTTCTGTTGCTTCAGACCAACACAGCTGCCCATCTGGACCCGCTGCACTAATTGTGGTAAGTGGAGCTGTCCTCTAGATAGAGGTTTGTGGAGAGAGATGGAATGAGCCACACAGATGGGCTGGGCCCCAAGAATCCTCCCAGTCTTCTTGAAATTCTCTCAGGGCTATGGAAAGTTCCAGTGGCATTCTATAAACTGTTGCACACTATTGTGTGGAGCACAATACATGTGAATTACAGCATTTGATAAACGTAAGAATGAAAGGCACTTGAAGAAGGCAAGGAGAGGATTCAAATAGCAAGTCAGCTCATGAATCTTTATGGAACACAAGCACAGAAAGCTGCTTCACAGAATCAGATGACTGGCCCATCTAGTCCTCCACTGGATGTCTCCAGCAGTGGTTTCATACAGCTCACAGATTCTTTTGGGCAGAAATGAAACCTGGGATCTTGTGCAAGAAAAGTATGCGTCTGATCACTGAACTAAGGACTTTTCCCATATTTAATTATCAAGCAATTTATATGTTTGTACATTTGACATATTCCAATAAATACATTTGATGTACCGGTAATTTAAAAACAAATAACATCTGAAGGATAAAACAGGTAGCTGTTTCTGAAAGAAACCCGTCGGACACGGTCTCAGTCCGAAATACTTTTCCTTGCAAGTAAACTCCACCAACTTCATAGGCCTAATCTTTGAAAATAGATCCAGGGCTGGTTCACACATACACACAGCTAATTACCAGAGGGTTGCAGCACCAAGTGGCAGTCTGCAAACCAAAATGTACCACAATGGGTCAGGCCACAAAGATGGACATCTGATATGCCTCCAATGCTCTGGTGTATTGTTTTGTTTTTGCAGTGACACCCATTCATATGTTTATTCAGTGCTGGACAAATAAATGCTAAGAAATCAAATGATACCCAAGACAAAAATGAACCAACCTAAACACACATGTGAAATCGTGCACAACAGCCAGCTTAGTGTAGTGGTTAAGAGCAGCGGACTCTAATCTGGAGAACCGGATTTGATTCCTCACTTGAAGCCAGCCAGGTGACCTTGGGTCTTCAGGTGGAAGTCCTTCATGTCACTCACTACCTGATCTTTCTAAAACCCTGAGAGCTCTCTCAGTCCTATCTATCAGAGGGTGTCTGTTGTAAGCCACACCAAGACTTCTTCTGGTAGTGAAAGGCAAAGTATAAAACTAAACCTCCTCCTCCTTCTTCTTCAAGATAAATGGGCCCCAATCAATATGGAATAACATTAAACATTATACAGATACAGGGAATAACATTCTATTGCCATGTGGTGGAAAGAGCCATCAAGTAACAACAGACTTATGGCGATCCCTCATGTGGTTTTTAAGGCAAGAGAGGTTCAGCAGTGGTCTGCCATTGCCTGCTTCCCTGTCACAAACCTGGTATTCCTTGGAAGTCTCCCATCCAAATGACAACCAGAGCCAACTGTGCTTGGCCTCCGAGATCAGACTAGCCTGTGCTATCCAGCTTAGGGCTATACTTCCATAAAGGTAAAGGTGTCCCCTGTGCAAGCACCAGTCGTTTCTGACTCTGGGGTGACTTCGCATCACGGCGTTTTCACGGCAGACTATTTTACGGGGTGGTTTGCCATTGCCTTCCCCAGTCATCTACACTTTCCCCCCAGCAAGCTCATTTTGCCGACCTCAGAAGGATGGAAGGCTGAGTCAAGCTGGAGCCGGCTACCTGAACCCAGCTTCCGCCGGGATCGAACTCGGAATATTTCCATAGCAGGTCCCTAAAAATATAAACCGGCTTCAATCCAATTTGCGGCTTCAACCCACATACATTCAACACCCACATCATCGCTAAGGCAGTTACTGACATTAAAAGATCCGCGTTCGTAACTTACGTCTCCCGAAGGCTGACTAAAAACAGGATAACAAACAGCTCTTCCACCAGCAGGAAATGAACCCGATTTCAGAAACGGAGTTGCAGCATTCGCACATTGCTTCTTAAACTAAAGGTTCTCCCTGCGGAACTTCCCCCAAAGTCACCTCCGCAAAGGAGCCCGCTGCTTTCTGGGAATTGTAGTTCATCACATCTGACAACCGCTCATATTCAAAGAATGAACAACAAACTTGTCCGGAAGTCCATGAACCATACGATCCATATGTCATTTCAGATAACGTTTTTGTCATTATTTTTGAGGAAGTATTAAGGGATGGGATTACTCAGAAAGTGTAGGATTTTATAACAAGTTTGTACCTAGCCCATATATTCTTTTGGAGAGGGAAGGAATGGTTATGCTAACTTGGTAGACAGTTCGTTCTTTTCATTTCTCGTATTTTATGGTAAAGTATTCTGAAATATTTTCGGGATTACTTCTGGCATCCCATCCCCTCAAACAAAAACTACAAACTAGTCCCCTAGTTACATTTACCAGGCATTAAGTCTGAATGAATTCAGTAGGACACTTTTAGTATACATTCAGGTGAGTAGCCGTGTTGATCTGAAGCAGCAGAACAACGTCTGAGTCCAGTGGCACCTTTAAAACCAACAAAGTTTAATTCAAGGTATACGCTTCCCTGTGCACACACACGTCTTCAGATATATAGAAATGGAAGTTACCAGTTCGTACATAAAGGTAAAGGACGAGCAGTAAATTAGCATACAGCATAATAAAGGTGTTTAACAAATGCAAAGACCAAACTGGAATAACAAGCTAAGTTTATACGGTCACCATTTGTTTGGATTTAATTCTGAGGGGAAACAGTGAAGGAAATAAATATATCAAAATTGAAGATTGATGGGCAGATGCATCCTTAATTGTGGAGTGCGGAGAGTAATTAACTGAGATCCTGCTGTCACGCTCCATCTGTTGTTATTCCATGTACATAGATCCCAATAGGCAGCCATGTTGGTCTGAAGCAATAGAACAAAGCAGTAGACAAGTGCACCTTTAAGACCAACTAAGTTTTATTTAGAATGTAAGCTTTTGTATGCTTGTTATTCCAGTTTGATTCTTGCATCCGAACACCTTTATTATGCTATATGCTAATTTGCTGCTTACTCTCCACCTATTATGTATGGTCAGATAACTTTTACTTCAATGTATCTGAAGAAGTGTGCATGCACATGAAACCTTATACCAGGGTTGTCAAACTTGTTTGTTATGAGGGCCAGATCTGACATAAATGAGACCTTGTCAGGCCAGGGTATGATGGGCCATGTGTGTACTTATTTAAGATTAGGTAGCAGAGTTATAAACTGTATAAAGGACACAGACAAACACAATTATTTTTTTCCTTTAAACCCTTAAAACATACTTAAAACATTAGCACTCATTGGTTTTAAAAGTGCTTTCTTTGTATTTCTCCCATGTGATCTAGTTCTGGCTCTTTCCTTCCTTCCCCAGGGGACCAGGAGGGGGGAGGAACATCAGCCAATAGAAGGAAGAGAAGTTCGGCTCAGTAGCTCTGCTGTGTGAGAAAGCCTGGCAAAGCAAGCTATTCCTTCCCCCTTCCTCCCCAAGGGAGGAGCACCTCAGCCAATGCAGAAAATAGAGGCTTTGCTCTGTAGCTCCTGTGTGATTGAGCAAGCCTTGCAAAGCAAGCTGTTATGCAGAAGGAAGCAAGAGAGAAGGAGAAGGAAGCAGATGACAGCCAGTTGCTTGGAGGCCTGATAGCAGCCTTTTGGGAGCCTGAATGGCCCCCAGGTCACATGTTTGACACCCCTGGCATATATCTTCAATAATATTTAAAGGGGCCACTGGATTCAGACTTTGGTTTATCATTGCATTTTTAAAAAGGTGATTTTTAAAAAAGGTTTTCTCCTGTTTTCCTTTCATTGTCAAGTGAACCAGAACACTGAAATCCACAATTCTTATGTCTTTGTCATACATTTTGGCCCTTCGCATTCCCTGTCTGACCTTTGTCTTGCTTTGAACAGCAGTCCTGTTGATGAATGAGTAACATATGTCCTAACTGCTCACAGAAAGGTTCAGTGCTCTGTTTGGAAAAATTTCCTTAGAGGCAAGTCTTCTTGTTCTGCTCCTGGCAGCAGCAATAAAGTGGACACTGATTAAGTGAAAGGCACCAAGTTCTTGCCACCCTGACCTGGATAGCCCAGGCTAGCTTGATCTCATCAGATCTCACTGAACACTGAACCAGAGAGCCAGTTTGGTGTAGTGGTTAAGAGCGTGGACTCTTATCTGGGAGAACCAGGTTTGATTCCCCACTCCTCCACTTGCAGCTGCTGGAATTGCCTTGGGTCAGCCATAGCTCTGGCAGAGGTTGTCCTTGAAAGGGCAGTTGCTGTAAGAGCTCTCTCAGCCCTACCTACCTCACAGGGTGTCTGTTGTGGGGGGAGAAGGTAAAGGAGATTGTGACCGCTCTGAGACTCTGAGATTCAGAGTAAAGGAAAGGAAAGCTCCCCAGTGCAAGCACCAATCGTTTCCAACTCTAGGATGAAGTTGCTTTCATGACATTTTCATGGCAGACTTTTTATGGGGTGGTTTGTCATTGCCTTCCCCAGTCTTTTACACTTTCCCCCCAGCAAGCTGGGTACTCATTTCACCGACCTCAGAAGGATGAAAGGCTGAGTCAACCTTGCGCCAGCTACCTGAATCCAGCTTCCGCTGGAATCAAACTCAGATCGTGAGCAGAGAGTTCAGACCACAATACTGCAATAGTGCTGCTTTACCATTCTGCACCATGGAGCCGCAGAGTGAAGGGCAGGGTATAAATCCAATATCATCATCATCATCTCAGAAGCTCTAAGCAGGATGGGCCCTGGTTAGTGTTTGGATGGAAGACCTCCAAAGAATACCATGATGGTGACACAGAGGCAGGCAATGGCAAAGCGCCTCTCCAACATGGAAGAATCTCACTTCAGAGAACACTGAATCAGTTTGTATTTTTTTTTAACGTTTTAGCATTTGTTATAAGTACAGAGCACCATCAAGAAAAGAGCTCTGTGCCATTCGCAGAGGCAAAATCCCACATTTGCCATTTAAGCTTCCCAGAGTTGTTCCTTCTTGGTGAACAAGTCATGACCCTTTGGGGTACGGTTGCCAGGTTTCCCACTTGGCCTCCAGAGGGGGATGGAGTGTAGGGTTGCCAGATCCAGGTTGGAAAACTCCCTAAAATCGATAGGGTTGCCAGCCTCCAGGTGGGGCCTGGAAGCCTCCCGCTTTTACAACTGATCTCCAGCTGGCAAAGATCAGCTCCCCTGGAGGCAATGGCTGCATCGAAGGGTGGATTCTACGGCATTGTACCATGCTGAGGCCCTTCCCCTCCCCAAACCCCGCCCTCTCTCAGATCCACCCCCAAAGTCTCCAGGTATTTTCCAACACAGACCTGACAACCCTATCTGGGGAAGACAGAGACCTCAGAGAGTTACAATGCCATAGAGTCCATACTCCAAACATCCATTTTTTTCCAAGGGAACTGATCTCTGTAGTCTGGAGATGAGCTATAATTCCAGAGCCTGGCATCCCTACGGGGAGATCTAATACTATCTATCAGCAAACTGCTTAAATTGCGCTCCCAGTAGCCCACAGCATCATCATCATTCTTTTTCCTATTTACCAGAGAATCCACCCCCATAAACTTCCGTCTTTAAGCGTGCGGATGTTTATTACCACGTTGCTCGCGCCCTCCCTAGCCCCGTTTCCTCCTCCCTCCGTTGGCGGCGCTCCTTCCCTCTGTCCAATTGGCTTAGAGGGAAGATGGCGTCGGCATGGGGGCGGGCTAGGCTAGGTTTTTGTTGAGCATGCGCGCCTCCTGTCGCCGCGAGGGCCTCGGGTCGGAAAGCGCGGAGTTTCGCTTCCTTCGCAGCGCGCATTAATCGGTGAGCCATGCTGAGCCGCGTCCTGGGCAGTCTCCTGCAGTTCCGCCGGCCGAGCTGCGCGTCCGTGAGTACCGCCGCTTGTTCTGAACCAAGGCAGCGCTTTGGGCTGTCTTTGCTGCGATGCAAGCTGGTGTGGGTGCGTGGTGGGGCAAGAGGGTGGACATGTGCTATGGCAGCTGGGAGAGAGGAAGAGGTGTTGCGCCTTGGACTGATAGCCTGCACCACCAGTGGCGGAGTGGGTCTAAAAATACTGGTTGCCAGGAGACATAGGGGGCCCACCCACAACTATAAGGCTATCATTTAATTTGTATAAGAAATAAATAAAAATTTCAAAAAATACAGAAGTGGAAAAAAGGTACAATTAAAACTTTTGCAAAATAAATGTATATATTTTTGGTAATTACAGTGTACATATATTGCACATATTATTGGCAGTATACGGTAGATACAAAATGCAAATACAAACTGCATTTTCTCCAGGGGAGCTGATCTCTGCCAGCTGGAGATCAGTTGTAAAAGAGGGAGATCCCCAGGCCCCACCTGGAGGCTGGCAACTCTAAATACAATGTAAATTTGAGCTGCATTACAGTAATAATATGGAGACTTTATAGAGATTATATTTTCAAGCTACTAAAAGGTCATTAACATTTTTAACATATTGTCTAATGTTTAAGGGGGCCCACTTCATCAGGGGCCTACAGGGCCCACTTGCCATTAGGCAAGCTGACATCCTGGCCTCACACAGCCGTTCTGTATTCCACATGGACACGTGCCTGGTTGGAGTGAGGTGATGATGCTTCACTTCTGTATCCCGCATCGCTACTCCCCAAACTGCCTTTTTTGCTGTAGGGCAGTAGAGCCTAATGGGTAAAGCACTGGGTCTCCCTTGAAGAGGCCTAAGAAGAGCGAGGGGGGTAAAGCTCGAGAAAAAGAGATCTCGCTGCAAGACAGAGCTCAAAGGACTTCTTTCCATTGATAGCCCAATGCAGAAGGTGGGGGGTGGGGAGACTATGGAAGAGGAAATGTGCAATTCCAGGTGCTGGCTCTCAGGTCTCTTACATAATTGTTTGCTTTTATTTTATTTATAGCCTGCCTTACTTAATGCTCAAAGGAGGCTTACGACTAGAAGTGAGGCAGTAAGATCAGCATATTATGTACAACCAGTGTTGCACAAAAAATATGCTATAATACAGACTATAATGAAAGAATTACAAGCTCAGGAAGCAGTGCAGTGAACCATTTGGCTGTGTGCAATAAAAAAAAGTGGATCACAACATTAGAAAACTGTGCGAAACATAACCCATAACCTGCATAGAGAAGGCTACCTTAAATTAAAGATCAAATCAAAGCATTAAGGCTTGTCTTTTGAAAAGCCTGAATTTGGCCGTATTAAATGAGTTGTTAGAAATAAAGATCATCTCCAGGTAGTTGTTATATCCCTCTCATTTTGTCATTGTTGGTTTATTGTACCACTCCACAGGTACTAATGCTTATAGACACAAACTGCACACGTATAAGGCTTCTGTGTGCTTCTCTCACTGCTGGTGGGCTGGGGGATTGGAAACATGAGGGCTTTTTTAAGCATTGGGCCTCTTACTGTGCTAAGCACAAGTCCTCTCTACTTTGGAGAGGGAGTCCACCACCCGTTATAAAATTTTATATTTTGTGCAAAATAATTATTCAACTTAGTTGTATCATTCTTTGTTTAAATCTGATTATTGTAGGGTTAATAGCCACTTTCACTGGGTGCTTCTTTCCCCATCACTTCATCGTGTGCTTTTTTAAAAAAAAACCACTTTACAAATCTCAGCACACATAAATGGAATCACGCTGAGTTCAGTGAGACTTCGTTCCAAGTAAAGCATTCCTTGAATTGCAGCTTTTGTGTGTCAAGTTGGTGCTAGAAATATAAGAGTAGACAGGTGGGGGGTTGGAAGCAGCTGTGGGTGAGTTTTTTGGGGGGGGGGCAGCATGAAAGGGAAAAGGAATCCAAATTGTATTTCTCTCACAGCTGCTTTAAAGACTGTCTGAAAATCCGATCACAGGATGTGGACATTGACCTTGCCTACCTGTGTTTGGTCTCACGCTAAACTGCTTGGCAGTTTAGTGAGGCAAACTATGGAAAAAACCACCTTTGTTTGTCTTGAAAACCCTGCAGGGTCACCACAAGTCAGCTGCAATCTGATATCACTTTCCTTCATCGCCTCTCCCTTTATCCCTTCCAGAATAGAAGTTTGCAACAGGATGGAAAGTTCTGCACTCCTTAACCTCACTGTGCAATCCTAAACAGAGTCGCACCCTCCCAAGTCAGCTGAAGTTGAAGGGCTTTGAAGGATGCAGCTCTGTTTAGGTTGTCACAATCATTTTGTTGCACAAACATCAGTTCATAGCTGGGACTTCTGAGATGTTTGCTTTGTCTGCCTGCTTTTTTGGGTTTGCTCAGTAGGTCTGTCCATCTGGTCTGTGCAATAGACTAGCCACTTGCGTTGTCGAGGGCTTTCACGGCTGGAGTCTCAGCTCCATCCCCTTGTGTGTATTAACTGTCCCTGAGTGCAACAGATGTTTGTTTCTAGCAAACATCAAAGTGGAGGATAATCGGGGCTATTAAAAGCCTATGATAGAAATGTGGTTTTGATATTCACTTCTCAAAAGGGATGCTGTTTATTTAGGCTGTGCTCTAGTAATGATTCTCCTGTCCCTCCCTCCTTTCTTTAGAAAGAAATCTCTAAAGCAGGAGGATATTCTAGAGCAGCAGTTCCCAGCCTTTTTGGTGTCCCATCTAGTTCAGCAATCAGCATTCCATTTTCTGTAGTGGCCAAGCAGATGTTTTTGAGAAACTAGCAAACATTGTAGGAAGGGCACAGCTGCCCCCACTATGAGCCCCAAGGAAATGGTGTTCCAACAGACGCAGCCTTTCACATGGGAGTTACATTCCAGCCTTTGACCACTGTCTCCTTCCCCACTACTCCGCCTAACCCCCCCTAAGAGTCTCACTCCAGTGACCATCAGGACACCGTTTCTACTCCATCAATATGTATATGCGGTGAAGAAAAAAATACCAACTAATGTTTGACATGGAAGGTACTCTTCCCAGGGTCAGATCTTGGTTTCCCAAATGCTAAAGAAAAGAACAGAAACGGCAGGGACAGCCATTAGGAAGGCTTGGCCTGTCGCCCACTTTCAGAGGCTTTGCAATCCAAAGGTTAGGAAACACAGTCCTACTGGGTACAATTTTTTTCTGCAACTGGAGGCCAGCTACTCTCTGCTCCCCCTTCTGTGGTTGTGAGCCAGATTTCCTCTACAAATAGAGGAGAAGACCATAATCTTGGGCTGTTGTGCCACAAAACTGAAAGCAATCAGTTAGGATCCAGGTTAAAGGGTGAGGACAACGTTTAGGGGAACTGAACACTCTCCAAAGCCCAGCAAGCACTGGCATGTCAAACTGCCGAAGAGTTTTGTATCTGCCCTTTTTAAAAAAAAAAATGCATAGGACACCACTGCAGAGATCTGCTTGAGGCAGCCAACAAAATAAAAACAATTCAGTAACCAAAATCTTAGGAAGAATGCAAAATATAGACTCCACCAATAATAAACCTACAAGGAACACAAAGCAGAGTAGAATAGTTTCAGTAAAAGATAATACTTCCAGGCGGAGCAGAATATAAAAACAACTGTAAAACTGGGATGACTTTCAAAGTCTAGGTTAAAAAGATTGGGTTTTTCTTTGGTTCTTAAGGTACAGTTTACTTTATAGCCTACCTTCTCACTGAAGCTAAGGGTGGATTCCTGAATCTAAAATAGTGCAATCCGACTACAGCCAGGCACATGTCCAGGCAGCCAGAATTCCAGAGGCAAGGTGCCACCATTGAGAAAGCCCTCTCTTTAGTTGCCTCGCTTCTGCAGGTAGGGGCACCAACAGCAGGGTTTAGGATGAACGTCTCATACTGGTGGGATGGATAGAAGAATAAGAATTTGTTTTATTCCTTGCCCTTCACTCCCCAAAGGAGTATTGGACCGGCTTACAATCACCTTCCCTTCCTCTCCTCCCAACAAGACACCCTGTGAGGCAGGTGGGGCTGAGAGAGTTCTGAGAGAACTGTGACTGACCCAAGATCACTCCACTGGCTGCATGGGAAGGAGTGGGGAATCAAACCCAGTTCTCCAGATTAGTGTCCTCCGCTCTTAACCACTACACTGTGAGGTGTAATCTCCATGATCCATGAGGTGGTTCTCTCTGAGGTGATTCTACATTTGAGCCATAAACTACAGCAAACCACATGACAAGTTGGTGATGCAAATAACAAAACGATCTATACAAAATGCTATAATGATGTATACAAAAACGCTATATTGTGCCATACAGAAGGTACTCTATCTGTTTTCTTTTAGCGTCTGCCTCTCAGAGTGTTGGAGAGCTTTCGGGGAGGACCCCAAACGACAGCCTTGAGCCATGCCTACAGCACGGACAGCGGGAGCCGTGACGATTCCATTGGGCGTTACCCAATACCAAATAAGACAGACTTGCCTTTTGATATAGTGGAGCTCATGGAGGAAATGGAGGTAAAGGTAAGAATGCTGTGTGTGTGTTGGGAGTGGGGGATGAGGTGCACAATCCAGTGCCTTCAAAGCAGATGGTTCAACTTTGGTTTGGAAAAAAGCCCTGGCCCAACCTGATTGTTCAGAGTTGGTACGCTGTGTGATAACTTCCCACACGAAGTTCCAGTTGGGACCTACACTATGTACCTTTGAGCAGAAACAGCTGCAGTGTTACCACACCCCCACAAACATGTGAACCTACATTCAAATTAATAAAAGGCATTAGCTTGTGGATTTGTGTAGGATGCAGGAAAAAAAGGATCTTTTACCTAAAGAGGTAGCTGTGAGTAGCATGTGCTCAGCAGGAAAAAGAGGCCTGTTTTAAAAGGAATATGGCGTTTATTGAAGGATTTGGTACTATAGCTGGGGAGCGACTTAACCTAAGCAAAAACTATCAGGACTAAATCAAAGTACAGACACATTCTTAACCCTAACTAATATAGCAACTAATATAGCAAATAGAGGCGGCTGAGAGGTGATACGATCACCATCTTCAAGTACTTGAAGGGGATGGTGTGGAATTGTTTTCTGTGGTCCCAGAAGGTAGTACCAGAACCAATGCATTGAAATTAAATCAAAAGAGTTTCCAGCCCAACATTAGGAAGAACCTCTTGACAGTAAGAGTGGTTCTTCAGTGCAACAGGCTTCCTCAGGAGGTGGTGGGCTCTCCTTCCTTGGAGGTTTTTTAACAGAGGCTAGATGGCCATCTGACAGCAATGAAGATCCTGTGATTTTAGGGGGAGGTATTTGTGAGTTTCCTGCATTGTGCAGGGGGTTGGACTAGATGACCTTGGAGGTACCTTCCAACTCTATGATTCTGTGAACAACAACCAAACATTCACCAGAGCTACTCCAAATTGGAGTGGGAGTTATTCTTTGAGCCAAAGATGTAGATGTGGTTTGGAAAAGGGGGGGGAAGAGGGGAAATAGATGGAGAGCAAAGATTATCTGTCCTGTTCTATGAAGAAATCAAATGGAAGATGGAGGGATCCTCTTTGTGTGTGTGTGTATGTTGGGATTCTGTTGCAGTTCCATTGGTATCCAGGATCAGACTCCAGTTACTTGCTCTAAAGCCAAGGCAGTTCTACTGCTTTTGGCCCAGAGCATAAAATAGGTTCTTTTTAAGCTACAAAAGATTACAACAGAAGATAAAGGAATACCTGATAGTTGGGTATCTTATCAGGACAAAACTATAGAACTGACTAAACAATACTAGGGAAGGGCCACAGGAAGGGAAGTTCTTGATTGAATTATAATTCAGGATTACAGAACTGGAGACATGATGCTGAGTCATATATTTAGCAGGATCTTCGGGGAGCATGGGAAGATTTGAATCAGACACTCCAGACTGTCCCAGAGCACTTAACATTCAAATTGTATTAATGGTCAATAATTGCACATCAGAAAGGCTTCCTTGGAGGCCTTAGCTGTGGTTGCGAGCCTCTGCTTTGAGCCTCTGGGACGGTCTGGAGCCTCTGATTCAAATCTGTGTTCACTGTGGCAAGGTTCTCTGTGAGACACAAAACATGGCAGTTGGTTCCTACATTCTTTGTGTGCCTTCTAGGACTTGCTCACAATGTTACACATGTAGGACATATAGTCAGGCTGGGAAGGAGCAGTGTGGGCAGATGAAAGGGGGTGCTGGCAACAGTAGTGGCAGCA
This sequence comes from Heteronotia binoei, assembly GCF_032191835.1. NCBI lineage: Eukaryota > Metazoa > Chordata > Lepidosauria > Squamata > Gekkonidae > Heteronotia > Heteronotia binoei. Next base: position 27,394,420 of record NC_083226.1, read on the forward strand.
ATCAGCAGAAGGCAGTGGCTGCAGGGCTGTGGCCCATTCAGTGGCATTCAGCTGCTCAGCTAGCTTGCTGTAGGTAGTAGCAAAGTTGAACAGCTGTGAAGCAGCTTTCGTCCAAGATGTTCTCTGTGACTTGAGCTGCTACCTGACTCATCAAGGGAAGTTCAAGAACATGACTCCTTATTATGCTGGTTATATAGTTATTTGTATATTTGACTTTTAGACCGCCCTCCCCTGTGAACAGGGCTCACTCAGGGAGGTGAACAGCACTTCCAATAAAACATTTACAATCAAGTTAAAAACAATTAAAACCGTAAATAATAAATAATACAATAGCAGTAGCAGATGGCACTTAAATAGGCCAGTTTATATCGTTACCTTATGAGGGAGCAGGGAAGGGAGGTAAGCAGTAGATGGAAACCATTGCTAACCTCAACCGTGGGCCTAGCAGAACATCTCTTGTCTTATAGGACTTGCAGAATTGTACTGAGTCCTGCAGGGCACAAATGCCATTCAGCAAAGGGTTCTGCAAGGGCCGACAGCTGGATATTTTTCAGGCCAGGCATGAACAGCAGGTTCTCCCCTGAGTATAACGCTCTTTGAGGGGGTATACCAAGAGAGGCGGTCGCATGGACCCATGAAACAGCATATTGCCCATCTTGGGGGTCCCCATATGTTTGCAACAAAGTGTACTTTGCTATATTTCACTGATAGAGTGATTTGGAAGGAGAGATGCAGCATCGCCATTTGGTATCCAAGTGCATAAAGTTGCATAGAATTGTACCTTCATTTAAGGTGTCTTCATTTTGTTCCCTCTTAAAACAGACAGGTTTTTTGCCCAATGTATTTAAAGCGATGGCTCATCGACCGACAGAATTTAGAGCATTCTTTGCTTACTACAACGCCATTATCAACAAGGAGACAGGTAAGAACTACAGCTCTGCTCAAATTGTAAGTAGACAGAAGGTTCTGTCCAGATATGACTATTGTAAGGCATTATTGGGTCAGGGGCCACTCTGAATTCATTTATTTCAGCAGGCTTGGACTGGAGCAACCCTGCACTGGATTGGATTACAAATATCTTTTGCTTCAAGGAATGTATGGTTGATTTTGCTCCAGACATGCATCACAGTCCCTTAGGACATAACAGTAATGTTAGAACTTTAAGCATGTGGGGGTGCAGGGGGAATCAACCTGAATATCATAAGTATACAACAGCAGAAGCCTTGTGAATCAGTCATAAAATGACTACTGAAACATGACTTGGTTTGTTACTGTCATCTGCAGGAAACTTAACCAAGGCTGACAAAGAGCTCATTATTGTGGCCACAAGTGTGGCTAACAGGTGCCTCTACTGTGTGATTGCACATGGCGCTTTGCATCGGATATACTCTAAGAAGCCGACGGTAGCAGATCAGGTCAGTGCTTGCCTGGTTCCCCTCTGACTCCTGTGCTTTTTTTGAGAGGTTGTTGGTGGTTTCCTGTAGCAAATACAAGTAAGGCTGGTCTTTTTGCTCACACACACACTAACTGGATGGTTAACTGAAGCTATGATGTAAGATGTTAACTGAAGCTTGATTAGATGAGAATGCACTGAAAGGCCTTTTGGACAAGAGTGGAAGGGGGGAGGGTCTTACCTGAAAGTTCCTTAGGCTTAGAATTTTAAAGAGAGCAGTTTGGAAGTTTTCACCCCGTAGGCATTGTGCTGTAAGGTTGAGAGGTTGCACCTTCCAAAAAGGCCCTGTTAAAGATACAGGAGTTTTATCATCCTCTGCATCTGACCTATTCTGTTCAGAAGAGCAAAACATTCTAATTGGAGTTCAAGGTCATTCACTTCTTACTGGTTAGGATTCTGATTTTGTTTATGCCTGGTCCAGGTTGACCTGCCTGGCCGCAACTGAATCCGAATGTTGTTTAATTTTCTAGGCCCAGAGTTCATAATTCCTTATAGCTTTGCTTTTTCCTGTAGGTCACAGTGAACTGGAAACTGGCCGACCTAACTGCCCGGGAGTTGGCTATGCTGGAGTTTGCTCTTGCTATCTGCCGTGCGGAGAACATCACCGAAGAGCACTTTCGGAAGCTAGAGGCTCATGGGTTTGACCGGGAAGATGCTTGGGACATTGCTGCCATTTCAGCTTTTTTTGCCATGTCCAACCGCTTAGCTCACTTCATGGATCTGCGCCCCAACAAGGAATTCTACACCATGGGAAGGATACCAAGAGAAAAAGAAAAGATGGCATCCTCTGAATGAAGCTCGCTGGCTCCACCCCAGCCTTTGCAAATGCACTGAGCCCCTGACATGGAAGAACCTTTTCCTGACTCTTGCCTGCAGGGCGCAAGGGCAGAGTGGCAGACGGAATGGAAATGGGACTTCCAGTTGCACAAAACCTCGAGGGCATCTTCCAGTCAGACCTTCAAATGACATTCTTCAGAGATGCGGCAAGATCAGGTGTTTCCTCCTCAGATCCTTCAGATTGTGATGCGAGAGCTGAGTGATATATTACACTTTGGAAAGAAACTACAAGAATCTCACTTTTGTCTTATCTGTAATTTGGTTTAACAGGGCTGGCTTAGGGTTTTGCATATGCAGCAGCCATTGGCTGTGGGAACTGTCACAGTGCCCTTGCAAGAGAGGTATCTGAGCCGACGGGGTTTCCCCCCTCCTTTCTTTCAGCCAATCTTGTTCCTTTAATAACAAAACTGTTATTCTGATTGAGGGCTTGAGACACTGAGAAACCTTAGATTGCTGAAGGTGTCTTCACACCATTTTTGGCATGGAGACTAACACTTGTCAAGAAAAGTGTGTGCTTTGTAATGTAGGGATGGTGACATCCACATCTCTTTTTCATCTGGGAACTGATAATACATACAGCAGTTTCTGAGGCACATCCCTGTCAAAGACTGTCCACTGTGGAAAAACAAGTCACTTCTGGATGTGAGCCAGAGCCCTCAGAATCTTTCCAGTTCCTTCTTTTCCCAGAAGAATATTTCTGCCTTTTTGCTTTAACAGTAGTGGACCTAGCCCTAGCATTGCAGAGTGGGCAGAGTCCTCTTTCCTTGATTGAGTGATAGCCTTAGTTGGGGTGGGGAACACTGTGTCTCTTGATTTTTAATGTACAGAGTATGCACTTGATAAAAGCAGATGCACTGAGATGAGGTGGAGGGCAGTGTAGGCAAATAAGTACTTTGGCAAGTAATTAAAAACCAGTGTTGAAGGTCTAGGGAGAAACTACAGACTGGCCAGATTTCTCTAGACATATTCTGTGAACAGCCCTCCTTGCCTGCAAAAAAAACAACTTTAAATCTGATTTCAAGCAAAAGCAGCGATTCCTTTCTTGTAGCAATTTTTACCATCCTGTTGTCCCTGTGGGGGACCCAAGCAGCATACAACATTGTTCTCCTGCTTCCATTTTTATCCTCCTAACAAGATCCCAGTGAAGTTAGGTTAGGCTGAGAGAGACTGAGTGGCCCAAGATCACCCAGGGAGCTTTCATGGCAGAGTATTTGAACTAGGATGTGAACTCTCAGATCCTAATACAAGACTCTAATCGCTGTGCAACTCCAGCTGGTCTTATTACTGATCAGTCTGATTGCTGCAAAATGCGAACAAGAGAGATCTCTGGGCTGATAACATCCTAGGAGAAGGAGAATAAGAAAATGCTGGGGGTGGGAATCAGAATTTGTATTTATACATTTAGCATTGAGGCAAAGCAGAAAATGGAGAAGGAAATCATGCCAAAGTACCTCCTTGTTAAGTATTGGTATTTGAGAGTTTCCTTGTTTGGTGATTTCTTTTGGCCATTCTGTTCTTTGCAATCTGGCCTGTCCAAAACCACTGTAATAATCTGTAAATTCGTAATGGGTAAGTAGCTTGCATTGCTTTTAAAATAAGTTGTCCTCATTCATATTTCTCCCTCCTTTTACAGTTAGCCATATATGTTATACAAATTCAAACATAGCTTTAGCAGCAGCATTACTAAGTCTCCATTCTTAAATCATTAAAATGTGCACATTTTGCAAAAGTTAATATAAGCTTTGTCAAACGTCTTCTGTGTCTACATGTTTTGTTGATACTATCATACAGACAGCCAGGGGGGCGTAGTGGTTAAAGTTTCAGACAAGGATCTGGGAAATCCAGGTTTGAATTCCCACTCTGTCACAGAAGCTTGCTGGGTGACCTTTGACCAGTTGCATTCTCTTAGCCTAACCAACAGGGTTGTTGTGAGGATATAATGGAGGAGAGGAGAAAAATTTATGCACTTTGGGTCCCCATTGGGGAGAAAAGCAAAATATAAATCTTTAAAAGTTTTCAAAGCATAACTGAAATATTGGTACCATTTGAGGCATAAAAATTTGGATGTTACGATTCCTTTAACAACTCTTTTCTGAATGTGGTCATGAATTAGATGCTGGGAAAGATGAGAAAGAAGACCTTTTATCTCATTTCTTACAGCATAAAAATCTGCTAGTCTCTTCTCTTCCAGGAGTATCATTGAGTCTAAAATGTGTATGTTTCCCAAAGGCTAGTCTAAGCTTTGTCGAATAACCCCCCATATCTAAAGGTTTTATTGGTATTCTCAAGGAAAAAGGAACAAGTAACCATTTCTATAAAGTAATGTGACCTTTGTTATATTTGCTGATTTCTGTTTGTGCAAATTCTAACTATGCTTGCAAAATCTGTTTCTAAAATGAATACGTTTTCTGAACCGTTGCCTCCTCTTCGGTCTCTTTGGCAACTGGATTTACCAATTAACTGGATGGTCTGCCCTTACTGCTGTCTCCACCTAGACGTGAAAGGTACTTGCATGAAGGCTGGTACCAGAACAAAAACATTTATTAATGATTTATTCACCATCTTAAACTTGTTGCTGCATTTTTTCCATCTAATAACATCTGCAGAAAGAAGTGCAACCCCATTTAATCCTGTTCCGCCTGGAGTAGTCTAGAATAATTCCTAATTTTAGCAGGAAACAGTTTTGGGTGCAGTTTGTTTGTTCAGGCAAGTCAGTAAGTAGCCCAAAGGTGAAATTAATCGAGCTCTCAGTCTCTACAGCATTTGGAAAAATGAGTTGAATATGATGTGTGTGTATACTATTGCCTTTGAGAACAGAAGTCATATTTTTTTTTCTGTTACATGACAACCATGTATTGCCATGCTGTGTAGGAAAAATAAAAAAAGATTCTTATGGTATGTTAAAAACTTGGGGGAGGCAGCTATCAGAGAGAAGTGGTATCAAGTCTATGAAAGCTTATGCCACAATAAATTCAGTACCTTTTATGATGCCACGGGGTTTTGTTGCTGTGGTCTGTGGCGATCACTACATGTGCTCCCATGATAGCTAAATAAGGGTTCAGGTTGACCTTCTAATTGGTGAAAGATAATAAATCCTAATATTGTTGAACTCAGTTTGGCATTTGTGGGTATGGGTTCAGAAGGAGATGTTCTCTTTATAATAGGTTCAAGATACTTTCTCAAATACATCGGAGGGGATGAAATGTTGTGTGTGCTCCCACATTCTGCTATAGCAAGGGAGACTTTTGCCTCACATCACTCTCTGAATTTGGTGTCTGTCTTTGTAGAATCTTCTTATCTGTTAGGTGAGGAGTTTGAGAGAAAGGAAAAAATTGTCTTTGTGCCACACTTAAACTCCACGGATCCTTTCTCTGAAGGAGGGCTTCTAGCTTAGAGATAGGCTTTGCATACAGGTTCAGACTGTGATATCTCTGGTTCTAAAATCTCAAGGCTTAATTTAAATATTATACTAGTAGGACTAAAGAGTATATCAAACTTTGCACATGTTTCGAATCTGCAACCCATGCAAGGTAAATATGTCTGCATGCTACCAACACTTCCCCAGTTGATGGTTCTTGAATATGCTAACGGTGCACTTGTACCTTCTTTGTGTGGCCAATGGACTGGTTTGAAGTAACATGTTTCCTGATAAAGAGTTCTGGGGATCTCTGAAGCTTTTGTTATGTGTCATTGAGTTGGTCCTAATAAAAGGTGTTACCAAGGATTGTGTTCTTGGTTTTCCAGTTCTGCTATACAGGGTCTCATTCAGTACAGAGCTGTTATTCAATGTTCTTTACTGGGGCTAGGTTGTTTTCTAGCGCTTAAATATGAGGATTTCAAGTGCCCAAGAGGGCTTGTTTTCTTTCCTTTGCTGAAAGAAACAATCCCAAGGGTAAATCGCCTCAGGGTATGTGCAGAGTCTCTTTTGTTTTTGAAGTAAGTTTTATTTTTTTAACGACCTAAGGAATGCAGTTCCTCTGGGTATATGCAATCATGTTTTTTCCTCTCCTCTCACCCTTGAGGGAGCTGTGTGTCCCATTTGTTGCTAGAAAGAAATCTGATTAAACTGCGGTTTAAGGTGTTTTGTTTTGCTTCTTCCCAGAAGGGCAAGGGCGCAACATGACACCAGCACCATTTAAAATTGCACACCCGCTCAGCAGCATTCCATATAGGATTGCTGACGAGACATGAAGACCATAGCTTTAGATCTTCTTTCCCCACCCCCTTTAGCATCCAGTCTGAAGAAGAGTTCTGGAGAAGTCAAAAGGCTGCACCCTGCATCATAAAATTTAGGTTGGTTCTGGAAAGTTATGACATGGCTATATGCAACCTGCTGGGATACCTGTGTATGCACCCCTTCTTTGGATATGCTTAACGGTTCACAGAATTCTATTCTAACCTAAGCTTTTATGAACTAGTGCCCAAGTCTTCAGATGCCCAAATAAGTTTACAAAACTTAGGTTAGGATTGCCAAGTTCTCGACCATCAGAGCAGGGGATGGGTGGTGGTAGGGTTGCCACATCCAGGTTGGGAAACCAGGTTTGGGGATGGAGCCTGGGGAGCACAGGGACCTCAGTGGGGTACAATGTCACAGAGTCCACCCTCCCAAGCATCCCTTTTCTCCAGAAGAACTCTCTGTAGTTTGGAGAGGAGCTGTAATTCCAGATTCCCCAGGTGCCACCTGGAGGCTGCCATCCCTAGCTAGTCCCCTAAAACTTTCGCTTGAATGATTTGTTATTTTTTAGGGGTATCAGTGCCCAGACTAGTCAGATCTTGGAAGCTAAGCAGGGGTCAGAGCTTGGTCGTATTTGGATGGGAGACCTCCAAGGAATATCTAATTTGTGCCTCGAAAACCCTACCTTAGGTCAGCTGTGTCTTGATGGAACTTTCCATCTCCTGCTTGCTGCAATAGCGTGACAAAGTTACTCCTCTGGCGTTACTCTTTGGGCTTGGATTTCTTTCTCTTTTTAATTTTCTCTCACTCAGGAAAACTCCCCTCATTTTGGTATCCTTTTTGTTCTGGTAAAATCGAGAACTAGTCAAATTTTGGCCTGTTGCCATGGTAACCTCTGTTGTAATTATGGGTGCCCGCTCGGGCTTAAGTTCTACAGCCACAAATATAATGGGTTTTTTTGTTGGGGGAGGACTGGGTTCACTTCCAAGTAAACAGCCTTTTTTTAGGCCGTCGGGGTCCCTCGAGAGGTCCCTCCGCTTTTCTCCCCAACGGCCGTTCCGCAAGCGCAGCGGATTGGTTGCGCCTCACCGGAGGGGGCGTGGCTTCTGGCGCAGCGGGGCCTATCGAGGGTGAGCTTGGCGCGCTCCTCAGTGGCTCCGTCGGCGCTGTTTGGCAGCTGCACTCCGCACCGGAAGTTGGGGAGGGGGCGGGAAGCGGCGGCGCCTGAAGGGTGTGTGAGGGGGGAATGCTGCTGCTGCCGTCGTCGCCGGCGGCGGGCCCAGTCTCGGGATGAGCAGGAAGGGTCGCTGGGTGGGCGTCCAAGAGCGGTCGCCCCCGCGCGACACGTACCGAGTGACGCCGCCGCCGTCCCCGCCGCCCTCGCCCCCTCTGTCGCCGGAACCGCCCCCGGCCTCCGCCGCCCCCGCTTCCTCCTCCTCCGTGCCGGTCTCGGTGCCCGGGGGCGGCTTGTTTTCCTGGCTGCGCGGACGGCGGCTGGGCCGGGGCGGCTGCTTCGTGGAGCCGGCCAGGGACACGTTCCGGGCCTTGACCGGGCTTTACGGCGCCATCCAGCCCGTCGACTCGGTGTCGCCTATCACCCGCACGCACGGAGCCGTCTTCAACCTGGAGTACTCGCCCGGCGGGTAAGGGCGACGAGGGAAGGGGGTGGGTGGGATTGGGAAAGGGGCGCACCTCTTCCAGAAGCCTCCGCTGGCTTCTCTCCCGTTGGAAGGCTTTTGTGGTCGCAGCTAACGAATAGTGTTGCTTCCACATATATCTCTTTAAAGCGGTATTCTTCTCTCCCAGGCTCCATAGAGAAGATCTGAGGTTCAGTTCCGAGCAATACTTTTTTGTCTCGCAAGGTAGTAAGCGTTAGAAAAGACTGCTCTTCGGGACCCTGGAGAGCTGCTGCTATTCGGAGTAGACAATAAAGACTCTTGATCGATCGATGATCTGATCGATAAAGGAGCTTTATGAGTTCAGGATTTGCACCTGAAAGGGCCTGGTTTCAATCCCTGACAGAGTGAAAGAAAGCTTTATTTGCGGTTAAGGACTATTAATCATAAGAGTACATTCGCATCAAAACCGAATAGGTTAATTCCAGCACACAAAATCTGTTTAGACAGTCTCCAGGTAAAAGAATGAAGTAGTAGGTGATAGGAAAGGCTTCTCCTTGAGACCCTGGAGAGCAATTGCCAGTCCGAATAGGTGGAAACTTATTACTTAGTTGTCTCTTCCCCTCCGTTTGCTCATGCACTTTTCAAGATTGTTTTTTGCTGTGTTGAAGAGGCTGTATGTCTGTGTCAGTGCAGGAGTGCATTGCTGGCAGGATGCTATAGAGGTCAGTTCTGCAAGAATTGCTTGCCCAGCATACAAGGCAGAATGGTTCTCTGGAGACTGGGACAAGTAATGCAGGAATGTGGGGTTATGCACTACATTGTGCGATTGCATCCAGTCTAGCCTTGTCCTGAGATAGAGGAAAGTGTGATGATATTTCAGTTGGAGAAAAGCATAATTGTGCCAGGAAAGATTTTCAAGTCATTAAGTGCTTTAAATGTTCATGTGGTTTTGACTAATATCACAGTGGGACTTCCAGCAGTTAAGAGTGGAGGTGATGGCATCATAATGCAAACATTGCTCAGCATCACCTCTTTCTTGCCTGCCCTTTCTTGATCTGAGGCCAAATCCTCCTTTCATTAGGACCAGCACGGTGTAGTGATTAACAGCAGCAAACTCTAATCTGGAGAACCGGGTTTGATTCCTCACTTCTTCACATAAAGCCTGCTGGGTGACCGTGGGCCATTCACAGTTCTCTCAGAGCTCTCTCAACCCCACCTACTTCACAAGGTGCCCATTGTGGGGAGAGGAAGGGAAGGAGATTGTAAGTCACTTTGAGACTCCTTAATGTAGAGAAGAGCAGGCTATAAAAATTTACTCTTCTTCATGGCCCCTTGGGACAAAATTATGACGCTTCAGAACTCCAGATTTGTAAAAGATACATCTTTCTTGGCAGTCTGAGTGATCAAATGGTAAGCGGGTCAGGAAGGCTCCACATTGCTAGTATTTCAATGGCAGTGGAAAACCAAATTAAATAGATGGGCTTTTCAATAGTAGATAATGTTTCTAGTTCTGTGAAGCTGTTTTAATGTGTATTCTACATATAAATCTTAATTGCTTATCTGATTTTATCATGTATTTTTAAAATCATTGTAACATGCCTTGAATCCTTTTGGAAGTGAGCTAAAATATCTTAAAATGTAGGAAGTATACAAGAACACCTGCTGTGAAGGTGGGAGGTCTCTCATGTTTGTTTTTTCTACAGCTTGATATATTATAGCACAAAATATTGCCTGTATCTAAGAGGCCCATATGTTTCTGTATCAGAAGCATCTGAGTATTGTCAACTTTGCAAGTTGATATTATTATTATTATTATTTGCTGCATTTGAAGTCTGTCTGTCTCACTGGGACCGAAGTTGGATTACATATATAGTAAGATTGATTCAGTAAATCAGCAGGCAAATTACAAAGTATGGTAAAACATTTGAATCGAACAGCATAGATAAAACAGAATAATTCAGCAAGGCTTGCTACTCTGTACTTTTATATATCACTTTTTTAAAAAAACCACAAAAGATACAAGAGTATTTCACATGGCAACATGATAAAATTGTCCCCATCATCAACAGTTCGGGGGAGGTGGGCATTTACATGTGCCTCTCTAATAATTTTTTGTGCCATCCTCTACTAGTGACCACATTGGATTCCCCAATAAAGAGCTGATGGTGTTCAAAACATGTTGGTATGGTTGTATTTTGCCATTACATAAACACACTTGCAACTCTTGTGGATTCCCACAAGGTAAAACCTTTTGCAGGTTTTATGTGGTAGATAATCCCCTGCTCACCTATCATTAGTAGAATTATTTTTCTAGTGCTGATGAACAGAACGTGTGTGTGAAGTGCCATCAACTTGCTTCCAACTTATGGTGACCCTGTGGATTAATTGCCTCCAAAATATCCTGCACTAACAGCCTTGCTTAGGTCTTGCAGCCTGAGGCCTGTGGCTTCCTTGACTGAGCCAATCCATCTTGAGTCTTCCTTTTTTTCTGCTGCCTTCAAGTTTTCCTACCGTTATTGTCTTTTCCAATGCATCTTGTCTTTTTGCAATATGACTAAAGTGCAGTGGCCTCAGTTTAGTCATTTTAGATAAATTATCTTGGATCTTGGTTGCCAGCAACACATCTTTACATTTTGATTTGAGTCCAGTAGCACCTCAAGAGACCAACAAGATTTGTGGCAGTATGAGCTTTTGAAAGTTCCCTTTGTCAGATACTTTCCTGTCCTTATATTTAAGGATCTTTTCTAGTTCCTTCATAACTGCCCTTCCCACTCTCAATCTCCCTCTGATTTCTGGGTTGCAGTCTCCCTTTTGGTTGATGATTGAGCCAAAGAATAGAAAATCTTTAACAATTCCAATTTATTCATTATCAGTCTTAAGGTTTTATAATTTCTTGTTAGTCATGACCTTGTGTTCTTGATATTCAGCTGTAAACCTTCTTTCGTAATTTCTGCTTTAACTCTATTAGTATATAGACTGAAAAGACAGAGAGATAAAATATATCCTTGTGTGATCCCTTTGCCTATTGGAAACTATTCTGTTTCTCCGCATTCTGGCCTAATAGCTCATGTATAGAGTATAGCTTGCACATCAAAAAAGTCAGATGTTGTGGCACACCCATTTATTTTAAAACCAAGAATAATTTTTCATGATCTCCAAGGTCAAAACTTTTGCTGTAATCTATGAAACACAAGCTTTCCGCCCCCAACCCCCTGAAATTTTCTTGTATGCTCCAGTAACCACCATTAATTTGCAATAGGATCTCTAAAGCCTTTTCCTTTCTGAATCCAGCCTGGACATTCTCATTCCATATGATATGAGTCTTTCCTGTAAAAATTTTAAGTGTCACTTTACTCAAATGAGAAATTAACATAGTAGCTGTTCCAGTAGCTGTTACAGTCTCTACTCTGGAGAGCCAGTTTGGTGTAGTGGTTAAGTGTGTGGACTCTTATCTGGGAGAACTGGGTTTGATTCCCCACTCCTCCATTTGCACCTGCTGGAATGGCCTTGGGTCAGCCATAGTTATCACAGAGCTTGTCCTTGAAAGGGCAGCTTCTGGGAGAGCTCTCTCAGCCCCACCCACCTCACAGGGTGTTTGTTGTGGGGGAGAAAGATAAAGGAGATTGTGAGCCGCTCTGAGATTCTTGAGTGGAGGGCGGAATATAAATCCAATGTCGTTGTCTTCTTTAACTTTTTTTTCTTCAGAACTGCAATGTAGATTTGAATGTTGTTTTGCTTTCCATATTTGTTAGCTTATTCTTGTTAAGATTTTGATGAGCTCCTTTTCTGTGGCTTGGAATAGTTCTATTGATATCCCATCTACTCCTGATGATTTGTTTCTCCCAGTTGCTCTCAGTTCAGTTTTCACTCCACTTTCTAAAACTGTAGGTTGGAATAGTTCTATTGATATTCCATTTACTTCTGGTGATTTGTTTCTCCCAATTGCTCTCGATGCAGCTTTCCTTTCACTTTCTAAAACAGTAGGTTGTTCTTCAAAAGATTCTTCTTGGAAAGAATCTGCCCTTTAATCTCTTTTGTATAATTCTTCAGTGTGTTGTTCCCATCTTTATTTTGTCCTGTGCACTTAATGTACTTCTGTATTGACCTTTCAGCACGCCTAACCATGCTTTAAATTTCCCTTTGATTTCTTTGATCCTGTGGAAGAGATTTCTTGTTGTTCCTTTTTTGTTGTTCTCTTTTATTTCATTATTTATTATAATAGTTCTCTTCATCTCTGTATGCAAGTTGCTGGAATGCCGCATTTAGAGCTGGCTAATTCTGTCACATCGACATCAAATGAGAAGGGAACACTCCCTGGAGAAGATCCTGATGCTAGGAAAGACAGAAGGCAAAAGAAGGAGGGGATGGCAAAAGATGAGATGGCTGGACAGTGTTACTGATGTAACAAACACAAATTTGAACAGACTTCGGAGGATGGTGGAAGACAGGAGGGCCTGGCGTGACTTTGTCCATGGGGTTGCAAAGAGTCGGACTCGACTGTGCAACTGAACAACAAAAATTTCTGTCACCTTTTGCTTTTACTTGTCTAGCAATTTTAAGAGTTACATCAGTCATCCATCAAGGCTTTTCATTTCTTTTGTCTACAGGAATGGACTTTGCATATTCTTCCTTGATAATATCTCAGATTTTGTCATAGTTCTTCTGATTCACGTTCACTTGTTCTTAATAATGCACATCTGTTCTTTGCATGATCTTAAAATCTTCAGGAAGGTTGTTTAGAGGGTAATTTGGCACTATTAGAGTGTATTTTGATACTGTTAACATTTTAGTGTTTTTTCTTCAGATTTATTCTAATTTGCAATATTAACAGTTCATGGTCTGAACCACAATCAGTTCTGGTCTTGTTTTAGCAGACAGAATAGAGCAACTCTGTCTTCTGCTCCCAATTAAGTAATCTATTTGATTTGGCCATCTGTTGAGGTCCAAGTATAGAGTCATCTGGTTGCCTGAATCAATGAGAAAAATTTCTTTACCCATTGCCTATGCAGATATTCAGTCTCTTAGAATGTTCTTGCCCTTTTTGTGGATCTTTTTACAGCTTAGATAAGTCATTTGGTTGACAGAGGATATGAATAGGGGATGAATAGGCTGACAGAAAGATTAGGGCTCACCTGAATCATAGTTAGGAGCATGCGTGTTTGCAGCATCTGAATTTCTTCTGCCTGATCACATGAATATGTGCCTTTTTGAACAGGCAAAGCCTTCAGGAATGACATATTTAGAGCATATTGAGAGTTGGCCACTGCTCTGACATGGGAATTGGTAGGTTATGCAAACATGAAATTCATGAATTGAAAATGCTGTAACTGAAGTCTCTGCTTAATGTACAGCCCAGTTTCAGGGTTGTTGGCTAATGTGAAAACTTACAAGCTAAGCTGCAATTAAAAAAACTAATTCTTATGCAGCTATTTTCAAATTGTTTGCCTTCATAGAGCACTTTCCATGCTGGTTTATGCACCATGGAACATGAGATGTTTCTTAGGAACTTATTAAGAAGTTATAAAGAATGCAGTAATGAAGAGCAGCAGCCTTGAAATGTAGCTTGTATGCCATTATTGGCCTTTAATGTATAACTAGAATGTTCCATGTGCTCTTGGACTTATTCACAGTTCAGGCCATCAGTGTCCCTTGTGAGCAGTGTGTGTCCCTTAGAATATCCTCGCAGATCTATTCCAGTGTACTATCAAGGAAATGTTCCCTGGCCAGAGCACTTGATATGGAAACTGTTTGAAAGCCATTAGCCCAACAGATTAACTTTTGGCCAGTGAAATAATATTTTGATAGAAGTTCACATATACATAAGCAAACCAGTGTCTTCATGTTGATCTGTAACATCACTGTAGCTAGAGAAGTCAGGCTTTGTTTCTCCATTCTGTTTTCTCCCCAAGTTTTGAAAACACTGTAGAAGTCATGGTAGAGACAAGACTTGGATCCAAGGAAAAAAGTTTTTCTCTGCTTCACAGTCATCTCTAACTTTGCTAGCTGTATTCTGTTGACCCCATCTCAGTATTTGTTGAATGGGTCTACATATCAGTTATGGGCCAAATCCTTATTCAGTATTCCTCCAGAAAACATTTTTGTTGAATTCAGACAACTTTTTTATGCATTCTTGCTCAATTCCCCTTCTTATTGCAGTTCCCATCTTGCATGGTTTTTGTACATGCAGTTCCCCTAGTCTACAGCATAGCTTGGCAGGTGTGTGTGTGTTAAAGGAGAACCCCTATTTCTGTTTCAGCAGAAAAGCTAGCTGGATCCAACCCTTTGTCACAGTGATCCTATTTTCTAGTCAAAAGCAGATAGTTGATCAGTTCTACAGTACAAGTTTCCCGTTTGGATAGTCCAAGCTAACCCAATCTTGGATGCTTGTGTCGCCCTTGCTTAATATTTGAATGGGAGACTATCAAGGAGGTCCACGGTTGCTATGCAGAGGCAGGCAATGGCAAATCATCTCTGAATGTTTCTTGCCTTGAAAACCTATGGGGTTGTCATAAGTCAGCTGCAGCCTGACAGCACTTTCCACCAACACCACAATACAAGAAAGCTAAAGAACACACTATCTGAGTATGTTATCAAGTATTGTATTTTAACATTAGTAAGTGGAGTGTTCCAAAATTAAATACATGCTCTTGCTTTCACTCTGGAATGGTCTTTTAAGCCATTGTTGCTCCAGCACTAGGAAAGAGTCCTCTGGGATGCAAGGGAAAAGCTGCCGTGGTTAGCAGCTGCTCTGGGCTTTTGGCCAGAAAATTGGTCTTCCAAACATCCCAAGTAACACATTTATACTATGCCACATGCACCACTAACAGATCTGGTGTATCGTGGCTATTGCTCACAATTAGTAATAGTTAGTTGAATCTGGTGGATTTGAACCCATTTGAATCCAAGGCAGAAAACATTTGGGGTACTTCTTGGAGGAAATAGCTAGATCAGGGGTGTCGAATTCATTTCTTATGAAGGCCGGATTTGACAAAAATGAGACCTTGTTGGGCCAGACCATATTGGGTTGGGCCAAGTCATGTCAGGCTGGGCCATGTGTGTACCTATTTAAGATTAGGTAGCAGAGATATAAATTTTATAAAGAACACAGACAAACACAAATATATATTTCTTAAAAACTTAAAACATGCTTAAAATGTTAGCACTCATTGGTCTTAAGGATACTTTCTTTGTATTTATCTGAGCAAAGGAAGCTCTGCCTCTTTCCTTCCTTCCCCAGCCAACAGAGAAAGAGGTGCTTAGCTCAGTAGCTCTGCTGTGCAATTGAGAGAGCCTGGCAAAGCAAGCTTTTCCTCCCCCCTTCCTCCCAAAGGGAGGAGCCTCAGTCAGTGGAGAAAATAGAGGCTTTGCTCTGTAGCTCCTGAGCAATTGAGCAAGCCTTGCAAAGCAAGCTGTGCTGCAGAAGAAAGTAAAAGAGAGGGAGAAGGAAGTAGATGACAGCCAGTTGCTTGGGGGCCTAATAGGAGCTCTCCAGGGGCCTAATTTGGGCCCGAACTGCATGTTTGACACCCTTGAGCTTGATTATCTTTTCTTAGTGTGGATTCTTGTCTCAGGTTGTTCCCTGCTTTTGGTTAGATGTAAAGATATGTGGTGAGGGAGTACTGGAAGATGATACAACAAGAAATCTCCAAAATTTTGGGTTACGACTTCAAGAAAACTGCAGAGACTTTTTTGCTTGGATTACAATTAGAAAAATTTGCAAAGGAAGACAGGATTTTAATTTGGTACTTGCTCTCAGCTGCTAGGATATTGTATGCGCAGCTGTGGAAACAAGGAACAATACCAGAGAAATGGGATTGGATTGTGAAAGTTTTATCGTGGAGTGAGATGGACAAATTAACTAAAACTTTAAGAGACTATGACTTAGATTTATTCAAAAAGGAGTGGAAGAAATTCAAAGGATATATGGAGAAAGAGTGGAACGTAAAAAGACATTGGACAATTTTTTAGTATTAATCAAAAGTATTACATTTTGATAGATTAGTGGTACCTTTAGAATTAAACTCAAATTTATAACTTCGGGGAAGTCAGTATTGGAGGGAGGGGGGTGAAATATCATATGGGTTAGTATAAGAAAAAGATAATTAAATATTGTAACCATATGTTATTAATAAATTGTTAAAACACAAGATGTAAAGATATGTGTTGCTCTCTCCCCTCTAGCTTATGGCTGCCAAAATGGGGTCTGCTTGTGCTAATGCAGCCGCATTGATTTTGCTGTCTGTGGTGCCCTAAGAATTTATCCTATTCCCATCCAGCATGGCTCTAGTGGTCAGCGATAAAGCTGCCCTGTGCTATCTTATGTTTAACTATTAGCATCAACTGGAAGGAGAATTTGTTCAACTCCACTGCTGTCCTCTGGGGAGAGCCTTTTCTCTACTATTCTTTTGAAAGGCAGCTTTGCTAATGCATCATTTTTAAATGGTTAATAGAAGTATAACAAAGACAGTAAATCAATGGTTATAAAATTTAGTTCTAAATCATAATTAATTTGTAATTTGTACATGTACATGAGTGGCCTTGTGACAAACAGTTGGAGGAGAGGCAGGGAAGGGGAGGTACCTTCTACCACAACTGCATGTGTTTCACTTGGTTGAGGAGAGGACCCAACCTGGAGAGATGGATTTTAGAATTAAATGGAAAGGATCTGTGGATGTCGCTCTCTCAAAAAAATAAGTTGCTAGACGGTTTCCTTACATTCCCTTTGCTGTCAGGTGAAGGCGGTCTAATTTCCCTATGTCTTAAGGGCTTTTATTTCTCCTCTGCTGAACTGGTTATGCATGGTTTATTTTGTCGGCAATTTCTATTTTTATGTTTTTGTCTGCTGGTTAATCACCAGTGAATACACTTAATTGTTCTGTTTTTGTTATTGTTGCTGTTCCATTTTATGAAATGCTAAGGAACACGCTTTGTAGAAAAGAGGTTTAAAAGTATTTTTAAATACCTTAAAACATAACAGACCGCCATCTTTCCTTTAACCATCTATCTATTCATCCCTGGGCCCAAGCGCTTTGTATCTGCATATGGATGCTAGGGATTTTCCCTGGCACTAGAGGGTAGCTTGTGTGACTCATCCTAGCTCTGGACAGATGTTCTGAGAAAGCAGAGATGGTTGACAAAATCAGGGTTTCTGTCATTAAGGTCATGTATGTTCCACTTCCTGTGCATTGGGGCTCTGTGCGTTCCATGGGCTATAAAAAGAATTCATATTTTTAAGTGATTTGAACTGCCTAACAAACTAGGTGTTGTACAAACATATAAAGAGAGGGGCCCTGCCCAGTCTAATTGCAGTGAGTTTAAAGTCTAAGTAGTTGATTCAAGAGAGAGAACAGTTTGCGGCTGGTATTCTGAAATCACAGAGTGCCCGCTCATCCTATGCTTCCCTTCTTGGGACTCTCCAGTGAGAAGCAGGGTGGACGCATTATCTCACCTGCTAATTCTTACTGTGGGGAGAGCTTAAAGAATCCACAGTTGAATCAAATGTATGAGATCTATCTGATCTGTAAATGTTTCCAGTACTGGAGATTCTGGTGTCTTTCACACAGGGACTTAATTTTGTTGTTTCCCTGTTGCTGGTGTGGCTGCAGATGAGTGCTTCAAAAATAGTGCTTCTGCATGTGAGGTTTCCTCATAGTTTCATTTCCCCAAGCCACCAGCAAAAGTATAACAGTGTTCTAGAGCTGATTTTTCTTTACAAATAAAAAGCTCCTTGATAGAAGAACAGTGTTAGGAAAAATGACTGCCACATGGGCTAGAAAACCTGGAATTTTTGCCTACACAGCAGCTATCCAGGCTTCACTGCAATCTTTCCTAAAACTCCGGAGCAAAACAGGTTGGAAGAAAATTGGAGAACTCCCCGAGGGAACCTTCAAAGGGGCAAGAATGCACCACAATGTTTTGGGGAAGCAAGAAAACACACGCACACACAGCTTCCCAACACCATTGAACTCAGGGCAGATAATACTTGTAGAAGAAACCTCTGTGTTCAAATGTTTACAGGAATCTCCAAGTTTGGACATTCAGGTTTTCCTGTAGAGAGTTGGGAAGGGAACATGTGTGAGTATGATGTCAGCTTCCAGTCTCTCTTCAGGGATGGTAATTGAGGAGTAGCAGCATGTGAATAATTGCAGGGCTCGCCAAAATGGTTACTGCATTTCTTACAAATGAAACGCGTACAGCAGGCATCAAAGACATAGCAGTATTTACAGATAGCTTGAAGACATCTTCAGTGTACAGTATCAGGAGGTCCTTGGCTCCCCTTCTCTGGAATAGCTTTGTTCCGAATCGTCAGTAATACCAATGAAATCAGACAAAGTGGAAGGTTGATCATAATAACGGCCAAATAATATGCAGTCATTTCAGCTGACTGTGGATTTAAACCTATAAAGTGTGACTTTAATTGCTGTGCTATCATTGGGCATACAAGCAGACAGGATTGTCTCTTTCCCTTAACTAGACAGTTGCTAAGCTCCAGATATCACTTGGAGTGAGGCACATGCCTTCCCATTCAGTGTTCTTCAGACTATAGTGAATATGGAGTTATATATTTATGTCATTTGTGCACGGCCTTTCTTCCCAGTGGAGACACAAAGTGGCTTCCAACACTCCCCTTCTCCATTTTATCCTCACAACAGCCCCATGAGGTAGTTATGCTGACAGTGTGTGACTCACCCAGGGTCACCCAGCAACCTTCCGTGGCAAAGTGAGGATTCTAACCCTGCTCTCCCAGAACTACGGTAACTCCTGTCCCATCTCATTGAAATAAGAGGTAATAAGTTTAATTTGTGATAGCAAATCCAATATTCCGTTATGGAGCAATTTGACCCTTGAAGCAGTTCTCCTTTTTCTTCTGTTGGTTTAAGCCGTGAAATACCTTCAGACTTCCACATATGAAGTATATAAACGTCACGTATCACTCAGGAATTTTCCCTTTTCTTTCTCTCTCCTTCCCTGTTTAGGTCAGTGCTGACTGTCGCTTGTGAGCAAACAGAAGTCCTGCTTTTTGATCCCATATCTTCAAAGCACATCAAAACACTCTCAGATGCTCATGAGGATTGTGTAAATAATATCAGGTAAGTCTGCCGGCACATGGAAACCGGTTACAGTTGCCTGAAATATCACTAATATGTTTTGACTCCTAGTTTTGATGTTTGAACATGCTGTGAGAGGACATCTACATCAGTGCCCTTAAAAAAAAGTGTTTATTTTGCACCTGTCAATAGTTAATGTGATTTGTTGTACTAATGTCTTTTCTTTGCTGCACCCCACAGCTCAGGAAGCTGTGTACCATATCATGTATTTGATTCTCATTATGACCTCATGATGCAAATCAGAATCTGTGCATAGTGTTGCTACCAAATACTAGGGAACTTGTTTCCAAAAACAATTAAATGGCGTGGTCGAAGAACAGCAACTTCAAAAGCAATGCCAGCCAAGATCTTGCAAGACTAAATCATGAGATTTTTGGCAGCCGTTTTTGGAAGCCGTTTTTGGATTTCTAAGCTACCTCTTACCAGTGGGAGGTCTGTGTGGGAGGCAGTGTCCTGAGACAAAAATTAAAAAAGAAAAATAAGTCCTTGTCCAGTTACAGGAAGCTCTTACTGTAGAGTTCCTTCTTGGTAATTACTGGAGCTACTTGGAAACGACAAGGGTAGCTCTAGCGGTCTCCAGAAATTGCACAGTAATCTTATCATAGAATTCCTGGCCACTCCTAGAGCTTACAGCCAGTTACACATTCCCCCAATGAGCTGGAGAAGGGGCCTATCAACAAAAGCCCCATAACATTGTATCTCAGGCAGAAGACCCTAATCATGCTGTATTATTGCCTAACAACCCCAAAATGTCTGACAAGATTTGGAAATGTCATCGGGGGGGAGGGATTTCCCATTCCCCTGTAGATCTCTTCTTCTGTAGTCATTAAACCCAGCAGGAGCCAAGGAATAGTTGGCCTACCCATCCACATAGCCTTGTCCTGCATTCCAGTTCTTTGTGTGAGTTTGATGTTTGACAAAACCTGATAGCTTTTTCCCATATGGTCTGAGTGCAGTCACACACCATGAAATATAAAATCTTCCCACTAACTGTTGCATCCATTTCTGGACTGTAACCTTGATTCCACTCAGCAGCAACAACAAAATCTGTCCTCAAGATGGTTGAATGTTTGGAGGGAGTCTTGCTTGTCAGGAAGCTGGAAGCGTACTCGTTTCTTCTGACCAGCTATCTTGTATCAAGTGACACCTTTCTAAATAAATTCTTTGAGGTAATAATACTCCAGTCTTTGTGTTTTAAGCCTTTTAAGTGTCCTGGAGTGTTTGTGTTTTTTTGGCCTGGGTTAGAGATTGTCAGGGCGAACTGCTAGCACTTTGAGAAAATTAATGCCTGGTTTTAATCATGAACAAAGGAGAAGGAAGTTGTTGAAAGTCTAAAGCAGGAATTCAGGAGTCACACTCAGAATTAAAACTGCACAAAATAAGCCATGGAGCAAAATGCTCTTGGAGTCATCTTGTTTAAGTTTGTTTCATTTGTGTGTTTTTTTAAAGCAGGATTGTATATTTAAAGCGGCAAAGAATGCTTTTGTTGAGTGTTTGAAGCCATCTGGGTGCTTTGTCTCGGCAATCTTGTAGTTAGGTTCATATTCTGTCTTCATATTGTAATTGGGGTGGCCGAAAGGCCGAAAGGTTGCTGCAGCTGCTCGTAGATTCTGCTATTGATCACCAAAAGGAAATTTGTTATTCAATAGTAGCAAGGGTCTCAAGTCAGACAAGGGGTTTGCTCATCTTATTGTTTGTTGGAATAGTTGATTTCGTTGAAGTTTTGAGACCAGACTGCATTAAAAGGATTCTGAAGCCAGTAGAAATGTGTGACTCTGATTCATGTTTCTTAACTCATTGCTCTCAAATGCACACCTGCAGTCCAATAATCTAAAAGACCTATAGGTCCACTAAGGTTCCAGAGATTTTTCACTGGGGATCTCTGCCAGTAGAAGTTAGGCAGAAGGTGGGTGGAGGGGAGGGCCTTTTCAACTGTGGAGCTAACTCTTTGGAACAGCCCCTACCCCCCAGGTTTGCTTGGTGCCATCTTTGTTGGTGCTTAAGCACCAGGTGATCATTTTTAGTTTTGTATGGCCTTTTGGTGTTTTGTTTCTTCTGTTGAATTACCTGATTCAAATCCACCTTTTTAACACCCAGGACCTGCCCATGGTTAAAGTAACTTTGCTCCACTGTTTGCTGCTTCTGCTTCTAATTGGCTAGCAGTTAATGAATCTTTTTTTGTCCTGTAGTCTTGGTCATTTATTGTATTGTGTTATAGCAGTGAACCATTTTCAAAAAACAGTATTTTTCCAAAAGTAGGGCATAACTAAGCAACGGCACTCTATTTTTGCTCTCTCTCCCTGTCTCTTAGTTTTAAAATGCTTTGAAAATACTTTTTTGCCCTTTCTCAGTTGCATTCATTACCGTTGTCCAAGTTTTCATTTTGTCAACGATCTGTGTGAACATTGAGAGATTAAACTGTTTCTCTCCCCATCCCTGGTCCATTTGCAGGTTTCTCGATAACAGACTGTTTGCCACTTGCTCTGATGATACTACAATCGCACTTTGGGATCTGAGGAAGCTAGATGCCAAAGTGTGCACTTTGCATGGTCACACCAGCTGGGTCAAGAATATCGAATACGACACGAATACAAGGTTGCTTGTAACTTCGGGGTTTGATGGAAATGTTATCATTTGGGAAACTGATAGGTAGGTGAACTTGGTACTGGATGTCAAGTGCTGTTCCTTGAAACAGAATGTGGAAATAATCTAAATTGTATCTGTTCTATGTGCATCTTAAATTTATGTAAGGTAGAGGGATGTCCTTGGTAGGGGGTGTGAGAGCTGCTTCCTGGTAAAACTGCTCTTGCATTCATGTCACCTGCCCTTAGTGATCTATCACCATTACCAAAATTTTAGCACACAGGAATACCTAGTAGGCCAGCTGCTGGTGTAAAAGTAACACCTTGAACAGAGAGAGGGAATAAGAAGAGTGCTTGCGAGACTGAGGGTACCCCTGAATATAAGGTTGAGGGAGGGGTACTTGTGAATTTCCTGCATTGTTCAGGGGGGTTGGACTAGATAAGCCTGGAGGACCCTTCCAACTCTATGATTCTATGACTGGAGTTCTGAAATCTACCAAGCTGATGCAAGCAGTGTGACCCTTTCTCTTTTTCCCAGGTGCACTGAAGATGGCTGTCCTCACAAGAAGTTCTTTCACACCCGATTTCTCATGCGTATGAGGTTGACACCAGATTGTTCCAAAATGCTGATCTCAACCTCTTCCGGCTATCTTCTGATTTTGCACGACCTTGACCTAACCAAATCTTTAGAGGTGGTCAGCTATCCGATTTTGAGAGCCAGGAGAACTGCATCCAGTTCAGGTGAGTCTTTGTGTTCGTCTTTTCCTACTTTACTTGACCAGAAACAGCTTTCCTAAATATTGGTCACTGGAGTCACTCACAACTATAGACATAAAGCATGTCATTTCAGACATGCGGTGCTGGATATCATGGAGCTGATTAACTAGCCTCCCAAAGTGACCCACAAAATCTGACCTATGCCAATTTTGGTTTTGGGGAGTTCAAGTAGTCTGTTCTTATGTTCATGGAATTTCCTTTCAAGTGTTGAACTAATGTCTGTGTGAACAGTTGCTGGGATCCTGCAAACATATTAAAACAGTTGTTCCATACCCCCTTCCCTTAGCTTTTCCCCTTGTCTAACGATTGCATGGAATCTGTTGGTAGGGCTGGCTGGCTTTTATCACCCATTTATTTCATTGCTGCTGGTGATCTTTTTTGCTTTGGCTTGCCTTTGGAGTAGAAGTAAAGCCACATCATTACGATTGGGAGAATCTGGCTGTGTGCTGCAGGACTTGCCTTGAACAATTAAGCTGCCTTATACCAAAGTTGCATCCACTACTCTATTCTTTTTACAATAGACAGCACTGATTTCCTTCTTTCTGCTCATCCTATCCCAGCCAGTGCACAAGTGCCAACATCACCCTGAGGGATGTTCTTGGGACTTCCTGCCGCTTGTATTACAGCAAACAGAAGCTTAGAAAGCACAATTCCATCCCTCTTCTCCAAGGGGACTGAAAAGAGGTTTAGACTTGAGATGGCATTAGTAAGTGAGCTCTAGTGCTGTTGTAAGAAGAATGTTGTCCAACTGTGTTAAAAGTTGACTGGGAAAATATTTTCTCACTGTTATGAGTGAAATGTGCCTCCAATTTCAATTGTAATTTTGGCTTCGATCTTGTTTGGGTTGTCTGTGGACTTCTGGGAATACTTTGCAGATTCTTCTCCCTGAGGAATTCTGCCATGTCGCAGAGGACTCTGGAGCACATTCTAGGATATGAGCTTGCTTGCGTGAGGAGGGGGCCTGTAGCTCAGTGGTAGAACATCTGCTTGACATGCAGAAGGTCCCAGGTTCGATTCCTGACATCTCCAGTTGAAAAGACCAGTAAGTAGGTGATATGAAAGAAGCTTTGTCTGTGATCCTGGAGAATGGCTGCCAGTCTGAGTAGATAGCCCTGACCTTGATAGACCAATGGTCTGCTTTGGTATAAGGCAGCTTCGTATGTCTGTATGTGCTGCAGAGAACACTGGCCTGTTTGCACTGTCCATTGTCCCATGTAAACACAACACACTCTACACTTACATACCCCATCTGTGTATCTATGTGTGTATGTGTGCACTATACTATTTGTAATGCATTATTCTCAATTTTCTTATGCCACAGTGGATTGTTGGAACTCTCTGTCTGGGGCAAGTGATGCTCTGTATTCTTGGTGTTTGGGAGGGACAACAGTGTGAGGGCTTCTAGTGTCCTGGCCGCACTGATGGAGCCCCTGATGGCACCTGGGTTTTTTGGCCGCTGTGTGACACAGAGTGTTGGACTGGATGGGCCTTTGGCCTGATCCAGCATGGCTTATGTTCTTAATTTTGTAACTCCATCTTTATTTACAATTGGTGGTGTATATTCTCTCCTGTACTTATTGCATTGCTATAAATTGTATAATCTGCCTTGAGTGTAGCTGTCTATAAATGAAGGAAATAAATACATGGTGGTTCCTTGTGGCTGCACAGTCAGGAGTGGACTGATCACTGAACTTAAGAGAAATTCCCAGCTGGCCACTGCTTCAGAGGGCCACTGGTAGCTAGGAGCAGACACAGCCAACTAAATTATAATTGGCCTATCATATATGCCTGAATAACAACCCCAAAAGAAAGTCATTTGTTTCTTTCAGCAGATGCTGTAGCAAACCTGCATGGAAGAAAGGCTTTAGAAGTCGCAGAATTAATGGGCTAGAAAAGATGAGTGATGTTGTTTCTGTTCATTTGCTTTGGCATGACACTCCTTTACCCCTTCCCAGATCTGGCGTCTTCCACCTCTTCTGGACCAAGAAGTGCTGGATCTCCCTGTCAACAGAGTGACTTAAGCCCGCTATCAGAGAAACACATGGTACGAGCCACCCAGCGAGAAGGTGCGTTAACATAGTGGACACACATTGGTTTTATGAGGGATGTGTGTGGAGGGTGATGACAGAGTGACTGTCGATGTGCTGGCTTCTGATTTAGGGCTAAAGAAGGTTTGTCTGGTCTTGCCTCTTAAGTTTAAGTCTCATTACAAGTCAGTTCTTACGAGTAAACTCCTCACTTGATAACTGCAGAGCCAGTGGTGACATGCATGTGTAAATAAACTGCACACAGATCTTCAGCATAGCATTCCTCTACTTTTCTTCTTGGTACTCTGATCATCATTCTTAAACCATGCATGGTTAGTTTTAGTTGCTGTGTCTGTATATCATATGTACGTACTTTTTTTTTTTCTTAACTAGCAGTTTTCTGGAGGTAGAGATAGGTACAAAAATGCATTACCCCTTTGAAGAAGGTTTGCTGCAGCTTTTTATAAATGTGAATGAAGTGGGCTGTAACTCATAAAAACTGCAGGACTTTTAAAAATATAAATAATTAAAGGCTTCTCATGTTTGGCTTTTATACTGGAGTGCTCAGCACCACAGTCAGTGACAAGGTTTCTTTTTAAAATGGAATTAAAATGGGAATAAAACCAAGTAATTGTAATTGTTTAAAAAGCCAAATTTGGGGATTCCTGCTATTAGAGCAGTTGGCCAGCAGGAGGCATGCAGTGCTGCCAGTTTTGCCTCTGACTTTTGCAGGGCTAAGGGACAAACAGCCATCTCTTCTGACTTTGCAAACCGACACCAGACTGAAATTCAACACAAGATAAGCTGCCCACCTACCCATGGCATTGTTGGCTTTGTGGAAGATGTGACCATATGTAGTGGCCATCCAATAATATGCAGTGAATGGACAACATTTGACCAGTTGACTGAGTGGCAGTGCTAGCTCTGTGTGGATTAGCTTTTCTGTTTGAGGAAAGTTGGTGTGATGGGATAGTTTTGCTTCATTTTGCAAGAGTGGGAAGAAAATGTTAGGACATGAAATATCAAGAGGCTTTGGAACCCTGATCTTCAACCTAAGGGGGTTTGAAGAGTCCATCTGCTGGGTTGCGAGCTCCTGTGCAGCCACCTTTGCATCTTTTTCAAAGAACCGGCTGGTGGTGGTCATGCGTGGAGATTAAGGGTCCCATGCATCTGACATCTCCTTGTATACCAGCACTGGAGGTTCTGGTGAACAGATCAAGGTCACACTGGTAGAGGGTGCCCAGGCAGGTTCAGAGATGCTCTCCCTTGCCTTTTCCCCTCTTCTCCTGGCCTGGCCTGTTTCCCATCACTCAGTTGCTTTCCACCTTTTAGCAGAAAGCACCCCCCCCCCCAAATCAATGAGGTCAGAACTCTGGCTCTTCCTGTAAAGTGCTTTCTGCTCAGTCCCATTCTGCTTGCCTGGAAATTAAAGGTGGGTCATGACTCTTGAAAGGGAGAAGATCACAGCTACAGAGACCAAGAGACTTGGGGGCTTTGGGAAGGGAATGCTTGTGTTCTGGTCTAAAATCCTCACCTTTTTCACTACCCTTCCTAGGCCTTCCATGTAATTCTTGGGCAGCTAGCTGAAACTGAGTGAATATTTCCTGGTACCTTTTGCTAGAGCCTTAAAATGAACAAAAACAAATCCTTAAATACTTATAATTGTGCCATGAGTTCGATCCCAGTAAAAGCTGGTTCAGGTAGCTGTCTCCAGGTTGTCTCAGCCTTCCATCCTTCTGAGGTTGGTAAAATGAGCACCCAGCTTGCTGGGGGGAAAGTGTAGATGACTGGGGAAGGCAATGGCAAACCACCCCGTAAAAATCTGCTATGAAAACGTTGTGAAAGCAATGTCACCCGAGTCGAAAATAACTGGTGCTTGCACAGGGGACTACCTTTACCTTTTTTTTTAAATCATACACAGAGCATAGTGTTTTTTTCAGGGTTATAGTGCCCCCAAAAGGCAAGTCTCTGCCCCAGGGAGTTTATATGCAAGATTGTCCCCTTCTGTTGTATTTATGGTTCTGGAGATATGTTGACTTCTAGAAGTCATTCACTGCCACTGTGCCTTTAGTCTGTGTGTTCCTTTTCTGGCAGAAAAGCTGCTTGGGAAATAGCTTTCAAAATGCTTTCTGTCCCCCTCACAGGTGGATCACCACGCAATAGCCTTGAGGTTTTAACCCCAGAAGTTCCTGGTGAGAGAGATCGGGGGAACTGCATTACATCTCTGCAGCTCCATCCCAAAGGATGGGCGACGCTTCTTCGGTGCTCAAGTAACACAGATGACCAGGAGGTAAAGCTGATGGAGGGGTGGCATCTTAAATATGAGCTGACAGGAGGGAGGGATGCATAACCAAAGAGAACTTAAGAGAAGCCTAAGCTGTTTTGTGGTCTTAAAGTCTAGCTGGGACAAAAGGGTACTTTCATCTCAGTGAAGATAGAGCCAGGTGGGGTGGTCCTGTTGATCTGAAGCAGTAGAACAGATTTTGAGTCCAGTGGAATCTTTAAGACTCACAAAGTTTTATTCGAGCTTTCGGATGTACACACACTTCCTCAGATGCAAAGAAATGGAAGTTAATGTTTCATATATATATTTATGTATATAAACGAATGCTTGTACAAATTAGCATACAATTTAATGGAGATGTTTTGACATATGCAATAAGAAAGATGCTTTTACACATTAGTCTTCTGCTTAGACATATTTTTTGCTCCAATGTCATCCCCCCCCCCCCCCGGTAATTGAATCCAAACATATTGTGGCCTATAAACTGAGCTTGTTATTACTGTTTAGTCTTTAAATGTGTTTAAAAACATCCTCATTAAGTTGTACGTTAATTAACTGTTCATCTATGTAGAGGCATCCTATATAAATGAAATGTTGACTTCCTTCTCTATGTATCTGAGGAAGTGTGCATGTACAGGAAAGCTCATACCTTGAATAAACTTCCATTGATCTTAAAGATGCCACAGAACTCAAAATTTCTTCTGCCATTTCATTGTGATTCTCCCCCCCACACACACACACACCTCAAACTTACAATAGCTGTCTGTGGCTCTGACTTTGAACAATGACTTTGACATGTTTCTGGCACTGTACCTGCATATAGCTCACTTCTAGATACGATTATCTGATTCACTGGCCCTTTGTAAGACTTGAGGTTGCCTATTATGTCCTGCTCTCTGATGACAAATGGGGGGTGGAGCCATTCCCATTCCACTTTGTTGGTGTGTCAGTATCACAGAGTGTAAAAGAAATTTACCCATACAGCCCGTATTGCACTGAAATTGTGTCACTGGCTCCTCTACATGCAGTTCTAGCATGATAGTCCATTGCACTGACTTAGCCCTTCTGTGGAAAGAATTACTGTTAAAAAGAAGCCCTGCCCATCTGTGCAACCAAAAGGAGCAAAGTGGCTGGCCTTAGATTTGCTTTTATGTGCTGCTTTCATTGTTTCTCAGGAGACAGAGGACAGGTACAAAGAATTAGTTCTTTGCAGGGTGATAGCTGATGGAATTTGGAATGTGGGCATGGCCAGGAGCTTAAATTAGCTTTGAAAAGGGGTAATAGAAGATGGGTTTTGTAGTGTGCATGGTAGGGTAGCCAAAGGAAACTTCCACATTCGTATTGGCAGGATACCTCTGAGAATCAGGCTCTAGGGTCAGATAGCAGCAGAGAGCATTTGGCTTCTCCTCCCTGTAAGCTTCTCCAGAGTCATCTTTCAGACTGTATGCATTGAAATCAACAATGTCTGTGCATGGTCAAAGTGTACGCAGATAGACTGTCTCTCCACAATCAGGAATGTTCCCAATCACAGGCATGGAGTCTGCGCATATGCTTTGTCAACATGTAGGTGCCCTGTTGACATTCCAGCAATTGTGTGGGGTTCAGCATATCAGCTAGAAAGGGCTCAAGGCATTTATCTAGTCATTTGTGGAAACAGGATGTTGGGCCAGATATGTCCTTGCTACGATCCTGCAAATTAATCCTTATTGCCTTCTAGCTGTTAGTGTGGTATAATAGTTAGAATTACTAGGAGCCTGTGGTTCCTAGTTCGAATCTCCACTCTGCCATGGAAGCTTTGTTTGGGGACCTTGGGCCTGTTACACACTCTTGAGCCTAGCATATCTTGCAAAAGTGTTGCATAGGTCAAATGGTGGAGAGGAGGTGACATAAGCCATTTTCAGATTCCACTGGGGAAGAAAGCAAGGTAATAATGAAGTAAACAAGTCTTGGTTTGTGCACGTGGGGGAATGGACCTTGGACGTAAATTAATTCAGTGTCCCATTTCTCCCCCTTGCTATAGTGGACATGCGTCTATGAGTTCCAGGAAGGCACACCTGTGCGGCCAGTATCTCCTCGCTGTTCCCTTCGACTGACTCACTGCATCGAAGAAGCCAACGTTGGCCGGGGTTACATCAAAGAACTGTGTTTCAGTCCCGATGGCCGGATGATCTCCTCCCCACACGGCTATGGGATCCGCTTGCTGGGTTTTGACACCCAGTGCAGCGAACTGGTTGACTGCTTGCCCAAAGAAGCGGCCCCATTGCAAGAGATCCGCTCGCTTTACTCTCACAAAGATGTGGTCCTGACCACCAAGTTCTCTCCGACGCACTGTCAGATCGCCTCTGGGTGCCTTAGTGGTCTCGTTTCTTTGTATCAGCCAAAGTTCTAGGCACCTCTTGCCTCGAAAGGAACATCCAATGTTTTGGGTTTTTAAAAATTAACTTCAGTTTAGTTTAGTTGGAGTGTTCTTTTTTAAAAATAAAAATAAAAATCCTGTAAATTTTGGACAAGTTCAGAGTTTCTCAGATCGGTGGACTGAACAGCGACACGAGCTTGGTCCAGCCCTTGGGAGTGCGTGCCTGTCTTATCGATTTCTGTAATGGAGCATCAGAGTTTTTCTGCGCTTTCTTCGTCTCTGCCCTTTCTGGTCCTGTTGTTTGGATATGGCACAGCGACACCTGCAAGTCTTGTCTTTCCACGTGACTGTCAGATGGGCTTGAGCGGAGGGAAAACGCTCAGTTAAAAATACATTTGCTTCTTTGTCTCAAAGGAATTGGACTTCAGTCCCTTGGCCTCTTCAATTTTTTCTGGATTTTATGATGGTTTTATTATTTCCTACTCTTTCTAGGTAAAGGTGAACTTTTTCTCTTACACTTTAGACTAGCCACCGCCAGCGAGCGTATAACTTTCTTGGTGAACACTGACACTACCTTTTCTGTATTGTTTTGCTGTAGTTCAATCTGTTGGCTGGTGTGTTTTTAAAAATTACATATGACTTATGCTCTCGCTCTCTCTCCCCCCCTCTCTCGTCTAAAACCCAGGTGGGAAGCACGGCTGCCTTTTCTGGGTTCGTTAGAAGAAGAAAAAAGTTTATCAAGGTGAATAGCTTAATATTTTGTCTTCACGAGTCCTGTAAAATAGCACCTTCTAGAGCGTAGAAGGAAGCCATTTTGTTGCTCACTCTTTGTACCCAAAATTCTGAGGATGCAAATCTGTTGCACCAACCTCATTTAAATCAAAGCAAGGAGGGGAGCAAGAATTCTTGGCGCACTTCACGTTGATATAAATGACATTTGCATGGTAGAACTTCCTGCCAGATTGTGCCCAGTCTTCTGATGGGTTGTGAAAGGGTGAGGTTGAATAAAACCTTTGAAAACCTCCAGTGCATATTCACTCGGTTCTCTTTCCTTGTGCAGTGTTCCTAAGGTTAGCTGGCTATCCTTGGCGTGTCTTGCAAAACCACACACTTCTGAAAAATGGGCCCAGCCCTTCAGAAGGTGAGACTTACCAAGCTGGGCACTGGGGCTGTCTTTCACAGGGGTGGGTCGGCAAGTTGTGTCCAGGTGAGCTGCCGTTCTGGCAGGTGTCCCCAATTTTAGGAACACATTTGCCCTGCCTGCAGGCTTTTAGTAGCTTCTACTTTTTTCCCATTGCAGATACCTATTGGAAGGAAACTGAAAGGGGAAAATAAAAAATGGATAAAAGTGAATCCTGAGCAGTCAATAATTGTTTTTTGACAAAAAGCCAAGCAGGCATTCACCAGATCAGGTGGATGTTTTATGGTGAGCCTGCCCCCTCATTTTACGCTGTCAGGTATGGGGCAGCTATATTTAAATGTGGCAGGCGGCATCTTGGACACAGTTTTTTAAAAAGTGGAAGGCATGCAGTTACCTATATGAAGAGATGGTGGGCCAAAAGAAACCCCACACTATGTGCAAGGGCCATTGAAAATAAAACCTGGTTCTTAGCTGTTCTGCTTCTCTGGAACAGGGCTGAAATTAAGGAGAGATTGACATGGCTGATTGGAAGGAAGGTGGCTGGGTATGGCCCCATCTTAGAAGCTAAGCAGGGTCGGTACTAGGAAAGGAAATTACCAAGGAAGGCTTTGCAGGGGGAGGCAATGGCAAACCACTGCTGCTTTTCATTTGCCTTGAAAGCCCCTTTCTGGGTCCTCCATAAGAGCTGTGACCTGTTGGCACTTCACACACACATTGTGAAGGCTGTATTGCACAGACTTCACAACAAATTTTGTTGTCCTCCTAGATTCTAGTTATGTGCCTTGTTAAGTTGCTTCTGACTTAAGGGCAACCCTATGAACAAATGATCTCCAAAATGTCCTGTTGTTAGCAGCCTGAGGGTCATGGCTTCCTTTATTGAGTCAATCCATCTCATGTTGGGTTTTCCTCTTTTCCTCCTGCTTTCAGCTTTTCCTCATGTTATTCCTAGTGTGTTTTGTCTCCTCTATATTCTAGACAGCCATGTGATTGTAAAACTCAGGACAGACTGAACCCTGGAAGTAAATTCTTACAATCTTCAGCTTTTGAAAACTGGTTCTAGAAGTAGTCCAGCAGAGATAATACACTAAGGCCTTTTGTAATAGCAGAATTGCTCCGGCACCTGGTATGACATATCTGCCTTAGTAATGTACTCTTAGGAAAGCTGGTATTTTTCCACATTAGCACAACATGAAATGTCACCCTTATTCTTGCCTTTTCAAACTGAGGCAAAGTCATGAAAATACCTGGGGTTAATTTTGAGGTAGAAGACATAAAGCAAAATATCTGATATTCTCCTAGATTTGAAGTCCAACCATGAGATCCATAGTATGATTTTCAGTGTGTTTACTCAAAGTCACCCCCTCAGTCAAAGTAAATATGCTTCTTTAGTTGTATACTTTTCTCCCTTCTTGGACTGAGGTTCTTCCAGTTCCGCAGAAGACACTTTAACGTAAAGCTAAAGAATTCGCAAAACCTTTTCACAGCTCTGTGACCTTTGCTGAACAATGAAGTGAGCCCATACCTGCTCTGAGTACAAGGTTTGGTTCCCTTATTTTCTGCAGTAAAGCATAAGCTTCAAGAAAAAATGTCTAACCAGCGGATCCTGACAAACTACATTGAAAGCTTTTCTGAAAATCAATACTTACATTAGTTTGTGAAATTTACCTAGTGAACATACTGTTGGAGACTGTGCACTTTTCAGAGACTGTACGAGGGGTCAGGCTTATGACCAAAGCAATTAATAGGAAAATAGATTTAAGAAATGAGGCTCTATTTATAAACACACATGACTCCAATTCCAAAAGGAGAGAGCTACAATCAAGTACTGCTGAAATCAAAGAGACCACCAGTACTAATTTGTCCTAGTAACCTGAGCAAATAGAATTATGAATATTTATTTGCTAAATTTTCCTCCCCCCCACCCCTATATCAAATCAAGATTTCATTTAAGATCAAAAAGACTGGTTTAAAATGGCATATTTACTTAAAAGCAGCCATTTTCTCCAGGGTGATCTCTGCCAGCTGGAGACAAATTGTAACAGTGGGAGATCTCCAGGCCCCACCAGGAGGCTGGCAACCCTAGTATAGTAGACAGTTGGCAAGACTTTGGAAGAGCCGGTTCCAAATCCATGCTCATGAAACTCTGGGGTGACTGTGAACCAATAATTCTTTTTCTGCCTCACCTACTTCTGTTAGACTACAAGGGGAGAATCATTGTTAGGGCTCTTAGGCTAAAAAGACAGGGAGATCCATGTGAGCTCCTGGCAGGAAGGGCAGAATTCAGTATACTAAAGGGAAGGTCTAGAACCCTAATATCCAAAACACTGATATTTGTCAAACTGGCTTCAGGCACTCTCTTCAGGATGACCAGTTCACACCATAAAATGGTGACTTTTCCCTGGCACTCACTACTTCACACTGCAGGGGGCAGTGTTGCACATTACAGTGACTCCCTGCCTGCATCCTAACCCAACCTGCCTGGAGGCTTCAACCAAGATCTCTTTACAGACACTGCAATCAGCCACTGGGAGTTAAGAAAACAAACATTTTATCAAAGCTTAATTTTTAAAAAAAGAAACTAACACGGACTTAGCTTGGATCAGGCTGACGGTCTTACAGGAGACCAGTGGCTTGCTAGAGGGGGTCTGCAACAGAGGGGCTGTCAGCCAGGCTCCCATCTCTAAATGAATTCAGTTTCCATGCTGAAACTGACTTGGAAGTCTTGCCGTGATAAGCATGGTGTACCTCCAATGTCTGTGGATTGTAGACTGCTTTGTCTTTCATCTTGCACAGGTTAGAGGTCAGCTGTGGATGTGGGAGACCCATCTTGCATCCCTTTGTAATGGAAGGCTATCTAGCTATGGTTGGGCTTATAATATGTATAGAGAGATCCAAGTGGGCAGCCGTGTTGGTCTGAAGCAACAGAATGAAGTAGGAGTTGTCGCACCTTTTAAGACCAAGTTTTATTCAGAATAAGCTTTCGTGTGCATGCATACTTCTTCAGACAAGAAATCAGGTACAGTGAGCAGAGCTACATATAGCTGGTAGGCAGTGGTTTAGAATGCAAAATGGTACAAATTTAAAATCCAAAGACAGAATAGTAAAAATAACAAATTGAGCAAACTTTTGACCTGGGTAGCATGAGAAACCAATAAAACAGTAACATGTCAAAATGTGAATGTCTGCTATCATTTATAAGCCTGGGCCAAAATGAGAGCATTGCTTTCTCAGAAGTTTGCTCAATTTGTTCTCAAGGTTTGCTCAATTTGTTCATTTTACTATTCTGTCATTGGATTTTAAATTTGTACCAATTTGCATTCTAAACTACTACCTATCAGCTATATGTAGCTCTGTTCACTGTACCTGATTCCTCATCTGAATAAGTGTGGATGTATAGGGAGAGAAGAAGATATGGTATAGCCTGACCCAGGTCTGTAGCTACAGGGGGGCTGTGGGAGCGTTGCCCTCGACTTCCTGAGCCCCCCTGACCTGGCCTTTAAGTCCCCCAGGGCCTTCCTGATGAGCCCCTTTACCCACAGTCTTCCCTTGTTACTGACATGGCCACCGCCCCACTCCAATGCCATTTAAAGGGCCCACCAAGCAGCTTATTGGCAAGCCCTTTAAACCAGGCGGGAAGTCGGCAGCAGAATATATCTCCACAAAATGGTGGTAGAAAACTAAGAGAGCACCAATAACCAGGCTTTTAAAGCTATAAAAATTTCAATTAATAAAAGAGACTGATAAATCAGCAGTGCTTTATTTTTACATTGGGCTTAACTTAGCTTGCTCTGGAACGTTTTCTAGTAGCTGGTGGATATTTGTTTGAATGTCAGCATTAAGTCAGATAGGTAGTCTATAATTTTGACTCACTGCTGTCTGCCCTGACCTGCAAAACAGGTTGTGCAGTTCTTCAACCATAATATCAAACAACCAGTTTAATGAGCTTTTGCATGGCCAGGAATTAATTCCTGAGGCTGCATTCCCCCCCCCCCCTTCCCCAAAGCTCTGCATTTAACTGCAGGACTGACTTTGTTGCATGACCCTGATTGCTGCAGACTCATAGATTTTCAG
The DNA here is from genome assembly GCF_032191835.1 of Heteronotia binoei. Taxonomy (NCBI): domain Eukaryota; kingdom Metazoa; phylum Chordata; class Lepidosauria; order Squamata; family Gekkonidae; genus Heteronotia; species Heteronotia binoei. The sequence continues at coordinate 27,428,849 of NC_083226.1, forward strand.
CGGACTTTAGTTTTGCTGTTTAGCTTCATTAATTTTTACAACAGAGGGAAAAGTACAGGAGCTGATATTTATGGCCTCTGTTTCAAATGAGCCTCCAGCTTTACTTTCAGTCTGATTTATCACTGTGGCAAAGGAGACAAAGGGAAATTCACTGCTGATCACATACAAAAAAGCAGGCCTGCAAGATTCTGTTGTTCTTCAGTCATGCCTAGAAATGGAAATGAAGGTGTGGTTCTGCAGGTCGATGACCAGAGACAGCACAGAACTACTGAGAAGCCCCTTGACTGTGGAATGCTCTCCACCTTGAAGTTTGCCAGATACCTACTCTTACTAGCATTTAAGCAGGGCTTTTTTTGTAGCAGGAATTCCTTTGCATATTAGGCCACACACCCCTGATGTAACCAATCTTCCAAGAGGGATCTTAGCGCAGGGCCTACTGTGAGCTCCAGGAGGAATGGCTACGTCAGGGGTGTATGGCCTAATATACAAAGGAGTTCCTGCTACAAACCCCCCCCCCCGCATTTAGGTACTAGACAAACAGTGCTATTCTAAGCTGATGTTTTCCTAGTTATTGTTTCTATATTTCTTCCTCCTGCTCCCCCCCCCCCGGCCCATATTTTTAACAAAGAATATCACCAATCTAATCAATCTACAAGAAGGGAGAAGATGAACTTCAGCACCGGACTTCCTTCTTCCAGAGGCTTCTCAAATTACAGATGTGGACAGTTAAGCTGCCAAAGAATATCTTGCTTTTGACATGTATCTAATGGCATGTGCCTCAAATCAAACACCCTTTATCAAGATCAACTGGAATGACATGCAACACTGTGCAAGTTTTTGAGTTTGGAAGCCTGCACCTTATTTTACATCATTTGGGTTGGTCTTAACAAAAGGTACTGAAAAAAATGGGTTTAGGATTGGGTTTTTTTTTGGGGGGGGGGCTCCTAAATTCACCCCTCTGAAACATTTTTTTTTTGTCCTGAACCCCTGCAGATGGGGCGGGGAGAAGAGGAGATGAAAAAATCTGAAAACAAAACCTTAGTTCTGTGGGTTTTTTCCTTTACCAAGCGTTCAAGATCTGTTTTATGCTGAGACTCCAGACTAAAACTTCAAGATTTGTGCGGGGGGGGGGGGGGGAGACCTACTAATGTACTTTACTACAGGAAAGCAAGATTTACTTTTGTTTTATTCCATCAAGGAAAAGTTACAAAACAAAATGCCCTGGTAAAATCTGATTTTACCAGTAATAAACTTCCAATAGGACATACTTAAATGCACGTAATCACAACATTCAATATATCAAACATTCTTCCTTTTTGTGCTTGGCAATCTGGCTGTGAGGCTAAGCAAGATCAGTACAAGAGTCAAGAAATGGGATATATTCGGTCAGGATTAATCAGCTGCTTGACGGCAATTTATCATGTGGATGGTAGGCGAGGTAAAAAAAGAATTGTACTGTCTGGATGCTGAGAAGTTATTATTAAAGAAAACATTCAACACTTAAGAGGACAATCAGTTCAGTCTGGGAAAGCTTTCCTGTACATCACTAATAGGAAAAATATTAACGCTTATTAACATTTGTAAAAAAAAAAACTATATAAAAATCCCCAGTCACACAATAAGACAAGTGTTATTTGAGGCGTTGCTTTCCTTCCCAACACTTGAGACTTTTTTGCATTGCATTTCTTTAGGTTTAATACCCTCTCCCCACCTGTGAATTCTGGAATTTATACAGATAACGTTTGTCAGCATGATTGAATGAACACAGAAAAAAAAAATCAGCTCCAAGTTCCAGAGCTTTTTTTGTAGCAGGAACTCCTTGGCATATTAGGCTACACCCCCCTTAATGTAACCAATCCTCCAAGAATTTACAATAGGCCCTGTAAAAAGAGCCCTGTAAGCTCTTGGAGGATTGGCTACATTGGGTGGGGGGGGGTGTAACCTAATATGCAAAGGAGTTCCTACTACAAAAAAAAGGCCTGGCTCCAACTAATGCAAGAGAGAGCTACTTTCAAGGTTGTATTTTCTTTTTACACATATGCATGGTCTTCTGCCCCTATTCTGCAGGCCATTTCAAACACTGCTCATTGAGTGCAGGTTAGACACAAAGCAAGGCTCCCAGCAACATAATCTACAGACTGCAAAAAAAAAAAAAAAAAAAAACCCAGATGGGCAGAACCTGTGAGCAGGGCTACTTGTGTAGGCTGCAGTTCACATTAGGGGAGGACCTTCTGTCCACTTCTACCTGAGCACTGCAGGAAGCAACTCTAATCTACCCCAACAATATTCCCCATAAAAAGGCAGATGTTCACACCTTGATATGTTTTCTCCACTGACATTTGCTAAATGCCTGTTCAACTAGAAGATCCAAAAGTTGTTCAGATATGAAAATTCATTAGCTAAGTCAGAATTTTAGGGGGTGGCAATATTAACACAGAGCTCAATCTCCAGAAGTTAAAAGCTTTTGCATCCCATTCAAATCAACGGGATTTTAAAATGCTTTTGTTTGATTCTGATGCTATCGTTTGTGATTTTGCACCCAAAGCAAAAGATTATGAAAAAGCATACCACTTGCAACCAGTAAGCAGTGTACAGGACAAAACAAAAATCTACACTGACGAAGTTAGGTGTAGCAGGAAGCATATAGCAGGAAGGCGACTGTAAAGCTCTTCAAATAATAAAGCTGCTCTCAATTTTTCTTCAGCAGTCATTCACCACCCAGTTTATGAACAGTTACACCTGCCACTGGAGTTATGGTGAACTTGGCCTCTGAAATTAAAATAGTCAGTCTTGACAAAACGGCATTCGTCACAACTGCGTAGCAAAAGCAATTTTGACAACTTTTTGTAGAACTCTTAAGATTTAGATTTCCTTTCCAATTTTGGCTGTCGTTTTTCAAAGAGTAACAAAAAGTGGAGAGGGGGAGAAAGCATCACGCAAGTTGGAAGTCCACATGCCGCCATGTGTTACAAAACAGGAATTAAATAGCATTTTATAAAATCTTCTGTCCCATTAACATTTCTTCAAAGTGCATTCTTTGGATCACCAGGAGTGTTGCGAGACGCTGAAGGTGATCTGGAGCAAGCTGGCTGTGGGCCAACACACAAAAAAATAAACGAGAGGTGAATCCTCCTGCTAGCCACATTCTCACACACAAAAGAAAAACTATTCAGCCAGCCCACTGCCACTCACACCCATAGTCTTATAGGCCATTAATAAGATGAAATGCAATCACATTTTAACACTACGTAGGCACTGAACCAAACAACTGACAGACAGCCTTACCTACTATTATTTCCCCAAATGTTCCAGAGCTCACTGCTGTTTACTGCAAGTTTGTTTTATGATTAGTTTTGCTCCCTGGAAACGGACAACTCAGTGCTGGCTGATTGCCCAAGTGAGAAAAAAAAAAAGGAACTTTGCAAGACAGTACCATTTTTCATAGTAACTTGAGCAAGAACTCGTAGGTTGCATTGATAATGCCCCAGGAGATCAGGGACCGGTGATAATTGAGGTGGGCTCCCCGGAAGAGCTGCGTCACTTTCCGGTCGCGTTCCATCCAAATCGTCATGAAGACCTTGGAGAATGGCTGAAACTCCCCGCCAATCTGCGACTGCATGCGGGCCTTCACAACGTTCAGTGGGAAAAAGAGGAATCCCAGCATAGCCCCCAAGAGGCCTCCGCAGATAAAGTCGTTGATCAAATGAGTCCTGTACGTGGTTGCTTCAGGCAAACACTGCTTGATAGGTCCTCTAAGGCCAAAGAAAAGCGCGTTACTGGGACCATTCCGGAGCAGAATCGGCACCAACCCTCGATAATATTCCCTGATTCCATGTTCTCGGAGAACCCTGAAGGCTTGGAAAGTGTTTGTAAATTTATCGTGGTGTTTGTGGTCCTGAAGAAGCACCTGGACGCGCTCAAAGGGGGTCAGAACAGCTTCTGTTGTTCCAGCAAGCACTGCTGCCACGCTCCGGGTCAAAAGCTCGGGGGCACTCACACGACTGAGAAGAAGGGAGGAGAGGTCTTCATACAGACCGAACATTAACGCCAGGGTGGTGCTCTTCTGCATCAGCGGAGGAAGGACTCCACGGTACAGGTTCCTGAGACCGTCCTTCTGCAGCTGACGTATTGCATCTCTGGTTCGCACGCCGTATAGCTGCTGACGAAAGAGGACCTTCTGGATGGGGAAAGTGACTCCGACGTTTGTGATGGCCGCACAGTAACCACAGAAGTAATGTTTGCCTGAGCTCACATTTACAACCCGGTGACCAATCTGGTCTGTCTTTGGCTTCTGAAGGACAAGGTCTTCTGAATCCATCATGCTGCACACTTTGTCCTCACAGGAGTGTTCTCCTCTCCTCCTACAAGGGAAAAGAATTAGCTAAGCTGCCCTCACCTGAACTTACTGTAAAGATAAACCAAAACAAAGGTTGCCTAATTTGAGACTAGGGTATTGTGTTACTTGTAAAAACCAATGGCACCCTAAAAGCTAAAAAAAATTAGTGGCATAAACTTAGGAGTCTGAGTCCACTACATTAGTTGTAGAAAGTTGGCAGCCATGCAGATATAATTGTATCTGTACTAGCCAAAGGCTGGCTCCAGTGTAGCAGTCAAATTTGCAGAACAGGTCTAGCCATAGCTACCATTTAGGATTCCAGGGATGGGGAGAACCCCAGGTTTCTTTGTTATTGTTTTGAAAGCTCATTTGTGGGTTTTTAAAAACTGACATTAAAAGCAATGTCTGCATGAAAGCAGATGTTGCAGAATTATACCCGTGGACTTCAGGTGGGATTCTCAGGATCCCATAGCACTCACTGGCGGCACCCAGGACCAAGAGGAGGGGTAGTGGCCAAGCAGAAAAGGGGATGCGGGGGGGGGGGGGGTAAGTCAGAGGGAAGAACAATTTGGGGGCCAGGGGAGAAATGAGCTAGTAATGGTGGGAAAACTGGAGCTGCACATGTGTGTGTGTGTGTGAGAGAGAGAGGTCCCCCTCCATGTAAATGGTGAAACAAACGGAAGGAGTTCATTACAAGGGAAATTCTAATAACTTCCCCTCCTCCTTCTTCTAAGTATGCAATTGTGTGTGCATGAGGACACATATGACTCAATACAATACTACCTGCATCTGACTGCGGGCTCTAGCTCATAATAACCAATGCAACAATGAATATGTTAATATTTAATTAATTTATTTATTTTTAATGTACCATATTTGTTGTTTTGGGTACCTAATGAGACAGCCTCAAAATGCATTCTCGTATGTATGAAAGATTCCCAGCCCCTTCTGTTTTATGGGGAACCTATGAATTAATGACCTCCAAAACATCTTATTGCTCTAAGAACCTTGCTCAGGTCTTGCAAAGGGGACATGCAGTTTAAGAAGAACTGACAGTATGTTCTCATCTGTTCTTTTTTCAGTGCTAGGTAGCTGAGCACATTACAATCAGTTGGTGCAATCTGTACCATCTCCCATGACCTGCCCCATGTCAAGGCTCTTAGTGCGGTCATGAGAACTTTACTGAAGAAGTCTAGCTTTCACACAACCCATTACTCTAGCCCAGCACTGCTTTCACACAACCCATTATTCTAGCCCAGCACTGCTTTCACACAACCCATTATTCTAGCCCAGCACTATCTTATAATGAGCACTTTCACATATGCTAATGCAGGTTCAAACCCTTTCAGCGCACTTTGCAACTGGATTTTACTGTGAGAAATAACAAGGGTTCCAGAGAAGATCTGGGAAATTACAGGCCAGTCAGTCTGACTTCAATACCGGGAAAGTTGGTAGAAACCATTATCAAGGACAGAATGAGTAGGCACATTGATGAACATGGGTTATTGAGGAAGACTCAGCATGGGTTCTGCAAGGGAAGATCTTGCTTCACTAACCTGTTACATTTCTTTGAGGGGGTGAACAAACATGTGGACAAAGGAGACCTGATGTTGTTTACCTTGACTTCCAGAAAGCTTTTGATAAAGTTCCTCATCAAAGGCTCCTTAGAAAGCTTGAGAGTCATGGAGTAAAAGGACAGGTCCTCTTGTGGATCAAAAACTGGCTGAGTAATAGGAAGCAGAGAGTGAGTATAAATGGGCAGTCTTCGCAGTGGAGGACGGTAAGCAGTGGGGTGCCGCAGGGCTCGGTACTGGGTCCCATGCTCTTTAACTTGTTCATAAATGATTTAGAGTTGGGAGTGAGCAGTGAAGTGGCCAAGTTTGCGGATGACACTAAATTGTTCAGGGTGGTGAGAACCAGAGAGGATTGTGAGGAACTCCAAAGGGATCTGTTGAGGCTGGGTGAGTGGGCGTCAACGTGGCAGATGCAGTTCAATGTGGCCAAGTGCAAAGTAATGCACATTGGGGCCAAGAATCCCAGCTACAAATACAAGTTGATGGGGTGTGAACTGCCAGAGACTGACCAAGAGAGAGATCTTGGGGTTGTGGTAGATAACTCACTGAAAATGTCAAGACAGTGTGCGTATGCAATAAAAAAGGCCAACGCCATGCTGGGAATTATTAGGAAGGGAATTGAAAACAAATCAGCCAGTATCATAATGCCCCTGTATAAATCGATGGTGCGGTCTCATTTGGAGTACTGTGTGCAGTTCTGGTCGCCGCACCTCAAAAAGGATATTATAGCATTGGAGAAAGTCCAGAGAAGGGCAACTAGAATGATTAAAGGGCTGGAGCACTTTCCCTATGAAGAAAGGCTGAAACGCTTAGGGCTCTTTAGCTTGGAGAAACGTTGACTGCGGGGTGACATGATAGAGGTTTACAAGATAATGCATGGGATGGAGAAAGTAGAAAAAGAAGTACTTTTCTCCCTTTCTCACAATACAAGAACTCGTGGGCATTCGATGAAATTGCTGAGCAGTCAGGTTAAAATGGATAAAAGGAAGTACTTCTTCACCCAAAGGGTGATTAGCATGTGGAATTCACTGCCACGGGAAGTGGTGGCGGCCACAAGTATAGCCACCTTCAAGAGGGGTTTAGATAAAAATATGGAGCACAGGTCCATCAGTGGCTATTAGCCACAGTGTGTGTGTATATATAAAAATTTTTGCCACTGTGTGACACAGAATGTTGGACTGGATGGGTCGTTGGCCTGATCCAACATGGCTTCTCTTATGTTCTTATGTAAAACCCACTTGCAAACGATTGTTACAGTGCACTGAAAATGGGTGGAAAGTGCATTATTTAGTGTGTGTGAGAGAGAAAGGTATTATTTATCCCAGCAATTATTCTGTTTTGTTTCTGCTACTGGATTTTTCTTTTACAACAGCTGCAGAATATGTGAATTTCCCCCTTTACTCCTATGCAAGTAAGTAATGCTTTTGTCAAGCACTGCAAGTGCACAGCTCCAAGTATCCCACAGAAAAGGGTGGTTCCCCCCTCTATACATGCAAACTTATATATATATATATATTCATGCATACCCTTTTAAGATGGTCCAATCTAAAGAACTTCCCGAGAAAAAGATTATATAAGCCAGAAGCAAAAATCAGCACAAGAATCCCACTGGACCAGAGAAACAGTGAATTGTGGGGAGTGGGGCTGAAAGCTTGCTTTTCCTTTTTCTTGTTCAAGATCCAATATATCAAGGTGGCAAAAAAAAAATCCCTTCTGATAAACTCTGTTCTGTTTGCGGTTGTCTTAGTTTGACCCCAGTGAAGGATACATGGACTACTGGGTAAATATTATCATGTGGAATTTGTAAAATTTATCAGGCAGACATGCACATTTACCCATGGTTGGAGGAGCACCTGAATAAAAACTGCACCCTCAAACAAGCAAACAAACAACCTTGTGAGCTTCGTGTCCTTTTTATTGTTTGCTATCTTCTCGTGCTTCGCTCAATAAACAAACAGATTGCCTCAAGTTTCACCCTTGTTCTTAAGCAATTTCACTTTCTGACTTTCTTTTTCCCAGAGCTCTGGGTAAGCAATTAGTTTCTTCGAAGGATGACTTGTCAGAAGGGGGCTGATGGGCCACAGCTTCATGAGACCCCTTGCAGAGCACCTTTTTACAGGTATGGACAGGGCCTTTTTTGTAGAAAAAGCCCAGCAGGAACTCATTTTCATATTAGGCCACACACCCCGACATCACCATTGTTTAGCATAGGGCTTTTTTGTAGAAAAAGCCCAGCAGAAGCTCATTTGCATATTAGGCCACACCCCCGATGCCAAGCCAGCCAGAACTGCGTTCCTGTGTGTTCTTGCTAAAAAAAGTCCTGGGTATGGATAGAATGTTTCCAGAAAATTTTGAAGCCACGAGAAGACAACATTGGGGAAATATCTCAAAGTTTTCTCTTACCAACCCTAGCCTTCCTTCTTTACAACATAAAATCATAATTTCTAACCTAATTATCATATAAAATTATACTCTTCTGCAAGTTTCTGTATCATATAAAATCGTACTTTTTGGCATATTTGTAGACGAGCAAAGCATTTCACTAATTTCAAAGCAGAAAATATTTCATAGGGGTTGTTTTTGGTGATCTCTAAAATTTACAATTTTTTTCCACTGGGGGAAAAATCACCAGGGGGTGGGAACCCTTTTATTTTTTGAATGAGCCCAGTTTTCCTCCAGGCCTTCGTAACTCAAGTTAAGTGTTCCTTCCATACAAATATCTCACGCTAGAGCATCACAGGTCTGGAAAGATTTATAATACCAGTAAAAAGAGTTTCAGGTGGGTAGCCATGTTGGCTTGCTGTAGAACTGCAAGATTTGAGTCCATTTTAAAGACCAAAACAATGTCCAGGATATATGCCAGGGGTGGCCAAACTGTGGCTTAGGAGCCACATGTGGCTCTTTCACACGTATTGTGTGGCTCTCAAAGCCCGCACTGCCCTGTCGGCCAGACTGGAGAAGGCATTTGTCTAATTAAAATCACTACTCCAAGCCAAGCCAACCAGCAGCTTGGAGAATGCATCTGAAGTTACAGTTGCTTTCTTTCCACCTTCCCTCCCTCTACCCATCTATTTGCCTGCCTGCCTGCCCTCAAACATCATCATGTCTTGCGGCTCTCAAACCTCTGACATTTATTCTGTGTCTCTTATGCTGAGCAAGTATATGCTTTCAAAAGTCAAACTTCCCTCTGCCTGAAAAAGGGAGCTCTAACTCACGAAAGTGTATATCCTGGAGATCTGGCTGGCCTTTAAGGCATCATAGGACTTGAACACTACCAGTGGCTGACCTATAACATGAGGTGAGCGATTTGATGCCAGTGTAGCTACAGGGCAGCCAGTGTGGAGCAAGGGTGAGAGTGTCATCTTAGGATAAGGAGAGTGATGTTCATGGACGTTGCAGTCACACACTCTTTCAGGCTAACCTGCCTTGCAAGGGTGTTATAAGGAGAAGGCAGAGAAAGAGAAAGAGATCACCCTGAGCTCCTTGGAGGAATGGTGGAATGAAAACCTAACATGTAATAAGAAGCAAACAAATCTAGACCTGCTGCAATAATGGGCCACTCATTCCTCACCAGCAGATGAGCATCACATCTATCGTGTCCCTACACAACAGGGACACAGTTGCTTTACAGAGTCACCTCTATAATGGCTGAAACACAGAGAACCCTGCAATTAACTACTCTCAGTTTACTCCATGCTGCAACTAATAACCACTTATGTGAAATCTGCACCTATTTCTCTTCCCCTTGCACCATCAAGTTTCCATAAGCCACTTGGGATGGGAAGGGGGCGCTATTTGAGTTAGTGGACAAGATGGTGGCCACAAGTCCTACTCATTTTATATCCCCAGAGATTAATTCTAAATTATTCAGCATTATCTCAAACATTAACACATGTGCTTCCCATGGCAGTAGTTTTAAGTTTCCTTTATTACATTTACAAATGAAGGAAATGAGGCCCACAGGCAGCGGATCCAGAGAGTGTCAAGCAGGAGACACAAGCTGAGCAAAAAAAAAGGCACCTTTGTAGGAAATGAACTATAAAGGAATCCTGTCCACCTGCCAAGTAGCCTTATCTACTGCACCTCTCAGAACATGTGCAATGAAGACACAGAAGGCCATAGTGCCATTATTCTCCACACGTGTGCACCAATGGCAGCTTCTTCCAAGACATAACAAAAAATAGAGGCTCAACAGGAGTTTGTTCAAGGTCCTTCCCAACTCTAAATTCCATCATTCCAGAACACAGAGGAAAGAACAAGAGATCAGCCTTCCCTGAACAACTTGTCTGCTGAACACATGAAACTGCCTTAAACTGAATCAGACCCTTGGTCCATCAAAACCAGTACTGTCAACTCAGACTGGCAGCAGTTCTCCAGGGTCTCAGGTGCAGGTCTTTGCACATCACCCACTGCCAGATCTTTTAACCGGAGATAAGGGGACTGAACCTGTGGTCTCATACATGCCAAGCAGATGCTCTACCACTGAGCCACAACTCTCCCCACAAAGGTACTCTCTTCTCTGTTGGTCCATCACCAGTCAAAGACGTTTATGCTTCAGTTAAAAACAGGTTAAGCAGACACTACTCTCTGTGCAGCTGTTGCCTTTGTTTGGATTATTTTGGTTCTTTCTTGGCTTTTAGTCTTGCACATGATTTTTGTTTATCAGCTTTTGTGAGAAACAATTTCTACTGTTACCATGACATTTCAATCTTCTATTTTTATGCTACTTATTTTAGGAGGCAATATTTTATGCCCCTATTAATAATTTTTTAATCCACTATTTTAACCTGACCTTTTAATATTGCATTTTACATTTTTTATTGTATTGCACTGTATGTTGTTGGTGATTTAAGTGATCTGAGTGTGAAGTGGGTTGTAAACACTTTAATTATGACTGGGAGGGAACATTATGCCAGAGGTTCACTGACCTTCCCATTTGCCAAGAGAGAAGGAAGTCCAGTCCAGCAAACATTCAGCCATTGAGGCATCTTATCAGACCAAGTTTTAGCTCCATTTAATGGGACTAGGATTGCATTCACATTAATATACATGAGCAGCACTAAGTGCATTTTTAGGAGTGACTCTGGATAGGGCGATCTTATTCTTTCTTTCCTTTTTTTTACTGCCCAGCACATTTTAATAATGGACTGGGGTACATAAACACCAAGCCCTTTCACAAGAAAGGCATACATTTATGGACTGGTCTGCATATTATCTTATCCATGTCCCGGTTGCTTTTTCATAGTGCTCTCCCACCTCCTACATTGTAGTGCCCAGTCTGGGTTAGCTTGCCACTTGTCATGCTCATCTAGAGAATTTCCCTGCCAGCAGAAATAGTCATTGATGGTAACTATGAAGAGGGATTACATCACGGGGATGGACACACCCTGTGAGGAAGCAACTGGCAAGCCAATACAGTTGTGTCTGGAAAGGGGTGGGAGAGTTTGTCTGCTGTGACTCTGCTTCCTGCAGTGGACAAAGCAATACTCTCAGTTGCAGGGACATGGTGGCACTCTGGACAGTACCCCATGTCCTTTAAGACAGGGCTCAATAAATACCAGGTGCCAGGTAATCTAGATTGTGGCATCTGCTGTTTCTAGCAATAATTTTATTGCAGCATCTCTCAGTAATTTGCTGTGGAAGCAGAAAGGTTGGATCCAACCATTTTTTCCTATAGATGAAAAAAGGAAGACGCCTTCGACTACCAGAGAGGCTATGTTTGGCATCTTGGCACCTGCATGGACAAAAGTCTTCTGGAACAAGGGCTGTAATGAGGAGGAGAACTGGCCCAGAATGAGTGGGAAAACTGGTGGATCTAATTCATAGCTCATTTTATCGTTTTGTGTCAGAATATGATGTTGTGCAACAGGAAAAAAAATTATATGAAGCATTCGTCATTGCAAACTTAACTTTACGTCATTCATTGTTGGTGACGGAATTCAGTTCTTAACCATTTGCTGTACAGGCTCCAATACTCAGTTAAATAGTGCCTTTTAAATCAACAATGAAATTATAAGAAACTAGGGGAGAGTCAAGCTAGAGGTTAGCTTTTTGTTGCAATGATAACGACCAGGTCACCTTGGTATTTATACACTATTAACCCTTTGTCAAAGGGTTTAACAAAATTACAGGAAACTGCAAAGAGGTTATGATCGCAATAAGTAGAACACCAAATCATTAAAATACAAAACTGTGAAGGCTGAAAAACTAACCAGGCTGCTAAAATTTTTGAGCTGGCTCCTACAGCCAAAGAAAAGTTGTCAAGGCCTGCTGTAAGCATTTTAGACCAGGGATGGCCAAATTTGCTTAACACAAGAGCCACACAGAATAAATGCCAGATGTTTGAGAGCTGCAAGACATGAACCTGAGATGTCTGAGGGAAGGAGGAAGGGAAGGAAAATAGATGGGGGAGGGAGGGAGAAGTGGAAAGAAAGCAATTTTAACTTTAAATGCATTCTCCAAGCCGTCAGCTGGCTTGGCTCAGAGGAGTGATTAAAAAAGAGAAATGCCTTCTCCAAGCCAGCCAATGGGGTGATGGGGGCTTTGAGAACCACACAATATGTGTGAAAGAGCCACATGTGGCTCCCAAGTCACAGTTTGACCACCCCTACTTTAGACAAATAGTGCAAGAGTTAAGCAAGTACTCCTTCTAGTTTGTATCACTGTTTCTTCCTCAGTACAGTATGTTGCGGTAAACTGAACAGTTTGTGTGAATTATACATGAGAAAGGATCCATAGACAGTGTTCCCTATAAACTGAGTTAGCAAGAGGTAGCTCACAGATTTTTAGCCTACAGCTCACACATTTTTGTCTTAGCTCAGGAAGGATGACCCCAGAGCACAATAATTTATGCAGTAGCTCACAACTTCAATGCCAGTAGCTCACAACTTTAATAGCAGTAGCTCACAAAGTAGAATTTCTGCTCACAAGACTCTGCAACTTAGAGGGAACATTGTGCATAGGCTGCTTTAATCTGTAATGATTATGCCTAATTTCATATATATGCATGTGTGCCCTACCCACTGTGATACTATTGCTTCACGAAATGCAAGCCAAGTTTGATGCTGGGCAGAACTAGAAGAAGTCTTGGCTGCAGGTTTGTCAGGCTTTCCCAAGGGATCCCACACCCTTCTGACCCTACATTCTTTCTCTGCTTTGTTATGTTATAGGATTTAGGACAAATCCAAATCATCAACTCTGTGTTTCTAATGTCTGACTCAAGCTTCTTCTCATTCCCCCACCCAGGAAGCAGCAGCAAAAGAAACAGCAACAGAACCTCAAGGTTTTGCATGAGTCATGCTATTAAAAGGAGAGTGTGGGTTTTAGCTTATTGGTGAAACACTCCCCTATTCACAATCCATATTCATAAACTGTGCATCTCCGCCCCTGCCCTGTAAACAAACATCCCTTCCAGAAATTCTCTGTAACCGGCTAAGAATGAAGAGGTTTATCTTAAGTGTTCTTCATTGACACAGTGTGTCTTGATAATGTGTGCCCAACTTAACAAATGCTCATATTGGCACGCATCTGCATACAGTCCCCAACTATAAACCCTTACAATGATTGCTAAGGCAAACCAGCACTTTATGTCTTTATCTATGATCCACAACATGCCTTTTGTCCTTCCTTTTCCTAATTGACTCCTCCCTCCTTTCCTAATTAAGAAAAAGAAGATATTGGATTTATATCCTGCCCTTTACTCTGCATCTCAGAGCGGCCTACAATCTCCTTTACCTTCCTCCCCCACAACAAGCACCCTGTGAGGCAGGTGGGGCTGAGAGAGCTCTCCCAGAGCTATAGCTATGGCTGACTCAAGGCCATTCCAGCAGCTCCAAGTGGAGGAGTGGGGAATCAAACCCAGTTCTCCCAAATAAGAGTCCGCACACTTAACCAATACACCAAACTGGCTTAACTCCTCACCCCTTTCTAAATGCACAAATGGATAGCCATGCTGACATTTCCAAACTCTCCTTTTGCAGCTCACACAAAGCTACCACAGCTATACACAACAATCACAGCACATTATCCAGCATTCATATAAGCACACCGTGGGTACTGAGAACATTTTACAAGCAGTTATCCTTACAACAGTCCTGTAAAGTATATAAGGGGTTGAGGTCTGGCTAAGGTGACTGGAAGCTGCTCACATTTTTAATTATTACACTACACCACATCTTACCTTCCGTGTGTCTTGTCAGGCATCACAGAAGCCAAGAGAAAGCACCCAGTCCCTGAAGTTCATGGACATTGTGGCTGGTTCACCAACTGCCAGCAAGGCCAGTGAGAACAACCCACAACCAAATCTCAGATGTGAAATTCCAACAGCTGAACAAGGAATGTTGCAGGAGCTGTGAGCACCACTATTTCTCTGCCTCTTTTCTCCATGTTCATTACAACAGTCTTGCAGGAACGCCTACAGAAACTATGAATCCAAAATGTTTCTCTTTTTTTAACCATGTCAACCAATGCACATTTAATGTCAGTCATTTACAACATACTGACAATTGAAAAAAAAAATCTGCCATGCCACCACAGGCTCAAGAGACTATTTAAATACCTATATTATGCCATTCTTTACCTGCCAACCTAAGTTTTTGTATGCAAGGCTTTACAGGTGTTTCACAACTTGCACCAAGTTAAAGAATCAATATTCCTTTCCTGTTTGCTTGTGTTCCCTTGTCTTTCTGTTCAGTGCAGTGTCTGCTAACATTACTCCCCTTTGTGAGCTCTTCAGTCTCACCTTTTTAGCATTTGCCAAACACAAAGGAAATGTTAAAGGAGGCCCCAAAAGGAGGCTTTTAGGTCTTCCCATTAGGTAGTGTTAACTCTGGCTTTGCTGGATCTAATGCTGTCTGTGCACAGCTGGGGTGAGGAAAGCAATGCTTCCACCTTGGCAGAACTCCATGTGCTTCTGTTCTGCACAGCAGGTCAGCATAGCTTACGGATTCTGGAGCAGTCCAAACAGATGAATACATCTTGGGAGCACTCAAGGGACCTCGTGTGTGCGTGTGTGTATGCGTGTAACCAAAAAGCGTACAGTTGTGTCTATGTGATCTTGAGTAATCCAATTTGTTCAGTCCAATTTATTCGTTGAGGATACACATGCAGGGCCTGCACAACAAATTCAATAACCATTTGCAGAGGCACCCTTAGCTGTCTTCATGGCTCTCCCCTCCCAAACTCTGAACAGGCTGTTAGCTCAACTTTTAAGGTGCTTGGGGCAGTTTATTTCCCAGGATACTATGCAACAGGGTGGGGCCAAAAAAAAACATGCCTTGTCCTTCTATAGAAATAACCTAAAGTGCAACGTGTGTGCATTTTGAGAGGCACTTATGTTCCAGATTAGGCACTGCCATCTTCTTACCAGCCCTCCTCCTACACGTTTAACGGCAGCCTGACCCAATCCCCCCTCCCACAAAAGCCTGTGCTAAATATTTATGTGTAAGACTGCTATTTCAAAAAGAAAGAAAAGAAGAAGCCAGGCCAGTAAAATGCAATGGGAAGCAACCCTATTTGAGGGGAGGGACAAAGCGGAGGTTCCATCAAACACCGTTTTGGGAGGGGAAGAGATCAGTACAAAATTCCAGATCCTCATTGGGAAGCGAGTGTTCCAACCAAATCATTTGACATGTTTTCATATATGATTTGGGTTTTATCTAGACAATGTGAGGAAAGAGGCAGTGACAAGCGTTGTCTGGAGGAGCAGGCTGCCTTGGCATCCGTGCCCTGAGGAAATGGGGTGAGTCTCTCGGGAAGGCCCTCCTTTCTTCTCACCCCCTGCCCTTGCTCGAGGTCAGTCGGGGGGCCACCGGCACGAAGGCCCGGCCTGCTTCTCCGCCCCCTCCTCTCTTACTGTCGCCCGCCCTGCGCGCGCCCCTCTCCTGGCCAATCCCAGCTGACTCACCCGCCCGGGCTCCATGGCGGCGGAAGACCACTTGCCGGTTCTCTCACAGCGCGCATGCGTGTTCTGTTGTCGGGCAAGGGGGGCCCCTCTGAGGAAAGAAGTGGGTCTGACAGGAGCAGCGCCTCACAGCCCCCCTCCCCTCAACCGGCAGGAACGCAACCCTAGCCACGCCCCCCTCCGTCTCGCCCTTCCACGGAGAGACGCGAGTGACGTCTGGAGACGACCAACCCTCCGCAGGAGGTCACGTGCTCTCGTGGCAGCTTTCATTTCCACTTTCCCGCCCCCTTCGACGGTTAGGAAGCGCGTTCACGAGCTCATGGGGTCGGGAGAGAAGCACGCTGCTGCGGGGACGCGCACGCTTCCTTACGTCTGTCTTCTTTCTCGTATAAGGCACGGGAGCGCGCCCCTTTAAAATTTAGGGAGTGTGGGGGCGGGGGGAGGTCAATGGCGCCCTTAAGATTAACGGTAATTATTTCAATAGGAGCTGTAATGATACAGAGCTCATTAATAGGGTCGGATATGAAATCTTTGTAGATAGTTAAAGAACAGTGTTTTCTTTTAGATTTCTATAGTAAAGTGAATTTTGACATCTGTATAGTGAAGAAGCGTAACTTATGTATATAGTGGAGGAACTCTAGCAGTCGCTGTCCTTCGTTTTAGTAAAAAAGAAAGCAAAGCTTATATGTATGTGTGTGTGCGCATATATACGTGTTGTGTAAGTATTATATATATACGTCCAGGGCCTTTTTAATAGAAAAAGCCCCCCCCAATCATTTGCATATTAGACCACACCCCCTGACGCCAAGTTAGCCGGAACTGCATTTCTGTGCGTTCCTGCTCAAAAAAAGCCCTGTGTATATATGTATTTTAGGAGAAAGTGAAAAAGAAGTGCTCTCCCATTTCCTGAAGGGAAGCAGAAGAATAGCCACCCTGAATGAATAAGAGTACAACTGAGGGTCAAGAAGTGAAACCTGAATAAAAGTTACGTATTTGTTTTTATAATAATTATAATCAGGGCTTTTTGTAGGAAAAAGCACATCAGGGACTAATTTGCATATTAGACCACACCCCCTGACACCATCATAGTTTTGCACAGGGCTTCTTGTGGGAAAAGTCCAGGAGGACCTCATTTGCATATTAAGCCATACCCCCTGACACCAAGCCAGCCAGAACTGCGTTCCTGTGCATTTCTGCTCAAAAAAACCCTGCTTATAATTGTTTACAGCGTTATGTGTAACCAGGACTTTTTTGTGTAGAATAAGCCCAGATGGAACTCATTTGCATATTAGGCCACACCCCCTGGTGCCAAGTCAGCCGGAACTGGGTTCCTGCTCAAAAAAGCCCTATGTGTAACATTTATCAATCACTAAGTGCCTGCCAAACAGGCATATGAAGCGAGATTATGGTACTGATTTTTATTTTGGATGCTCCCTTGTAGATTCGCATAAGGAAAAGCTGCAGTAGAAGTTTAATACAGTATTGAAAAGTTTCTTTTTCCATTCTAAATTCTTAGCACTGTAAAACTTGAACTGAAAAATTAAAAAAAACCCTAATTTAACACAAGCACAGCAAACCTAAGAATCGGAAAAACAGCTTGGGTCTCCTTGAAAGGTTATGGCTCATTGTTAGAGTATCTGCTTGGCACGCAGAAGATCCCAGGTTCAATCCCCAGCATCTCCAGTTAAAAAGATCAGGCAGTATGCAAAAAACCTCTGAGTAGACAATGCTAAGTAGAGTAGACAAAGCATGATGGACTAATGGTCTGATTCAGTCTAAGGCAGCTTCTTGTGTTCATTCTGCTGCTCTTCAGCAAACATGTTCTGACAGCAAAAAAGCTTTTCTCTACAAGCTGGTTAAACCGGTGGAACCAGAATGCACCTCCACCCACAAAGAGCAGCTCTGTGACAAAAATGCAAGGTACAGAGTCTTGCTGATAATATGGTTAATTTCATAACGTAAATTATCTTGGATAAGTTCAGAAATTGGATACAGTTTGGCAAGTGACCGGTAGCTGCGTGATTAATCTTGGAGACAGAAACCCTTACTGACAAATCCCCCACTCAACTAAAACCATCTGTCCGCACTGATTTGTGTGCTACAGAGCTTTAGCACATTGGTTAAACCTCTGTATGCCACTGAAGATCCTGGGGTGCACTGTCCATTTGAATGAGACAACAGCAGGGCCCACTGGGATTATTTGGCATTGAGCGTGCGTCTTCCATTGTACGCATGTCCACAGATATACACACCAGTGTTACGCAGTTATGCACTGTGGGTAAGTATGGTGAAAAGCTTTCTTTCAGTCAGAAAGGTGCCATTGGGTTCCTGATACCCTTATGTGGAACTCTTTTATGGTGTAAAACAGTCTGAAAATCAGTCTGAGGTCGCATGCAGCTGAATTGTTGAATTGTCAGGTAGCAATATGGGTTGTACCAGTTCAGATTTTGGAGGGGGGGGGGCAGAAGTTGTTAATGTGAAACTCTCTGCAAAAAGGAAAAATTTAAAACGCTATCAGGGAATAGGTTCTAGACTAATCTTTGCATGGGATGATTAATTTAGGAGCACTGAAAAAATGCAATCCCTCACCTCCAGTCTGATATGGTACAGTCTGTTCTGCCACCTCAGCAACTCTTCCACTGTATGACTTCCTCACTGGCTTCCCTGTATAGACCGAGCCTGAAAAATGCATCATCAATACATTTATTTTCCAAATACTACCTTTACATCAGGTTGCTTAACTTTTGAACAGAGTGAATATCATTTCTGACTGTGTAGGGACTACAAACCATCTGTCTCTTTTTTTAAAAAAAACATGGTAAATTATGCAGAAAAAAACAAATGCAATGAGATTCTACTGCCATCTGGTGGTCGTAGCCCTGAAAAACTCAACTTTTGCTTTTGAACTCACAATTCATTGGAGAGTAGCACTGTTAATTTGTTACTCCAAAAGAGGGAAACTGATGTAATGTCGCTTCTGCCAACAAAGGTGTGCTTCAGTTCAATGCTCATCTCCACAGTATCACAACTCTTTCTTTGATCATCAGACAGATGTCTTCTATGCATCCAAGAAAATCTAGCTATGACAGAGCTTGGTGGCCCACAATGTGCCTTGACTACAAAATGACATTTATCCTACCACTCCACTGATCAAAGTTTGAAGCCTTTCTCCAGCTTAAGAGGAAGAGCTACTTCCGCTGGAAAAGGCTCCTTAGACTGGAGGAATTTCCTCTAGGTTCCTTCCACAGGGTTGAATCCACAGCAATTGCTCTGACATCTCCAATTAAAGGATCTCGCGTTTCTGGGCTTTGAAACATCCTTGCCTGAAACCTTTGAGAGTAGTAACCAGTCTGAATGTACTGGACTAAGAATATAAAAAAGCCCTGCTTGATCATACCAAGGATATCTCTAGTTCACATCATGTTTCTCTGAGTTGGAAGCCTTCAGGAAGCCCACAAGCAGGAAACCATGACAACAGACTCTCCCTTCCTGGCTGTTTGTACATCCTACTCCATCCAGCACCTGTAGGTGTCTTGAGAATCGTACATCAGAAGAGGTGTGCCTTTCCCCTTGTATCAAGACAGTCACTGAAATTTCCAGACTATGTTCAGGGATTTGGAAATTAAAATTCCACAAAACCTGAAACGTGCACCCTCTCTAATTTTACCTATTGGTTGAATAAATAATATAAACAAAGAAGAAACAAAATTACATAGCTTTACAAGAAGCCAAATCCTTGAAATACAGGAGGGAAGTGCCCCTAACCCTCAGGTGATTTGTCAGAAAGCTGTCACTGATCTCACTGAAGCCTCCTCTAATCTGTGGCAGAAGATTCAGCAAAGAAGCCAACATCGCCAACATATATATATTTACCCTTTTTAACAAATTTAACAAATAATTACTTTTAACAAATTTGAAAAGTTCTAGAGATCTGGAAAGCTTGCAGCTTGAGACCATCTTATTAAAAGACATCGCACAGCTCTTGTTCTGGGAGTGGGTGCTTTCACATGGTGACCGTTTGCAAGCAGATTTTGATATTGGTACATAGTCCCTTGGACTGCAAGATCAAATCAGTCAGTCCTACAGGAAATCAACCCTGACTGTTCCCTGGAAGGTCAGATGCTGAAGCTGAAGCTCAAATACTTTGGCCACCAAATGATACGGGAGCACTCGCTGGAGAAGACCCTGATGCTGGGAAAAACAAGGCAAAAGAAGAAGGGGACAGCAAAAGATGAGATGGCTGGACAGCCTTACTGATGTAACGAACACAAATTTAAGCAGACTTCAAAGGATGGTGGAAGACAGGAGGACCTGGCGCGACTTCATCCATGGCGTTGCAAAGAGTCAGACTCGACTGTGTGACTGAACAACAACATAGTAACAACCCAGTTGCAAAGCACGTTACTTTAGTGTATGCGAACGCACCCCATGTTTTCTTAGGTTGTTGTTCAGTTGCACAGTCGAGTCCAACTCTTTGTGACCCCATGGACCAAGTCACACCAGGCCCTCCTGTCTTCCACCATCCTCCGAAGTCTGCTCAAATTCATGTTAGTTACCATCAGTAATCAGGCCTTGGATTCAGTGGGAGCTCATAGGAGCTCAGCTCCTGAACCTTTCTGAGAGTTCCACCTCCTCCTGAGAGTTCCACCTCCTTGCCCATTGAATAGTATGTGCAGCTGCATAACAATCCCTGGAGGAGCTCCACCACATATTTTTCTACAAAATGACCCGTCAGTAATGCTGTCCAGCCATCTCATCCTTTGCCTTCTTCTTTTGCCTTCTGTCTTTCCCAGCATCAGGGTCTTCTCTAGTGAGCGCTCCCTTCTCATTTGGGGGCCAAAGCTTGAGCTTCAGCATCTGACCTTCCAGGGAACAGTCTGGGTTGATTTCCCTTAGGACTGACTGATGTGACCTTCTTGCAGTCCAAGGGACTCTCAAGAGTCTTCTCCAGCACCACAGCTCGAAGGCATCTATTCTTCTGCGCTCGGCCCTCCTTATGGCCCAACTCTCACAGCCATACATTACCACTGGGAATACCATCGCTTTGACTATACGGATTTTTGTTGGCAGGCTGATGTCTCTACTTTTCATTATATTTTCTTAGGAGCCCGGTGCAAATTGTCAACGCGGTCAGCCTTGCTTCCGAGTAAGCACGCGGGGCGTCAGAGAGTATAACAGTCCGATCCTCACTTGGAAGCAAGTTCCACTCAGTCCAGTGGGGCTGCGTTTTGCGCCGACGTTCCTGTGCAAAGGGACCGCTGGGAGCCTTTTCTGGGTGGAGAAATCTCCCCGAAAAGCTTGCAAAGGGCTTTGGCGACGAGGACTTTTCCTCCCTGGGATCGCTCCCCTCCGCAGCTTGGTCTCTCCTGCGGGATCCCAGCCATCACGTGACGGCGATGATAGAGATCCTGAGGAAAGGCTCCCTCCCCTCCGTCTCCTTCCCCTTGGAAAGATCTCTATGATCTGAACGCCTGTGCGCACAGGAGCGGGTGGGGGGAGTGGCTGGTGGAGTCCCGGGGTGTTTTCCTCCCGCTGGCTTTGCGGGGTTGTTGCGAGTCGCCTGGGATGGTGTGAAAAACTCTCTGGCGTGCTGGAGGAAGGTAAGGGGCCGGCGTTTGCTCGGCCGTTCTTTGGGGGAAGTTTTAAGGCACAATCTCCACCCCCACCCCCTTTTTGCTTTTCTGGTGGTCGGTGTGGGGGTGGGGGTGGCGCTTCTAGGTTTTGCCAGCTGGTAGTTTGGATCGGGCTCTGCTCCCGGCTGGGCTTGCTTTGGGTGAAGTTCTGTAGCATACAAGCGAGTAAACAGGCGTGCGGGGATGGCTCAGTGAAGGTGCCTCGCTAAAGCTGTGTTGGTGCTTTTGTTCAGGCGACTCGGCTGTTGTCCGGGCGAGAGTCTGACTTCAGGTTCGGGATGGTGTTTGAAAAAAATCCAATGCTTGGCTCTTTGTTTTCAGAGCATCTGCACTGATGCCGTGAAAACACAGTGAGCATCCCATGTTGTAGCCTGACATTTATTCTCTCTCTCTCTCTCTCTCTCTCTCTCTCTCTCTCTCTCTCACACACACACACACACACACACACACACACACACACAGAGCGAGAGTAGAACAGTTTTAATGACCAGGAATATTTTATGAATGTATATAAGGGATGTTGTGTGTTAAAGGAGCCTGAAAATATTAGTGACTTACCAGTCCTGAATCTAGATAGCCCAGCTAGCCTGATCTCGCCAGATCTTGGAAGCTAAGCAGAGTCGGCCTTGGCTAGTATTCGGATGGGAGACCTCCGTGGAGGCAGGCAATGGCAAAATAACCTCTGAATGGCTTGTGCCTTGGAAATCCTATGGGGTCACCCCATAAGTCATCATTGACTTGATGGCAAATATATGCGCACACCCCCATCGGTCCTGAAAGACGCCTAGCCTCTTGCTGTATAAGCATCGGCATGTCTATGGGGAGTGCAGGTAGGCAAGAGGAAGACCCCTGGCTGAGCAGTTTTGGGATCGTACAGGAGACAAATAGAAGCTGCGATGGTCCTGAGATGAAATCTGGAAAAAAACAGGCAAACAGAACCTTCGAGAGGACCAACGAAACTGGTTTAGCTGGTCCTAAGGAAGGCATCTACTGTCTCGTACCTTTTGTAGAAAAGGGGAGAGGCGTAAAGAGATCTGGATGGAATGCTGATGGGGAGGGAAAACACTTCTTCAAAGGTGGTCCTCAAATCCGGTGGGCTTTGTGGATGGTGTGACCAGCCCTAAGGAGTAGAAAGGTGCCAGGAAAGCTTTCAGACATGGGGCTGAACACCGCACTGGAGTCATACCCAAGAATCACTAGGGCAGGCATACAACCTCTGATTACTGAATGCACTGAAAGCACATCCGCTCACCCTTTTAGTCACACCAATTGGGAGTTCATCCCAATTATTAGTAACAAGCCAAGTTCAGACTCAGACTTTGCTTTAACTGTGTGAGTTGCTGCTCTGGGCATGCCTCATAATTGGAAGGAGTCAAACCTAGACAAGTGAGTTGTGCAAACATACAAAGGTTAGGCTGGTCGTTGTTCTGCTGTGTTTCTGGATGGGTTAGCTGTGTTGTGTTGCTGCAGTCAGAATAACCAAGAGCTTTAAAGGCTAATGCAAGTATTGCTGTGGTTGTTTTTTCTGAGCCAGATCTCAATTTTAGTCACATCATGCATCTAACAAAATGAGTTCTAACTCACAGAAGCTCATCCCACAAGAAATGCCTTGCTCTTTAAGGGATTCCAAGATTCCAGGTTCTTTTGGCAGCATTTCTGTAGTCATGGAACGGAATCCAACACAGGGTGATGGATGCTGACTGAGAGGAAGTGAGCCCAGGGCAATAAATCATGCGGAGATGCAGCAGGCAGCCTCTGCTGTGGGTGGGCGTTTTGGATTTGTGCTGCTTCTTGCCTGGTCTGTTGTCTTGCATGAAGTCAAACTAGACTCCCCCCCCCCTTCCACCAAGTTCTTCTGTATGTGGTAGAACAGCGGTCCTCAACCTTTTTGGCACCAGGGACCGGTTTTGTGGAAGACACTTTTTCCACAGATCGGTGGTGGTGGTGGGAGGAATGTTTCAGGATGATACAACTGTGCACCTTATTTCTATTAGTTTGGTATGGTGGTTAAGTGTGCAGACTCTTATCTGGGAGAACTAGGTTTGATTCCACACTCCTCCATTTGCAGCTGCTGGATGGCCTTGGGTCAGCCATAGCTCTCTGCAGAGTTGTCCTTGAAAGGGCAGTTTCTGGGATAGCTCTCTCAGCCCCACCCACCTCACAGGGTGTTTTTTGTGGGGGAGGAAGATAAAGGAGATTGTGGGCAGCTCTGAGACGCTGAAATTTGAAGTGGAGGGCAGGATATAAATCAAATATCGTTGTCGTCATCATCATCATCTTATTCTTATTATTAATATTATTACATTGTAATATATAATGAAATAATTGTGCAACTCATGGCCTGGGGGTTGGGGACCCCTGTGGTAGAAGATTGTGGAAGAAGAAGAATTGGTTTTATACCACACCCTTCATAACCCAAAGGAGTCCCTGAGTGGCTTACAATCACCGTCCCTTTCTCTCGCCACAACAGGCACCTTATGAGGTATGTGGATGAGAGAGCTCTGAAAGAGCTGTGACCCCAGGTCACCCAGCTGGCTGCACGTGGAGGAGGAATGGGGAATCAAACCTGGTTCTTCAGATTAGAGTCCACCACTCTTAACCACTACACCAAGCTGGCTCCCAAGACTGGAGGGTTATGATTTATCTCATTGCTTTTCCAGTGTGGCTTTTGGACAAGGCAGAAACAGTACAAGTTCTCTTCTGTAAAGCCAGCTTGAAGAAAGACAGGGCCTCCTCTGCCCTGTGTTGACTGTAGTTCATAGAGAACTTGGGAAAGGTGAAAGCTTTCATTCCTGGTGATGAAAGCCCTGATCTAGTTTGTGGTGTAATACAGTCTGGGTGCAGCTGTACTTTCAGACTAATGGATTACGTGTTTTATTTTTATGTTGCTGTTCCTCCAAACATCTCAGAACAGCTTGCAGGGTTCTCCTGTCTTCTCTTTTATCCTCACAACAACCCTTTGAGGAAATGAGGCGGAGAGAGACTGACAGGCCCCCAGACCATTTAGTGAGCTCCAAGGCAGGAAGGGGTTAAGTCTCCCATGTAGTTCAGAGATTCCCAGTGTGGTGCCTTCTAGGGTTGCCAGCCTCCAGGCAGGGCCTGGTGACCTCCTGCTTTTACAGCTGATCTCCAGCTGGCAGAGATCAGCTCCCTTGGAGAAAATGGCTGTTTTGGAAAGTGGACTCTATGGCATTGTCTCATGCTGAGGCCCCTCCCCTCTCCAACCCCACCCTCTCCCATCTCCACCCTCAAAGTCTCCAGGTAGTTTCTATCCCAGACCTAGCAATCCTACTTCTGGCACCTTTTCTGGCATTTGCCAAGTGTTTTTAGAAAGTGGGACCAATGGGGGGGGCAGGTTTGCCCTGCGAGCTTCTGATTAACCTTGGGAGATTTGATTGGCTGTGCAGATTTTTTAAAATGTTGCCTTGGCAGCAACTGCCACCAAAGCATGAGGATCTTTGCTGTGTTCCTGAAGGTAAGCTATGGCGGCCATTTTGTGGGTGGCTTTGCCTCTAGCAAAACAGCCGCTCTGTGGCTCTGTCCACCACACTGTCTCAGAATTCCAAAAGTGTTTGCTGGCTCAAGAAGGATGGGAACCCCTGTCCCACTGGCTTTCTGTCTGTGTGTGGGACGCAGCTTAGGAGTTCCAGATCCAGTGAAATCCTGGAGAGTTGTTCTTTTGCATCCCTGTGTTTTGCCATTAAGCACTAGGCTACACAAAGACCTAGATAAATAAGAAGGACAGTTTGCATGACAAAACAGCAAAGGCAGTGACACTGGTGTGCTGCAAAACTGAATCTACTCTGCAGGAATTAAAAGCATGCCTTCTGAATGTATTGCCCATGTGCTCTATTGAGTTAATTCTTTCTAAACAGCATTCCTGATTGTCTCAGCATCGAATGATAGGCATTGATGATAGACGTTATTTGGATAATCCCTGAACTGTTTGGATGAATAATGTTCTGTTGTGCTAATCTGATGGAGGTTGCAATAGAGAAAGTGGTTCTTGACCCAGCTGATTTAGGTGTAGCAGTCTTCCTTCAGTTCTGCTGCAGAAGAGTTCTGTGTCACTGAAAAGACTGCCTGTTCATTATAGGAAAAGAGTGCTCTAGTGAAAATAGGATATATACATTTTACAGTAACACAGAACTCTTTATCACATATTGACAAAAGGAGAGTTTTGAGTTCTACAACGCTCGTCTGGAGACACGTGCATCTCTTTTGTATTCTTTGTTCTTCTGGATGAGCTTTTAAATTGACACTTGTACCACTATCAGATATGATTCTTGCCTCTAGAGCACTCTCCTCTTCTGTGTTTAACCTTTGGCCGGGGTGGAATTCTAGCAGGAGCTCCTCTGCATATTAGGCCAAACACCCCTGATGTAGCCAATCCTCCAAAAGTTTACAAAAAAGAGCCTTGTAAGCTCTTGGAGGATTGGCTACATCAGGGGTGCATGGCCTAATATGCAAAGGTGCTGCTGCTAGAATTCCACCCCTGACCCTTGGTGGTGGAAAGCGCTGTGGAATCACAGCCGAATTACGGTAACCCTTTCAGGTTTTCAAGTCAAGAGATGAACAGAGGTGGGTTGCCATTACCTGCCTCTGCACTGCAACCCTGTTCTTCCTTGGTGGTCTCCCATCCAAGTACTAACCAGGGCTGACCCTGCATAACTTCTGAGAGTCAATTTGGTGTAGTGGTTAAGTGCATAGACTCTTATCTGGGAGAACCGAGTTTGATTTCCCCCTCCTCCACTTGCACCTGCTGGAATGGCCTTGGGTTAGCCATAACTCTGGCAGAGGTTGTCCTTGAAAGGGCAGCTGCTGTGAGAGCCCTCTCAGCCCCACGCACCTCTTGCTATGGGGGGAGAAGATCAAGGAGGTTGTAAGCCGCTCTGATTCAGGAGAAGGGTGGGGTATAAATCTGAAATTCTTCTTCTTCATCTGATGAGGTCATTCAACCTCTAATTAGCTGAAAGTCTCAAAATATTTCTGAATGTGTTCTGAAAGAACGGGTCATGTGCGCAACACCATCTCTGTGCCATATCCCTTTCAGTGACTATTTATAATCTGCAAGTCGTGAGGAACAAATTGCCTTTAAAAATACCTGCTGAATTGTTATTTGAATTGAGAGATCCCATCGGAAGTCTCCTGATGACGCGGGGAGATTAAAATGGTTCTCTGTTCTTTTTCCATCCCCCAAATCCATCTCCCCTGAGGTTGGTAGGGCGGAGGAGGTTTTGTTTAATTGCATCTAGTAGGATACGAGAGAGAGATAGTGATTTGATCCTGTCGACATCTGTGCCGTCAATTTATGATATTCTTTAATCACCTTCTAACATTTCATATCTACAAACAAACCATAGGAAATAAAGCATGAGGCACACTAAGAAGGGAGTTGGGAATTCAAAACGCTCATTCCCACCGATGGACAACAATCAATCAATAAGGAACGATAACTAGAATCTGATGCACAGGCGAAAGCAGAACATGATTATATATATATATATGGGATCCTGTGGGCAATAGCTACTGAGTGCATACATCAACTGTGAAGCACAGATATTGTCTCATAATAATGTTGCACAAGAAGCTCAAACGTCTTGCAAAACCGATCAACTAAGAGCAGTTTAATGTCCCAATTACGGAACAAGTAACTACTTAATGGGAAGCTGCCCATTCTACAGGGTCTTAATTGCAACCATTGGGGGTGGTAGGGTTGCCAGGTCCAACTCAAGAAATATCTGGGGGCTGGGGGAGGAGCCAGGAGACTTTGGGGGTTGAGCCAGGAGCAAGGGTGTGACAAGCGTGATTGAATTCTGAAGGGAGTTCTGGCCATCACATTTAAAGTATCCGCACCCCTTTTAAGTGCCTTCCCTCCATTTGGAAATAATGAACAATAGGGGCACCTTCTTTTGAGGCTCCTAGAATTGGACCCCCAGTCCAATCTTTTTGAAACGTAGCGGGTGTTTTGAGGAGAGGCATCGGATGATGTGCTGAAAATGTGGTGCCTCTGTCTCAAGAAACAGGCTCCTCCAGAGCCCCAAATACCCATGGCTCAATTCTCCATTATGCTTATAGGAATCAGTCTCTATAGGGTATAATGGAGTGCCCAGCAGACATTCCTCTTCCCCTCCCCCTGCTTTTTGATAACCTCGAAGAGAGAGGAGGGCCTCCAAACTGGTGGATCCCCTGCCCCCACCTGGGGATTGGCCCTGTTGCGTTTCTTGTGCCCTGCTGCACTGGATTATTTCATCTTTAGAATTCATGAAGGCGCCCTGGAGCGTTAGACTCCCTAGAAGAAGCTATCTTTGCCACGACTTGGATTGCTCTTCTCATCTTCTTGCCGTTAATTCGCCTATAAGGGGACTTGAGTGTGAACATGGTCTTCGTCTATTTCATGATTAATTTCACTTTATATGTTTGGTTGCTGTATTTATAAACATTTGTATCTTTTGTTATATTTTATTGAGGCTGGTTTTTCCCGGAGGTGTATGCCTTGTTCCCTGCCCACACCTGGGATTGGCATATAGTAATACATGTACTATAATATACGGAGGCACAGCTTTTCTTTCTCTCTCTTTTTCATTTTAAGTAGTTTTATTAAGTTTACAGTAAAAAGAAGAGAAGGTTGGGGTAAAAGGGGGGAAGGAAAAAGAGAACCAGAATATTACATAACTGCGTATTACAATATAAAAATCACTAGAAGGGTTCCAGGTATATGAGAAGAAAAGATAATAACTGTAAGTCGTAGGTTATATATTTTTGGGTCCACAGTTTTCTATCTGTTGCTTAGTCACCTCAACAGACATTGGTCCAAACTGTGAGCAATTCCATGTTTGGAATGTAAGGAGTGAAAAATATCTTGACTACCATTCAACTACTGGCACCTAAGAGACCACCACTGAAAAATAATGTCTTTGTGGGTTTCTAGAACCCTTCTCTTGTGAAGCTAAATCACTAGGCTTTTATTGCTGTGGTTAAATAAAGAAGGTGCAAGTCAAAAATCTATTTTGAAACTGTTGCTGTGTGTTGAAGCAGTCCCTGTGGCATGATAGCAACTGCGGCTCCTTTTCAGAACTCTCCATTTTGTTTGTTTTATTAAGGATCACTTCATACATTCCCTCTCTGTCTCTCTCCCTCTGAATGTGTGGCTAATGCTCCTTGGTTTTAACCTCAAAATAACTTGGGAGATGAATTTGCTACCCTGGTTGTACCTCCCCCCCCCCCCTCGAATGCAGACCAAAGCGCCTGTCAAACATTTTTCTCTTAGGACATTGTCACTTGTACAGTGGTAAACAGTGTCCCCAAAGTACAGCCACTTACCACAAAACAACAACAAAACACCTTAGCTAGATAGCAACTCCAAAATCCATGCATTTGTCCATTGGGGTAGGGATTTTTATAATAATAATAATATTTTTTAAAATCCCTTTTGGGAATACAAGGGTTTGAAAAATCCCCCACAGCAAAAAAAAAAAAAAAAATAGAAATGATAAAGTTTAGATGTTTTCATTTAAAATTAATGAAAGTGGGTTATTTGTATAATATCTTAGTTTTTTTTTCAAGTTTGCATGTTTTAAATTATAGTTCTGTAAAGGAACATTATGCAAAAAGGGAGGGAGGTATCTACACAAAGGAAACATTATGTGCCATATCAAAGTGTGTTTTCAAGCTCTGGATGTTTTAGCATTGTGGAATCAGGGCTTTTTTTGAGCAGGAATGCAGTTCTGGCTGGCTTGGCTTCAGGGGGTGTGGCCTAATATGCATATGAGTTCTTGCTGGGCTCTTTTTACAAAAAAGCCCCGTTTGAAACAATGGTGACATCACGGGGTGTGGCTTAATACGTGTTGGGCTTTTTCTACCAAAAAAGGCCCTGTGTGAAACAATAATATCTTCCACCACTTCATGCTTCAAATGCTTCAAACACAAGATACATTCAATGCTTCAAACACAAGATACATTCAATTTTGGCTTGGAGTATACCCTAAATACAGTATGTATAAGATTTTCAGAGGTTATTTTGATGGTTTTGAGGCCCAGAACAGGTATAGAGTTGTGCACATGATTTGTATATAACAAAAGCAAGTCCACATATTTATTTATACACCCCCTGTGTTGCAAGGATATTGTATGCTAATAATAAAAATGTGACAATGTAAAGGCTCAAACATCCTGCAGTTCACTGTGGGGAGACTTGTGTGTACAGATGAACTACCCCCTGAGTTTCCCTAAAAGGGCTGTTATTGGCTCCTTGGGGCTGGGAAAATGATGAGGGGGAAGGCTTAATTACCCCCTGCCTGCTAGGGTTACCAACCTCCAGGTAGTGGCTGGAGATCTCCCGCTGTTACAACGGATAACCAGGAAACAGATCAGTTCACCTGAAGAAAATGGCCAATTTGGAAGGTGGACTTGATGGCAATATGCCCCATTGAAGTCCCTCCCCTCCCTAAACCCCTCCCTCCTCAGGCTCCATCCCCTAAATCAGTGTTTCCCATTTGCAGGGTTGTGACCTGGTACCGGGCCACAGAAGCCTCACTACCGGGACCCAAGAAAAGCCAAAGCTAGTCCCACCTCCAGCAAAGCTAGCCCCGCCCCATCTCTGTGTTGTGCAGAGAGGAGCTGGCATCCACTGGTACTTTAGACTCATACCTTCAAGGTATGAGTTTTCATGTGTCTTGCAGTACGTTCTTTTGGGGAGATTTCCCCAGGAGGCCTGGGCAGCAAAGAAGGGTGTGTGTGTTTTTTTCAGCCGGGAGGGGTGGGAAGTGGGCATTCCAGTAGCTATTTTTTTTACGAAATGACCCCTGGGCAGACTTGTTGCTGGCTGGGGTCATCTGATGGTGAGGAAGGCTTTTTTTTTCTTTGCCCCCTCCTTTCTTCCTTTCCTTGCAAGTGATGCTCTGCCTGTGTTCTTGGTGCTGTTATTTACTCAAAATACTAACATTAAAAGGTACCCTTAATTTCTAAGAACTAAAATTAATATTCTCCTTTCTTCTAAAGTTTAATCATTATCAAAAATTGTCCAAAGTCCTTTTACTTTCCACTCGTCTTCTACATAACTTCTAAATTTTTTCCACTCCCTTTTAAAATCTTCTAAATCATAGTCTCTTAAAGTTCTTGTTAATTTGTCCATCTCACTCCATGTCATAGCTTTTACAATCCAATCCCATTTTTCTGGTATTTTTTCTTGCTTCCATAACTACGCATATAGTGTCCTAGCAGCTGAAAGCAAGTACCAAATTATAGTTCTATCTTCTTTTGGAAATTTTTCCATTTGTAATCCCAACAGAAAAGTCTCTGCAGCTTTCTTGAATTCATATCCAAAGATCCTAAAAATTTCTTGTTGGATCATCTGCCAATACTTTTTCGCTCTTTCACAAGTCCACCACATATGGTAGAAAGAACCTTAATGTTTTTTACATTTCCAACATCTATCTGGCATCTTGTTATTCATCTTTGCCATTTTTTTAGGAGTCATATACCATATATCTATACATCATTTTAAAACAGTTCTCTTTAATACTCTGACGTTGAAAGTTTCATAGAGTTCTTCCATAAATATTCCCATGTATCCATCTGTATTTCTTTATTTACATATATTGCCCATTTAATCATTTGAGATTTCACTACTTCATCTTCTGTAGACCATTTTAAAAGTAACTTATAAGTTTTTGAAATTAATTTTTCATTATCTCCAAGCAGAACTTTTTCCATTTCTGTTTGCTCTCGTCTTATTCCTTCAGTTTTAATATCATTTTCCACCACACTCTTTATTTGTTGCATTTGAAACCAATCGTATTTGTTATTCAACTCCACAGCAGTTTTCAATTCTATTTTGCCACTTTGTATTTTTAATAGTTGATTGTATGACAGCCATTTTCCCTCACCTGTCTCAGCTGTTATTTTTATCACTTCTGCTGGCACTATCCATAATGGTTTTCTTTCATCACCATATTTCTTATATTTCATCCAGGTATTCATCAAATTATTTCTTATATAATGGTGGGAGAAAAAACTATCCATCTTTTTCTTCCCATAATACATATAAGTGTACCAGCCGAATTTATTTCCATGACCTTCCAACGGTAAAAGTTTTTTATTCAACAGCGTCACCCAATCTTTTATCCACACTAAACAAACTGCTTCATGATATAATCATAAACCTGGTAATTGGAATCCTCCTCTTTCTTTAGCATCTATTAAAACTTTCATTTTAATCCTCTCTTTATTCCTTCTTGATCTACCATCTCTCTTCCATCAACCACAATTTTATTAATAATTTTACTTCCTCTCTTTTTCTTCAGTTT
Organism: Heteronotia binoei; assembly: GCF_032191835.1. NCBI lineage: Eukaryota > Metazoa > Chordata > Lepidosauria > Squamata > Gekkonidae > Heteronotia > Heteronotia binoei. The sequence continues at coordinate 27,460,600 of NC_083226.1, forward strand.
CCAGGCCAAATACTTCCCAGGTTTATTCGCTCCCTCAAAGGACTTCTGTTGTAATTTTTTCAAATTCCATTCCAATCCCTTATTTAACAAATGTCTCATTTGTACTTGTAGTATTGCAATCTCCCTTATAATTTTCTTTTTCCCTGGCCTTTTCCTCAGTTCCCCTTCTTTTTTCTTTATTTCATTTTGAATGTCCAACATCTGTTTTCCTTTTGCCCTTTTTGTTTAATGTAATCAATATTCCTCTCATTATGGCTTTATAAGCATTCCACACCATCTGAAATTCTATATCTTTATCATTTATTTGGAAGAAATTTAGTTTCATTTTCTAGAGATGTCACTAATTCTTTATTTTGTAGTAAATCTTCATTTAATCTCCATCTTCTCACTTTTTTAGACAATTTTGTAATCCATAATATTGGATTATGATCTGCACCTATCTTTGGTAAGATCTCTATTTTCTTAGTTATAAGGCTTAAGTCCTTTGTACCCCATAACATGTCAATTCTGGAAAAAGTATTATGTCTTGCTGAAAAAAATGTATAATCTCGTACTTCAGGATTAAATTTTCTCCATATGTCTTCCAAATTTTCTTGTTTAAGCAGTTCAAAGAAGGATTTTGGCAATTTTCCTTCTTTATTGTTATTTTTTCCCCCAGATCTGTCCAATGTATTCTGAATTGTTCCATTAAAGTCTCCCATAATCATGACCTGGTCATATGTCACTTCATCAAGTTGTTTTATAATGTCTTTTAAAAAAACATCTTTTGCACCATTTGGTGCATACAGTCCCAATAATAAGGTTTTTTTCCGCATTTATTATTACTTCTACTGCCACAAAAATTCCATCTTTATCTTTAAATATTATTTTTGGGTCCAATTCTTGTTTAATATAAAAAATCACACCCCTTTCCTTCTGTTCAGCCAATGAAAAAATTCCAGTCCCAATTGTTTATTCCATAAAAATTTATAATCCTTTTGTTTAATATGAACTTCTTGTAAGCAAATTATATTACAGCTTTGTTTTTTAATCCAATGAAATATTGCCTTTCTTTTTTGTGGTGAATTTAATCCATTTACATTCCAAGATAATAATTTATAATCCATCATGGTACAAATTCTTTATTCTCTTCATAAAATTTACGCAGCTCCAGTGTATTTGTAACTGTAATCCTTCTTCCTTGTAGCTCAAAGCTCAAACCTTCAGGTATTATCCATCTATACCTCATTCCATTGTCACGTAGTTTTTCTGTTAATTTCTTATATGTTCTCCTGTCATTTATCACTTTGTCTTGGCAATTCTTTAATTATTCTTACTCTGCTTCCTCCCACTGTCAATGTCTTTTCAAAATTTTGATTCAAGATTTTCCCCACCATTTCTTTTGTCATATATCTTATAACCACATCTCTTGGTAACTTATTTTTCTTGGCATATGATGAATTCACTCTATACATATAATCATACATATTTCTAGTCCCTTCAGGATCTTCCTCCAAGAAATCAGCAATTATTTTTATTACATGTTCTTTTAAGTCTGTCCCTTCTTCTTCAGGTACTCCTCTCAGACGTATTTGTGTCTCCATCAATTTACAGTCATGGATTGTTATTTTTTCTTGCATTTTTAATAAGGTGGAATTCTGGAGTTTAACTTTCCCTTCTACCTCCTGCACTTTTTTTTAACACCACCACTGTTTCATTTCTAAGCTCTTCCATTTCTTTTTTAAAGTCCTCAATATCTTTTTTAAGTTCTTTTTTGCAAGCATTTATCATCTTTTCCACCCCTTTCATCATCCTAGCTTCCATTGCTTCCAACTTACCTTGCATCTTCTCCAATGAGGCAGCCCTTGCATGGGTTACCTTTGACTGACATTAAAAAAACAGCGAAAAGTTTGATATCACCAAATTAAATTTCAACTATCAGGTTTGATAGATTAGAACTTGCCCTTTCAAATGAGCCTAATTTTGCCATCCTCCAACCTTCCCAGGCTCAGTTATTAATTTTTTAAAAATTTAGCCTCCCAGTAATGGCCGCCGATGTTTTTCTATGGTAATACAATCCTAGAGTAGGTCCACTTCTTCAATAGTTACTTCCTGCTTTGCTTGCCCCAAGTCACGCTCTCATTGGTAACAAAGTCTCACGATACATGACGTATTTCCTGTGTTGACTGTAGAATCTGCAGATTTCTGATGATGGTGCTTTCACTCCACGACCGCAGGTAGACAAAACAATAAATTCCTTTCCAATTTTTAGCACCGTCCTTAATTTAACAAAGTCCAAAATTCACCCCTTCTCCTCTTCTTCTTCCAAGCTTTCAAACTTTCTCTTTCCCACCTTCCAATATTATTTTGTTTGCTTTAAAATAGTCCCAAAATGGTAGATAGCAATCAGTACCTTTTTCTAAGGTTATCCAAATCAACACTGGTCTCGTACAGCATCAGAAGTTTAGCAGTCTCAAAGAAGATTAGGATCTTGTCAAGCTTATGTCAAATACATGACTCTGTAAGCTTCTGCAGATGATGAATATGCAACTCTTCTCCGGGGATCCCTCAAAGGAGCCCCCCCCCGGGACTCCCTTTAGCCAAGGTAAATCACCTCAGAGTTTCCTGTGCATATCTTGGACTAATCTCTCACTGAGAAAAGTAGGCAGAAGGCAAAAATTTGCCCTTTACTACCCCGAACAGAAGCTCCAGTCTGCCCTCCTTAGCGAGACAGGTCAGCTCAGCATTCTTCAAATCCTGGAAGTCCTTTATGAGGGAATTTTGGACTGGATAGTCCACTGGCCTGATCCAACATGGTTCCTCTTATGTTTATGTTTTTTCTTCCCTTGTCTTTCTTTTCCTTTCCTTTCATTTCCTTCCCTTCCCTTTCATTCTTTCCCTTTCTTTCTTTCTTTCTTTCTTTCTTTCTTTCTTTCTTTCTTTCTTTCTTTCTTTCTTTCTTTCTTTCTTTCTTTCTTTCTTTCTTTCCATTTTTGCTGGATGAAACTTTTCTGTTCATCATACTGTTGTTGCAGACATAGGAGCTCTGCCAATGAAAAGTTGGCACCCCCAGTTGTAGCCAGGTGGCCTTCTGTGAGATTTCTGTGTGAGTGAGTGAGAGTAAGAGGTATGTGGCAGAAAGAGATTATTGGAGATTATTGTGGTATATCTCAACAGCACTGGAAGAGATGGTACTATGAACTTCGCATCATTTTACTGGTCCTGCTTTTAACAGCTGTCTGACACCAAACTTAAACTCCTCCTGTAGATATTAAAAAGGATGAAAGTAGTTCACTGACTAAGTATCTGCACAACAGGTTGCTTTTAAAGGCATGAGAAACACCGCCAGTAAAAAGCTGCAAGCCCCTCATAAATACCCTTTTTGGGATAACTGCAGAAAAGCTTGTATAAACTTCATATAACTTGAAATTAATTCATTAATTGCAGTACAATTCTCTGCTACCTTTCACAGCAATTTCCCAGTGTTTCAACCAAAGAAAAGTATGAAAAATAGCTGTCCAAAGATTTTCTTGAAACCAATCAAGTTTGATTGTAACTTGACACAGGGTTCCAGTAGTAGCAGCTGAAGGAAGGGCCTACTAAATGTGTCAGCATATTTTGAGGTAGAGCAACTGCCAGGGCCCAGTGTGGGTGGTACACAGTGCTGGCATTCCTGATGGCAATGGCAACAGCACTCCAACTGCATACACTGGCCAGTGCTGTTGAGGAAGGAATGTGTAGATAGCACAGGCAATTGAACATGGGCATTAGGAGTGCTTGCAAGCTGGAGAAAAATACACAAACAGATAGGTGCATGCAGGTATGGGGGTGAAAAGAGAAAACCGCCCACTTTCCACCCCCATTTTGGCTCAGCATGAGTTTCAGAGAGATTGTTCTGAAAATGAATTTACTTCAGGTTTGAGGCAGGTTTGAGGGAGTGCCCTGGAAGTGACATCACAGGAAAAGGTGGAGTTTTGGTTCAGTGTGCCCTGGAAGTGACATCACTTGGTCCTTGACACCACAGGAAATGACATAATTCCTGTCTCTCGGCTCCACCCCCAAAGTCTCCTGGCTCCACCCCCAAATTTTAGTGGGCCACGAAGGAGAAGTGTGAAAATAACCTAAATCACCAGGTATTTCCCAACCCAGAGCTGGGAACTCTACTCCCTGTGTGCTGAGTGCTCTCAATTTGAATTGAGCCTATATATACCCAGAAAATAAATTTTAAGTATGGACTTAGTTTCAAATGAACACTGCCCTGAGATTCCATCGCCTGACACCTGCAAAACATGTTGGCTAATGGGATCCATGGAAGACGTGTTGGTGTGTGTGTGTGTGGAGGGGGCATGAGGGCTTTGTAATGTGTGACTTGGCCTTTAGAATGGTGATCATCAGTAGGCCTGCCAGGTCCTACCTTTGATCTGGTGGGGGGCTCCCGAGTCCTCTACAAGATCTTCTGCTGTGCATGAAGCAAAGTGTGCAGAGTCCAGTGATGTCATCACGCTGTCAACATTATGTGGCGACACTCTAGGTTTTGGGCAAAACTCTATGGTTTTGTGATGCTTTTCAAGGCATTTGTGGACAGGGTTCCCCCCACTGGCCAAAAGAGGGGAAACCCCGCCCAGACCAGGGGACTGGCAAGCCAAACAATCAGAGAGTCTTCTTTCCAGTCTGCTTTCTGTCGGCATGGTCTTTCTTCAATTACTGTACCTAGACTGAGCAAGCTTTGACTCCAGTGGCAACTTAAGGACGAACAAGATTTGCAAATACAAGTAGGAATGGAGAAGCCTGAGTCTTTATATACCAGTCTGAAGGTGGAAGAGATGTTGCAAAAAAGGGAGACAGGATGCAAAAGTACAATGCAAAATATAATCAATCTTGGTTAGGGTTTAGGAGTGACAAATATGAATTAGCATCAGTTGTGAGGTGAGAATCCTATGTATCCATTCAGCCTTGGGGGTGGGGGGGACTTCATTGTCCTGAATTTGTGAATGAACTCAAATTCAGCAATCTCATGTTGTAATCTCCCCTTGAAGCTTCTCTGTTTGAGGACTGCCACTCCTAGGTCAGCAATGGAATGGCCTGGAAGATTAAAATGTTCTCCCATTGGTTTTTGAGTGTTGTGATTTTGAAGGGTTTATATAACTCTTTTGTGTAGGGACTGAACTGTTTTACATCTTACCACATCCTTTATAATTCGTCGTTGTTGGGTTTTTTACATTTTGAATAAGGAGCTAATAAATATTAGTCCTCATAAGTTAAAAAATTGACTTCTATATCTCTGTAAGCCATTCCTGGCCTGTAGGTAGGCTTGCCAATCCCCAGGTCCCAGCAGGGGTTCTCCTGCTTTCCCAGACTCCTTCCCGCCCCCAGTCAGCTGGCTGGCGGGGGGGAGGGGGAAAGGGGGAGCCCCGCCCCCGCAGCCATCATGTGGCTTTCCACCTCCGGAGGCTTCAGTCTCTACTTGAGAAAGCCTTCCTCTTTGGATGGTGTGTCTCGTGTTTAAGGCTGAAGGGGGAGCGGGGCGGGGGGGGGGGGAGGAGGCAGAACAACATGGCTATGAAAGGAGCCCAGACCCTCCATTTGGTGCACAATTCTTGCAGAGGTCGTTTGCATAGTGTGAAGGTAAACTTGAACCCTTGGTTGCCCTGTGTTACTGTGAAAAACTTGAAAGTTCAGCAACTCGTGAGTAGAGGTGCCAATCTCCAGGTGGGGGCAGGGAAGCCCTGGTTTGGAGGCCCTCCGGAACTTCAGGGTCATCAGAAACGGGGGGGGGGGGCAGGGGGAGGGAGGGAAATTTCTGCTGGACCATAGGATAAAATAGAGAATTAATCCTGGGGTATCTGGGGCTCTGGAGGGGCGGTTTTTTGAGTTAGAGGTACCAAATTTTCAGCGTAGTATCTGATGAGTCTCCTTAAAATGCTCTCCAAGTTTCAAAAAGATTGGACCAGGGGGTTCAATTCTGTGAGCCCCAAAAGAAGGTGTCCCTGTCCTTCATTATCTCTAATGTAAGGAAGGCATTAAAAAGGTATGTGGTCCCCTTAAATGTGATGGCCAGAACTTCCTTTGGAGTTCAGTTGTGCTTGTTACAACTTTGCTTATGGTTCCACCCCCAATGTCTCCTGGTTCTACCCCCAAAGTCTCCTGGCTCCACCCCCAAAGTCCCCAGATATTTCTTGAATTGGATTTGGCAACCCTACATGTAGGGCTAGTTTATACACTGGCACTGTCCTCTGATTCTTTTTGCATGGGAGAGAAAAAGGTGTGCATGTCCCCTTTCAACATGTGCAATATGTGATAGCAGGGCTTTGCAAAAAAAGCTTGGTTTGCAGGATCACACCTCCTCTCTTTTGAGAAGGAAGAGCTGTGATGTGTGAAACCGATCAGTGAAGGTGGGGTAAATATATATAAAAAAAAAAGTCTGGAAAAAGAAGACAAGAAAGCCCACTCTCTCCTAGTTTTTCTTTTGTTTGGAGTTTGCTAGTAATAATTTAGAGATTACAGTTAAAAGTTCAAATTACATTGCAATTTCCTGTCTCTCTGCTTTTCCCACAAACTTTCTCTGAGCTGTCTCCTCTCTCTCGGCTTCTAGCTGCTGAGCTGAAATATATATATAAAAAGGAAGGGGATAAATGTTTTCTATTTAATTTGTATATTGCTGCTACGCTCCATACCCAGCAGCCCATATCCTGTCAGATTTTTCAGATTTCTATTGAAAATGACTCATTAGCTACGTTTTCTTCCAGGAACTTTCTTCCAGTTTGGAAAAGCTTCTTAGATTGGTCACCTGATGGTGATTTATAGTTGCTGTAGGTGACAAGGAGAGAGGGCATTTACAAGTCAGAGACTCTATTGCCACATAGAGGGGTCACTGTGAAATAGTGGTTAGAGCGCTGGACTAAAAATCTGGTGGAGGTTTTTGTGTGTAGGTGCTGTCAGTTTACTTCTAACTTATGGTGACCCTCCGGGCTTTTTTTGTAGCAGGAACTCCTTGGCATATTAGGCTATACCCCCTCTGATGTAGCCAATCCTCCAAGAGTTTACAGGGCTCTTATTATAGGGCCTACTGTAAGCTCTTAGAGGATTAGCTACATCAGGTGTGTGTGGCCTAATATGCAGAGGAGTTCCTGCTAAAAAAAAAAAACCCTGGTGACCCTATGAATTAATGTCCTCCAAAATGTCCTATAGTTAACAGCCATTCTCTGGTTTATCCCTCACCTTTCCCTGTAGATCAAGGTGCCATAGAAATCCCAATTTAAAACATTAAAAAAGAAATAATGCTCCCTCAAATGCCTGTAGCCTACATCCTATTTGTAACTTTCTCCACTGTGGTTAAACTCAGTGGGTGATCTTAGGCCAGTCATTCTATCACTTACCTCAGAAGGTTGTCATGGAGGTGGAAGGAAGGAGAGAAGAATGTATGTTGCCCTGATTTTTTGTCGGAGGAAGGGTGGGATACAAAAATGTGTCAATATGAGGCCTGTATGCATAGGTATCAAAATAATGTTAAAAGCTGATATGACTTACAGTCCTTCCCTTTGTGTCCCAACATTACTAGGTGATCATGGAGATCAGCGGCCTCCCGCTGGAGTTGTGGCGTTTGATCTTGTCCTATATGCGCCTTCCCGACCTCGGCCGCTGCAGCTTGGTTTGCCGCGCTTGGTACGAACTCATCCTCAGCCTGGACAACACCCGGTGGAGGCAGCTGTGCCTTGGCTGCATTGAGTGCCGGCATCCGAACTGGCCCAACCAGCCTGATGTGGAGCCCTGGTCATGGCGGGAAGCCTTCAAGCAGCATTACCTCGCCTCAAAAACCTGGACAAAAAACAGCCAAGACCTTGAATCCTCCAACTGTTTTTACTTGTTCCGGAGGAAAAAGGACAGACGTGTGCTTTGTGTCGGGCCTGGCTGCGAGTTTGACAACCTCAGGAGAGCCTTGCTTTCGGCTGGTGTTTATGACAGGATTGTGCTGTTGCCAGGGGTGTATGAAGAACAGAGTGAGATCTTCCTCAAGGCCCCAGTGGAGATCATGGGGAGAGGGAAGCTTGGTGACGTGGCTCTCCTGGCCAGCTTTGATCAGCACTGTCCGACCATGAGGCTATGCAATTTGGTATTCATGCCTGCCTGGTTCACGCCAGTCATCTATAAGGTGAATGGGAAATCTATTTGAGAACCTGTTCAGGCCACCGCCTGGCCTACTAAAAAGAAAATGGGAGGAAAAAATGGTGAACAGCTATATTAGCCTACCAAAATCCAGAACAAAAACCAAAATACATGTCATACCATTTATTAGAATCCACTACACCAAATATTGTGCAGATTTTTGAGTTTATCAGAAATTAAAAAATGAAGGAGGAAGGAAGCATACTTACTTTCCTTTTCAGAGCTCCTGGGATCAGATGATCTTGAGCAATGACTAAAAGAATAATGCATTATTTACTAGAGGAAAATGTGCTAGACAGAAATTTGGCGAAGGGGCGGCTGTCGAGGAAAGCGGCGGCGGCAGCAGCAGGGGAGTTGCGTGGCCGGAGGCGCCTCTTGCTTTGCCGTCGGGGCCGTGGCGCTTCATCAGTGTGCCGGGGAACTCGGAGAGCTCCGAGCCAAAGAAAGGCCAGGCGGGCGGGGAGGGCGAGGGGCCAGGAAGGTGTCTAGGACCGCCAGCTCTCCAAAGCGCACCTTTCCCCGCAGAGTCCCCCAAAGCAGCCCGAGAAACAGATCCCGAAAGCGGCAAGACAAGGCAGCCACGCTCCTTGGCGCCGTTCCCCCCTCCCCCGCTTCCGTTTTTGGGCGGAGCAGGGGAAGAGGCTGGAATTCCTGGGGTCCCCCGCCAGGGCGGGAGGGTTGGGACCCCTAAGTGACTGTGAAAGCAGCTCAGACCCTCTGTTGGTTGCACAATCTTTTCAGAGGTCGTTTGCATAGGAAAGGTAAACTTGAACTTTTGGTTCCTCTGTGTTACTTTGAAGAAGTTGGAAGTTCAGCAACTTGTGAGTAGAAACGCCAATCCCCCACTTCAGAGTTGTCAGAAACGGGTTGGGTGGGAGGGAAATGTCTGCTGGGCACTTCATTATTCCCTATGGAGATTGATTCTCATAGGGTATAATGGAGAATTGATCTGGTGGTATCTGGGGCTCTGGAGGGGCTGTGTTTTAAGATAGAGGCACCACATTTTCAGCATAGCATCTGATGACTCTCCTCAAAATGCTCTCCAAGTTTCAAAAAGATTGGACCAGGGGGTCCAATTTTATGAGCCCTGAAAGGAGGTGCCCCTATCCTTCATGATTTCTAATGTAGGGAAGGCATTTAAAAGGTGTGCAGTTCCTTTAAATGTGATGGCCAGAACTCCCTTTGGAGTTCAGTTGTGCTTGTCACAACTTTGCTTATGGCTCCACCCCCAATGTCTCCTGGCTCCATTCCCAAAGTCCCCAGATATTTCTTAAATTGGACTTGGCAACCCTAGAGTTAAACAATGGTCGATAGTAAAAAGGACTCTCCTAAAGCCAATTTGTTCCTAGCCCAGGATTTTATTAGTTTCGATCCAGTCCACTAATCTTTGGTGCAAAAGGGAAAATATAATTTCCCAAGAGATTTTAGGAGGCTAATTGGCCAGGATCAAGCATATTGCCCTTTTTATAAACTGGAATGATTATAGAATGCTTCCAAACTGGGAGATTTCTCCTGTCTTGAGTTATCTGAGAGAAAACTGGTGCTAGAATTTCCCCGCACTATAACGGATTTAGTTTGAGAAACTCATTCAAGATCTTATCTGGGCTGGGGGCCTTGCGGGGTCTCATTTAATTGATCTTATTGCATACATCTTTCTCCACTATAGGGGCCCAATTGGGGTCATCTGGCATTCTGTTTTTTATCCAAGTATTGTTGGAAGAACTAGATCAAAACAGCTCCTCAAAATATATTGTCCACCTGAAAGCAGGGATACATGATGGCAAGTTGGATCTCAGATTCATGGCCATAAAAACAACTTCTTAAAAGTTTGATTAATTGTTTTCGTTAAGTGATATAATAAGGTGGTATCAGCCCTTGTACTTTTCATCCCGGTTCATGAAAAAAGGAAATAGCAGCCAGGTATCAAAGCAACTATTACAAGTTCCTATATCAGCAAAGGATGAAGCTTTAAATACAGTTAAATTTATTTATTTATTTGCAATCCAACAAGTCCGCTTGAATGTATAAAGTATTATCTCTTTTGAATTCCCAAAGTAATCATCAAATCCTTCTTTTCATAGATTTGTACTCAGAATCTAACCAGAATCTAATCAGAACTTATCGAGGTGATGTTCAACATAGTGGAAACCAAAGTTAGACTGGCCCTGGGTGTCCTCTCTAGTCCCAAGTGAGGCTTTCCTTATAAATGGAATGTACCTTGGAAATATAACTTTGTCTAAGACCTGTGTTTCTTAGAAAAGAATAATGTCCTATTGCAACAAAATGTGGTGACATGTTGCACCTGAATTTTGCTTCACTATCCTGTGATGTTGATTTGTCTCAACTGGTCATAAATCATCACACTATTCAGTGCCAGGAGCGTAACATACAGAGCACCAGGGCTTTTTTTTGAGTAGGAGTGCCCAGGAACGCCGCTCCAGCTGACTTGGTTCCAGGGGCGTGACCTGGTATGCAAATATGTCCCTGCTGGGCTTTTTCTACAAAAAAACAAACAAACCTGCAGAGCACCCATTTTTAGACCAAATCCAAACTCTAGGTTCAAGCAGTACAGGAACGAAAGTAGCAGATTTCTCAAGTGGTATAGGAGCATCATTCTCCCTCTGTGAGGGGAGCATTCCTAGGAGATTTTATTCCTAAATAAAGTGGAATTCCACCAACTGTTTTTTAGGAGGTCATGTATGATTGACCCTGATGGGAACTTTCTAAGGTCAATCTGTGTGTTTTTTAAAACAATCAGGAGTTGTTCAATCTACTTTGCAATCTACCCAAGAAGCTTTGTTTAAACACACCACCTACACACCCCTGCTTTCTATTTGAGTGCCTGGTTTTAATTAATTTAGTTTATAGTTGTTGCATACACACAATAATACTAGGTTGCTTCAGGACTGGGAGGGCTCCAAATGAATCTAGAAAGCTGTCATCAACTGTATTTAAATCTTTAACCTTCACTGATATAGGAACTTGTAACAGTTGCTTAGATACCTGGCCGCCATTTCCCTTCACCATGAACTGGGGCTGCTTATGTTTGTCAGGAGATGAAAAGTCAACCTACAGGTTCTCTTTCCCATTTGCTGGGGATGGGGGTGGGTACAAATCTTCTGGCCTATGTGACTTGAGATTGGAATGGAATCAGAGGAGGTAACAGATGGTACTTTAAAAAAAAAACCTCTGAGGAATGATACCATGTAAATGCAGCCAGTCAGACTTAGCCATAACCAGAGATGGAATTCTGGGTGAAAAGAGAGAAGCAGTAGTCCGTCAGAACAGATAGATCCTATCAGTCTTTCACTATATTTTAGATCAGGGTGGCCAAACTGCAGCTCAGGAGCCACATGTGGCTCTTTCACACATATTGTGTGGCTCTTGAAGCCCTCACCGCCTGTTGGCCAGCTTGGAGAAGGCATTTCTCTCTTTAAATCTCTTCTCCAAGTCAAGCCAGTCAGCGGCTTGGAGAATGCATTTAAAGTTAAAGTTGCTTTCTTTTCATCCCTTCCTTCCTTCCTTCCTTCCTTCCTTCCTTCCTTCCTTCCTTCCTTCCTTCCTTCCTTCCTTCCTTCCTTCCTTCCTTCCTTCCTTCCTTCCTTCCTTCCTTCCTTCCTTCCTTCCTTCCTTCCTTCCTGTCTTGCAGCTCTCAAACATCTGACGTTCATGTCTTGTGGCTCTCAGAGGTTTATTTTATGTGGCTCTTACATTAAGCAAGTTTAGTCACCCCTGTTATAGATCTGTGCTCTTTAATCTGCCACTTGTTCCTCCAGTTTATGATATAGCCTCTAAAAGGATAAATATTCAAGACAACCCTACATGGATCAAGAACAGACCTTTGCCTTGTGTTGCTCCAAGGTGACAATCCAAGCTCATTGGAACCCCTCCTGTCTCTCTCCTTGTTGGAGAATTCGGAGTTCTGGTTTATTGCCTTAGTTGTTAAAGCGGTCAGGGTATCATTGGTAATAAATCTTCTGCAGTATCTCTGCAATCATGTATGACTGAGATGCTAATATATTTTAAAAAGAAGTATCCTCACCAGCATACTGGAAAAGTTAGCCAGGTTTGTGAGGTCCTTCTAGGGAGAGTGTGGTAGACTAAAAAAGCAAGATGCCAGAGGATTGCAATCTCCTGGTACATTGCCCTCTAGCCCCATGAAAGGAAAGGAAAGGTCCCCTGAAAGCACCAGTCGTTTCCGACTCTGGGGTGACGTTGCTTTCATGGCAGACTTTTTACGGGGTGGTTTGCCATTGCCTCTATATTCTTGATACTCTTCTGGAGAGCTTTAAAATTATTGTTAGTCCTAGCCTTCAGCTTTAAAAAGTATCAAGCTTGCTTTGTTTAGAATAGGGATGGCCAAACTGTGGCTCGGGATAGAATAGGGATGGCTCACACACATTGTGTAGCTCTCAAAGCCCCCACTGCCTCATCGGCCAGCTTGAAGAAGGCATTTGTCTCTATAAATCACCTTCCAAGACTAGCCAGCCAGCAGCTTGGAGAATGCATTTAAAATTAATGTTACTTTCTTTTCATACCCCATGCCCCTTCCCCCATCTAGTTTCCTTCCTTCTTGCATGCCTGCCTTCCTTCCTACCTTCCAACATCTAGTGTTCATTTCTTGCAGCTCTCAAGCATCTGATGTTTATTCTATGTGGCACTTAGGTAAAGCAAGTTTGGCCACCCCTGGTTTAGAAGATGGATGAGGGTAGTAATGGAAAGGACAACCTCTTCTCCTAGTCTTAATAAGTTAACAAATAGAGTGACTAATATGTAGGCTAATAAATTCAATATTTTAGTAATGCCTAGATAGATTGGTAGTTATAACTCATAAACAAGCAGTGCTAGTGGAGAGTAGAACAGAGGTAGAGGAAACAGACGAGGAACAAACCAAGGCCAAAACAAAAACAAGGGTAAACTAAACCTTCTCCTTTTCTTGGTAAATCCCCCTCCAAAAAAGGGGGAGGTAGGATGATGTATAATAGAATAAAAACTGAATAGAAACAGGGATTAAAAGACCAGCATCTTTGTGTTACTCCCTCTCCGCCCCCCCCCCTGCCGCCTACTTATCAACGGAGGGAAACAAGAAGAAGGAGTTGGCAGGCTAGCAAACTAGCCAAGGCTAAAATGACGCAGGTATGATAAAAACTTCAAACACTATAAACAGCAGAGAAGCAAAGCAAAGAAAGAAAACATAACATCCCTCCCTTCCAGATATTAGCTTAAAAGGGAAAAGGATAAAAATAAAGTAAAGCAGAAGCTCCTTGTTTGGTTCTTAGACGCCTCCTCAGAGGTGCTGTCCACACAGCAAGACTTTCCTTGGTTTTTTGCTAAAGCCACAGTGGCAATGGGTCTTCCCCCCACTTTCTCTGCTCTGCCCCCTGTAGCTGCCCTTCCTCCTTCCTCTTTCCTGATAGAGTTGGAAAGGACCTCCAGGGTCAACTAGTCCAACCCCCTGCACAATGTAGGTAACTCACAAATACCTCCCCCCCACACACTCACACACCCAGTGACACCCCGCTCCATGCCCAGAAGATGGAAAGAAACCTCCAGGATCCCTGGCCTAACTGGCCTGGAGAAAAATTGCTGTCTGACCCCAAAGTGGTGATCAGCATTTCCCTGAACACTTAGGGAAGGGCTATGAGAACTAAGCACAGATGCAACCCTTCTGCCCCCCTTTCCAAGATCTGCCTATAGGGTGTTTTGAATTTTTTTCTACTATAACCTATAATTGATTGTAGATTTATAATATAATAGTGTAATGTCAGCTACCAGTTAAGGGGGAAAAAGAGACTGATTACCAATCAAGGTGGGGGGGGGGAGTCATACAGTGGTGCAGGGAGGGGGAATGATGGCTGGGGGGGGGGGGACCGAGGCAGAGAAAACAGTGTCAAGGAGACTGGGAACTGTCTGTACTTTTCTCTCCTCATAACACCCATTCAGCCTTGCTGTGATCTTTCAAAAAAAAGGGCTTTTTTTGAGCAGGAACACAGTTCAGGCTGGCTTGGTGTCAGGGGGTGTGGCCTAATAGACAAATGAGTTCCTGCTGAGTTTTTTCTGCAAAAAAAACCCTGTGTGACATCAGAGGGTGTGACCTAATATGCAAATGAGTTCCTGCTGGTCTTTTTCTACCCCCCCTCCCAAAAGCCCTGCCAAAAACATCATAGGAAAGCAGCTTTTAAAAATATCACAGCAAAGCCCAAGAAGAATGGCAGGGTGCCTGACTAGACCATGGTCCTTTGTGGGTGTAGGAGGGAAAATTTGTCAGCAGCAAAACTGGACCAAAACACTGATGTGGGAGTGACCAGAGTAAGTTTGGAAGCATGTCTCGGACTCTTTTGTTTACTGCTTTCAGCACAGTAGAAGAACCCAGGGGGATTCTGTTTATTTGAAGGCGTGGGATCTTCCAGAAGGATAGTCTGTTGAAGCAGATGCAGAAAAGAGTCCTGTGCCACCATAAAAATGTATGAATTTTATAGTACTGCGTTTGACACAGAGGATTCAATTCTGTGAAAGCCTAGGCCCAAATAAATCCTCCATGCACTAGGGTCTACCTTATCTGGTGCATCATGGATAAATCTATTGATCTTTAAAGGGCCACACCTGCCCCTGCCTTGGCCTGCCTGCTGCAGCAGTGGGTAAAATGCAGTGGGAGAAAATAGTGGTGGCATCATGGCAATGTCATGACATCACTTCTGGTCACAGACCAGGAAGTGATGTCATGCAACAATGCTTTAGCAATTCCCCCAAATGTGTGTGGAGGGTTGTGGAGATATGTGGCATCATTTCCATTGCAAAGTTGCCCCCCCCCCAAGAAAAAACCCTCCTATACCACACAACTGTGTGTTCTTTTGGGTAAAGGGATTATCTGTTTCTTTCTCAGTGTTTGTTACCATGAAGTGAGTTGATTAGTTTCTTTACTCTTTGCCTCACAGACAACCTCGGGCCATGTTCAGTTTGACAACTGCAACTTTGAGAGTGGACAGCTGCAGATACATGCCCCTGGAACATGCCAGGTTAAATTCTGCACTTTCAACCAGTCCAGCATCAATTTCCACAGCACAGCCATCTCCCTCCTTGAAAACTGTGAGTTCGTTGGGAGCGAGAATGCTTCAGTGACAGTCGAAGGTTGCCCTTCTTTAGACAGGAACTGGGCCTGCAAGCACTTGACCATGTTGGCCAAGTCCCGGTCTGTTTTATTACAGACATCAGAGTCACCGCTCTGTCGTACGTCAAAGCTTGAAAGCCAAGGACATCTGCCAGCGGGGAGCATGAGGACCTGTGAAATTGTGGTCGGGGAGGAACCGGGTCATTTATTTTCTGCCTCACAGACTGAAGCAATGCTAAAGAGAGCCTGTGAGAAGGAGAATGACCTCTCTAGGAATCTTACCGTGGCGCCCAAAGAAGAAGCCATGACCATGGATACAGATTCCAGTGATAGTGAACTGAGCACGAGCAGTGAGAATGAGGAGGAGTCGACGTACCAACTTCCTTACCAGGCTCACAGCCTGAGCCACATGCTGGCCAAAGTGATTCACAGCAGGCCGCAGGCCAATGGGTTGACAGCCCTGCAGAACGACTATGAGCTAAAAAACCTGCCTCAGGAGATGCAAAAGGACAAGGAGGTCCAAGCTCTGGCCAACTCGGTGCAAGGGTGCCTTGTTCGGAAGTGCCTTTTCAGGGATGGGAAGGGTGGAATCTTTGTCTGCTCTCAGGGGCAGGTCCGAGCAGAAGGCAGCATCTTCAGAGACTTGACTTTTGCTGTGCGATGCATACAAAACAGTAAGGTGCAGTAAAAGCCAGGGAGCGAATCTGGCGGTATTTTTAACCAAGCCCTTTTAAAAACCGATGGCTTGATGGCTCTTTGGATGGGGATGTCACCCTCTCAGTGCCTATCTGACCGTGACTCTTTAAAAGCAAGATTGGTAGTGCCTATAATTCATGCCTGAGTCTTAAAGCCTGTGTGCACTTTTCAGTGCAGGCATCCCCAGCCTTTCTGAGCCATCAGGCAGTTTTGTAATTCTGATAACTGTGATGGGTGCAGCCACAAAAGACCTGCCCCCCCAGGGGATAGCCAACCCCCAAATGGGTACCACCAGGGCTTTTTTTGTAGCAGGAACTCCTTTGCATATTAGGCCACACACCCCTAATGTAGCCAATCCTCCAAGAGCTTACAGGGCTCTTAGTACAGGGCCTACTGTAAGCTCCGAGAGGATTGGCTACATCAGGGGTGTGTGGCCTAATATGCAAAGGAAGTCCTACAAAAAAAGCCCTGGGTGCCACCATTTACCTCCAGTTGCTGCAAAAGCACCCTTTTTTAATAATCTGCAGACCCAATCTAATCTCCAGTGGTCAGTCAGAGATGTTGCTGGGTAAAAAGCTCACATGCCCTCATCCACTTTCTGAAAACACTCGGTTGGCCCTGACCTAGATAGACAGGGCAAGCCCAATCGTGTTAAATCTCAGAAGCTGAATGGGGCCAGCCCTGGCAAGTACTTGAATGGGAGACCTCCAAGGAATACCAGTGCCTGGATGCAAAGGCAGGCAATAGAGCCACCTCACTGAAGCATCCAACCCCCACTAGGAGTTGCCAGAAGTTAGCCATGATTTCCAGGCATACACACGCACACAAGTACAAAAAACAACAACACTCAGCCAGTGCCAGGAAAGGTGTCAGTGGGTGACCTCTCGCTCTAGTGCTGTTGTTCTGTGCTTAGCACGGTTCCCTGAGTCCTTCAAAGAAATGGAACCTTTTGTTTCTGAATGTTTGCCTAGAGAATCTGGTGAGGTTCAGATTATTTAAGGTATAATGTGGGCTCAAAGCAAGAGGGTCAGGCTCTTGGGGTTCTCTGGCTCTGTAGAAAACCATATATGTGCTCACATGAATAGCTCAATATGTGACCGATGGGGTCTTGATACAGCAAGTGCTTTGCTCCATGCATGCCCTTGGGCAAAAGGGCAGCCGTCTTTGTTGACTGCACGTTGCCCAGTCTCGTTGAATTCCTGTTTGTTCCTTAGCAATGAGAGTGCGGAGCAGGCGCTTTTCCATGCGAAAGCTGCTGCATTCAGAGCTGGCTTGGCTTTTGAATGAAATGCTAAGTGGGAGTTTGTGTACCATTCATTGCACAGCTATTGTTCCCCGGGTGAAATGCTTTGCAATTACACCAGCATTTTCCTGAAGCTCACTCAACCTTGTCTTCCAAGTCAGTAATTTGCAGGGCTGCTTCTTTTGCTTGGAGAGGAGGTGAAAAAGGAGCCAGAGGTGGGTGTGAGGAACTTGTTTCTGGCTTTTGAAGAGGTGTTTTGACCTGCGATGGTGTCTTTGTTTACCTGTGTACATACTTCAGGCTTTGGATTCCCAGTTGTGTAGGCTTGATTTATAACTCACTGCTTTTGCCAGACTTGGGGAGGGAGGTGAGCGAAGACTGATGTTTCCTTGTCTCCTCCATTCCTGTAACAACACATGTAGGGCTGATACTCCTAGTGATGCTTCACATCTGCCTATAAATGCCTCGGAGTGTTCAAAGTGCTTCATGGACTGTCTGCTTGTAATCTTCGCAATGGGCCCTGTAGCGTAGGTGTCCTCACGCTGCAGATGGCGGAGGTGAGAGACATTCCAGACTGTTCACAGTTTTCTAGTTACTTTTGTGGCAGAGGCGAGATTCCAGTGGAGGGATTCCCGATTCATTGCTGTTTCCTCATGGGGACAGTTGTCTGTCTGGCTCTCATAGCAGCTGCAAAAGTGAGGTGTTCACAGTGGAGACAGAGTATCCTTCTGTCTGGTTTCCCTGCATTTTGCCCAACGCACTCCCCTTGTGGTTGCCATTTCCCCCTGATCACTGGAAGACTTTTTGAAGGGGTTTTCTAGTTAATCATAATTACTGATACTAAAGAACAACCTCAAAAATCCCTGCACTGACTGGTAAAAGGGGAAGAAATGTTGTCGGTGCAGGTGAGACAGGGAAATCCGCACTTTTGGTATGGCATCAACGTCACTTGGACTGTGATCTTTGAAAAAAACTCAAAAAATGTGCCAAAGCAGGTTTAGGAATGATCACAGCAAATCAGAGGGAAAGCTGGAAGTACCATGTGCCATGTCTGTACCATGATGCTGTGTGCTGGATGGTAACATCATATAGAATCCCTGTCAGGCTCTTGGCCATTGCGTTACATCACCACCTAGTTTCCTGGTGGGGAAACCAAAGTCAAGAAAAAGGTGTTGGAGTGAACTCCAAGGAGAACAAGGTTCCTGCACTCTTACATACACAATAATTCCCGCCCTTCAGTCCCCACATTCCAGTGATGAGCATTACATTTTACAAAGCAGTTAGAACAGGGGTGTTAAACTCATTTGTTATGAGGGCCGGATCTCGCATAAATGAGACCTTGTCAGGCCGGACCATGCTATTCATGTCATAAAATGTAACGTCAGGTAGCAGAGGCATAAACGTTATAAAGTCACAGCCAAACACAATTATATATATATAAAAGCTTTAACTAAAACATGCTTAAAAGATTAGCATTCTTGTAATATTTTAACAATCTCCAATAACTGAAAGAAGCATGAGAGAGGGAGAAGGAAGCAGACTTGCTCGAGGGCCTGATCAGAGCCCTTTGGGAGCCTAATTTGGCCCCCGGGCCACGTGTTTGACACCCCTGCATTAGCAATTGTTCTGGCCTACTGAGCATGTGTTTGTTGCTTCAGAACATCAGCACCTGATTGGATCAGGCTGTTCTGGCACTTGAAAAGACACAGGAGAGGGACTTGTTTGCCTGGTCCTATCAGGATTGGGTCCTTGTGGCCAGGGCTTTCTTTTGTACCAGGAACTCCTTTGCATCTTAGGCCACACACCCCTGATGTAGCCACAGAACTCTCTTAGTACAGGGCCTACTATAAGCTCTTGGAGGACTAGCTACATCAGGGGCGTGTGGCTTAATATGCAAAGGAGTTCCTGCTACAAAAAAGCCCAGCTTGTGGCATTTTAAATTTCCACTTTATTCTCTAAAAAAGGTGCTGGTGGCCATGGGTCCAGCCTGTGGCCACCATAGCATCTAGTTTGGCTATAGGGGGTGAAAGCCAGGAGCGTCTGTTTTTTAAACAAAAGTTGAGCTTGCAGGTGAGAACAGTTAAATCCTGTGCCTTCCTATAACTAGGTTTTACTGTCCTCCACTCTTTTTTTAAACATTTTCCGTTCCCCCCTCCCCAGCTTGGCTTACTCCTAGTATTGGAGTCAGGCTGGGAGAGTGTTTACTTTAAGAATATTTGTGTCCTGATTTCCTGCTGGGCAGGATTAGCCTTGAGGGTGTTATTAATAAAATAATAACATGTCCAACAGGATAAAACAGAACAGCGAAAGCAGCACACCAGTCAGATTGTACCAGCAGAGTCTACTGATAAATGGCATGGATGCCATCAATAAAGCAGAAAAGAGGGGCAATAAAATAGTAAAGCACACAGTCAAGTCAAACAAGGTTAAAATTGGTGTTCGGGGGAATAAAATGTCTTCCGGAACAAGGCAGATTTCAGCAGTTTCTAAGGAGAATGAGAAAGATGCTTCAACATGAGGATTTTGTTTCCATCTCCTGTGTGGTCTGCTTTTCTTTCCCCTTCCAACTCACCTTTTGTTTATACATGAAATGAAGTTTCCTTATATATTTTCCCCTTGCTGTAGCTAATAGCAGTGTGCTTGTATGCTGTAGATCAGGGGTGTTAAACTCATTTCTTAGGAAGGCCAGATCTGACATAATCAGATTTTGTGGAGCTGCGCCCTGTGTGTCTTAAAATGTAATGCCAAGAAACGGAGATATAAACATAAAGGATACTGATAAGCTCCACTCCATTGAAATGCGTTGCAGCACAAAGTTGCAAGGAAAATGCAAAATGGATTTTCCATTAAGATATTTAGACACAGAGACCTTAATGTAAAATACATTCTATATTTATTTGCAACTCTGCAAGCACATAAGACTTCCTGCCAAAGCAGGAGGCAACAACAAGGCAAGGAAGCTGGGAATTTTGGAAGCCTTGATCTTCAAAGGGGGAAGACGGGTTGTGGGGGGTGGGGGAGAAAAGAACCTCAGGAGGGATAAAAGCCATGAGCATGAGCAGGCGGGTTCTAGTCTGCGGGCCATACATTTGACACCCCGCTATAGATCTTCAGGATTCAAACCAGTGTCTTTTTGGACTGGCCACAAACTGGTGGGGGACTTAACCAGGTCCCTGGGGGTTTGCCAGTGACATACAGACGTTGCCCCCGACATACTGATATCACTTTCTGTGGACCCAGAAGTAATGTCAGCACATCCCCAGGGGACACTCTAGCTCTTAACATCACTCCCAGGTGCATAAAGTGACATCAGCACATCAGGAGTGATGTGCGGTGTTCCCTCTAAGCTGAGTTAGTGTGAGCTAGCTCACAGTTTTTTAGCCTCCAGCTCACATGTTTTTGTCTTAGCTCAGGAAGAATGGCCCCACAGCAAGCTAATTTATACAACAGCCAAATCGCTCACTCACAACTTTAATTCCAGTACACAAAGTAGAATTTTTGCTCACAAGACTCCATAGCTTAGAAGGAACGTTGTGTGTCATGTCCCCGTTTCCCACTTATTTTTCTCCCACTACCCAGCTGAGTAGCAGTGAGAAATGCCCGCTGCCAGTGAGGGGTACATTGCCACCAGCTGGAACCTAGCAAGTCTGTTTGGGTTTTAGTTGCGTGAGGAAATTATGGAAACTTGGAAACTGGCCTTGGGAAGTCCTAAGTTGGATTCCTCACGGTCAAAGTTAAGACAGCTTTGAACCCAGCAGTCTACTCCTGTTTAATGGCAGAATGTTCTCTGAAAACTTTGGGATAATGACAGTATGTTATCTGAAAACTTTGGGCAGCAAGGTTTACAATGCAACCCCAAGCAGTGGGCTTAGATAGCAGTAATTCTGTCTCCAGTAATTGTGCTAGTGATACTCAAATTGGAGGTTGATCTCCATACCAAATTATTGATGAATGACTAACAGTGGAAGAAGCCGGGGCTGTCTTCACCTCTGCATTTTAATTAACTGATTTTTTTTGCGGGGGGGGGGGGGGAGCATGCAGCACCTTTTCAAATGAGCAAATATAGGAGTTCTGTAATTTAATTATCTGAAGTACGGTGCTCATTAAAGCGAGACTGTTGCAAAGGCAATTTGTAGATTTCTTTTCTTTACGCTCATCAGACATGGGTTTAAAAGGCTTATTTGACTGGAACAGAATTAAACGGCGCAGCAGCGCGTGCATATTGAAACGACTTGTTTGCTCAAATAAAACAAAGCGGGTTTAAAATGTCGGGTATTTCCCCCAATTTGGTCAGCCTGTGTTGCAGACGTTTCCAAGTGGTGTGGGTTTTCTTTCAGGACCCTTTTGAGACAGAAGATCTCTCATTTCCAGATGGCATACTACTAGGTTGCCAACTCTGTACTGGGAAGTTCCTGGAGATGCAGGAGTGGAGGCTGGGGAGGGGAGTTGCCAGCCTCCAGATTGTGGCTGGAGATCTTCCCCTATTGCAACTAACCTTCAGGCAACAGAGATAAGGTTACTTGGAGAAAATGGTGGCTGCTTTGAAAGATGGACTCTATGGCATTATACCCCCACCAAGCCCCACCCTTCTCAGACTGCCCCCCAAAATCTCCAGGTATTTTCCAACCTGGAGCTGACAACACTAGGGGAGGGGGCATCAATGGGGTACAAAGCAGCCATTTTCTCCAGGAGAACTGATTTTAGTCTCGGGAGATAAATTGAAATCCAAGAGATTTTCAGGCCCCACCTGGAAAATGGCAGCCTTACAGGACACCTGCCTAAAAGAAGCCAGTGTTCCCATCTATGAAGGAGGTGACCTGGTGCCTCTCTGAATTGCAAGCTGTCTCATTTTTGTAGGCTGTGTGGGAAGGCAGTTCTGCATGGCCTTGTTTAATCTCTCCCAATTCAACCTCGGCTAAATTACCAGACCTCTTTTTGTGTTTCTGTTGCTGCTAGGTGCATGATTTATGATGGGGGAAGAGGAGGTAACTTTGCCTGGCCGTGACAAGTTCTTTGTGGGTGGCCTCATGCCTAGGAAGGAGGTAGGGTTGCCAGCCTCCAGGTGGGGCCTGGAGATCTGCTATTACAACTGATCTTCAGGTAGCTGAGATCAGCTCCCCTAGAGAAAATGACTACTTTAAAGCCTGGAGATGCTACGGCATGTACCATGTCGAGGCCCCTCCCCTCACCAAACCCCACCCTCTCCCGGGTCCACCCCCAAAGCCTCCAGGTGTTTTCCAACACAGACCCAGTGACCCTAAGGGAGGGTCACCCTGGCAGCCTCATGGAGAAGGAGGAGGGGGCCTTGGGCGCAGTTGTAGTTCCTCCTCATCTGGCTGCTCTCCTGCACAGCCCAGAGCAGGTAGCTGGGTATCCCCTCACCCACCTCTTCCCTAGCCCCTTTAGAGATGGTGCAGGAATTTGTGCATGCTTCCTGACCTGTCCTGGCCCCTTCCTCTCATTTGGAAGCAGTTTTTCCTCACTGCCAGGTGACTGGGACCAGGCGAGCAGTAAGAATCCGGGGAAAGAGAGAGGGAGAGCCTGATGAAGTCACAGACGATGTGAGATCTCAGAGGCAGATGCACGAGGGGAGGGATACATTAGACAGATACGCAGCCAGTGTCTTCAGCTACCAGTCTTGGCATCTCTTGCTTACTTGAATCATCTGGATCAGTCGCCATGCAGCCCAGAGAGATTGTGGAGGGAAGCTTTTGTATGTTAAAATACAGCAGGTTCTTTTTGTCGTACTTTTAAAATTACCTTCTCCTGTGTGGCCATCTGTCAGCTTTATATGTCTTGGTTATTTTCCCATTTTTGTGGGGGAAAAATATTAGAAAGTTTGTCAAATCATAGAGTTCAGCAAAATTCTTACAGGGGATTTGAACAATGGAACCCAGAAGCAAGTATTGGGGGTCAGGGGCTAAGAAAGAAAGCGCACAATAAAATTTAGAGATTCGCTCCTGTGAACTCCTGCCCAAGATGAGGCCTGGTAGTTATGGTCGTAAGGATGGGTTTTCTATGGCAACTACATGTGATTTTGTTGTTGTTGTTCTCCCTTCAGATCATCATGCTGAAGAATGACATTCACCACTGCAAGACCTCAGGGATATTTCTCCGTCTTGGCGCCGGAGGCTTGATAGCAGACAATGACATACATTCCAACTGTGAAGCGGGCATTGACATTCGGAAAGGAGCCAATCCTGCGATTCTGGTATTGAATCTTATGTTGGCTGTGGGATTAGATTCTGCAGAGCAAGTTGTGGAATTCTCAACCCTTCGAGGCCCCCTCCCCTTAACATGAATGGGGAGGTACGGGCATTAGTCTTAAAAAGAGCTGAACAATGTAGTCCTGTGCAGATGCAGAGTTACTCTATTAAAAAAGCCCAGCTGGGACTTATTTGCATATTAGGCCACACCCCCTGATGTAACCTCTTTTTGCACAGAGCTTTTTTGCAGAAAAAACCCAGCAGGAACTCATCTGCATATTAGGCCACACCCCTAATGCCAACCCAGCCGGAACTGTTCCTGTGAGTTCCTGCTCAAAGAAATCCCTGGTTACTCCCGTCTTAAGATCATGGGATGTAGTGGGATTTGACTGGCATAACTGCATAAAACTGAATATCTCCCATTGTTTTCTGCCAGTCAGTATAAAACAGCCAAGCAGTGTATAACTTAAAAAATAATATCCATAATATAGAAATTCCAGCAGCCACCTAAGAGTTGGACAAAAAGCTTGCCCTTCCCCCCAAAAAATCTGCCATTGCTCATCCAAAAATAAAACTAATCAAATCCAAAAGCAGAAACAAAGTCTTCATCGGTTTCCCAAAGGTTATGAGCCAAGTGGCTCTACTGGCTTTCCTCAAGAGGGTGTTCCAGAACTTTGAGGTCACCACTCTCGAGGCCTCGCTTCATGTTGCCATCCACCCAACTTCAAATGTTGGGGCCACAGGTGATGACCAGCATGTCTGAGGAGATTCCTATATGAGAAGGCAGTCCTTAAGATTTCCTGGTCTCCTGCTCATTTAGGGTTTTAGAAATCTAAACAAGCATTTTGAATTAGTGCAGTTGTTGCCAAAATGGAAAAAAATTCCATATAGCTTGCTTCAGCTAGTTAATAACCTGATAGCTGCATTCAGACCAGCTGTAGTTTCTAGGCAGCTTCAAAGGTAGCCCACATAGATAGGTCCTCCTGGCAACCGGCCGGGAATGGAGGGGATGACTTACCAGTAGAAAGAAGAAGGCCTAGGACATGTTGCCGGTGTCACACAGGAAGTGACATCATCATGCCAGCGACTTCCAGATGACTGGCTTCTACCATCGAGTTTTTGCCCAAATACCAGAGCACTGCCTGGAAATTGGTGATGTGATGATGTAATTTCCTATGGAACACCAGCAATGTGGCCTAAGTTTTCTTTTTTTTCTACTGGTAAGTCTTCCCACTGACTAGCTGATTGGTGGCTCAGGGGCAGAGCCTGGCAGTGGGGGATTCTGCCTCCACTAGTGGTCTGGCAACCCTACACATGGAACATGTTGGGAGGGTGATGGTGATAGGTAGGAGGTGCTTTCCCCTTCCTCCATCTGTTGCTGTATTCTCTCTTTACCTCACAAGCTCTACCCTCAGGCCACTTTCCTCCCCAGCCAGGATCTGAGACCAGAAAAAAGCCCACCTGGGAAGGGTTGCAGCAGGGGATGGGACAGTGGCAGAGAAGGGAGGAGGAGTTAAGCCACCTTTCCCTGCTGCCTCTCCCCTACACGTGCCATCCCTACATCATTCATGTTAAGCAGTCAACAAGAGTTAGGAATCCCTGTGATTTCCCCCCCCCCCATGACATAACATCTAGTTCAGGGGTGGCCAAACTTGCTTAACTTAAGAATCACATAGAATAAATGTCAGGTGTTTGAATGTCAGGAAGGTCGGTAGGTAGGCAGGCAGGTAGGTTAAGGACAATTAAATTTTCTTTATGTGGTTGGATCTGGGCCAGCATCTTTCATGAAAGAGTGTCAGCATCATGGAAATGAAATGCCCGAATCAGTGGAATCATAGAGACTTCTGCATTGAAATTATATGAAACAAGGTAGAGCATCTTTGATTGCTTGGGCCGGGCTGTGAAGCATACCAGTGCGAAAGAATGTATTCTTTTAAGCAGCTAGATACCATTCTTCAGGATCTTGTTGAGTATCTTCTGATGATGAATAGCATGCTTTTAATCTTTCAAAATACAAACTTCGTTTTTATAGACAGATGGTGGGTTATGAACAGGACAAAAACAATACGTGGAAAGAAGTCTTTAACATGAGATGTTGCTTGCCATGAAAAAGTTGATCTAACAAGCGAGCGTCTCTGCTCATCAATGGAGAAGCTCTGGTGGTCTCCACTGCAGTGTTTCTGGCTGCAAAGACATCTATGCCCTGTTCAGAGCACAGTGTAATCTGTTGTTGCTGCTGTTTCATACTGGATTAAAAGTGGCTGATCAGATAGCAACATCTGCCTCCTGGTATTAACTTGTGGTAGCCCCCCCCCCCCCCAATTCTTGGTACGGGAGTGTTTTGTTACCTGCTCCTATGCGGTGTTTTTTGAGTTCTCCAGTTTCACCTCGTAGTTTCTCTGTCTGGATAAGTCTCGACCAACTTCTGGATGTTTTAAGACTGTCCCGGAGCAAAAGGAGGCTCAGACATCCGGTTTACAGTCACCATTTTTTTTTTACTACTTAGCGATATGCGCATAACCACGTAATGTTTCAACCTATGTACATGTGCATAATAGCGGAGGAAAAAAAAGAACTGCATGGTGCCATCGTGTGGACAGCAGAAGACGGTTTCACTGTGGAGTGATTCAAATTGCAGTATGGCAGTCTGATCGATAATATCCAGAACAAAGATATTCGGAACAGAACCGGGTCAGTTTAACACTGACTCAACATGCTGTGTGAACAGGGCCCTAAAGTTCTTCCACAATCATTTATTTTATCAGTTCTAAAGAATGGGCCTGCATACAGAAGAACTAGTGAGATAGCCTGTACTTTAAAGGTAGTCCCCTGTGAAAGCACCAGTCATTT
Source organism: Heteronotia binoei (assembly GCF_032191835.1). NCBI lineage: Eukaryota > Metazoa > Chordata > Lepidosauria > Squamata > Gekkonidae > Heteronotia > Heteronotia binoei. The sequence goes on from NC_083226.1 coordinate 27,486,845, forward strand.
CCAACACTGGAGTGACGTCAATTCATGACGTTTTCAAGGCAGACTTTTTTACGGGGTGGTTTGCTATTGCCTTCCCCAGTCATCTACACTTTACACCCTGCAAGCTGGGTACTCATTTTACTGACCTCAGAAGGATGGAAGGCTGAGTCAACCTCAAGCCAGCGACCTGAAGCCAGCTTCCACTGGGATTGAACTCATGTTGTGAGCAGAGAGTTTGGACTGCAGTACTGCAGCTTACCACTCTGCACCACGGGGCTCTTAGCTGGTACCTTATGGCTCCACTAAGCAAAGTCTGAAACCTTCCAAATTCAAGTGGCTCATCCTTTAATGAATACACCCCATATTAGATGGCTCAACTGTATTTTCATAAATAGTTAAACCAGACAGCACTGAGCAAAGGATGTCAGACTGACTGACTGAGATCACACATGCTAAATAATGCACTTTCAATCCACTTTCCAATTGGATTTTACTGTATAACTGGCAAAAACCAGTCAGAAAGTGAATTTTAAGTGGATTGAAAGTATGTTATTTAGTGTGTGTGATTGGTGGATAGGTCAGGGAGATGGAAGAACTTCATGGCATTATTAGGCGACAAAGCACACTTGAAAGGAATTAATTACCATAGCACCGTTCGATAAGGATACGGCCATACCAGGAGTATTTGCTGAGCCAGTGTTAGGAAGAGCAAAAACTGGTATTAGATGTTACCCCTCTGGACACGAGGGTGTCATATGCAAACAGTGTTCCTTGTGACCTAGTTGTGACTGCCTGCTGAGACACCGTTCTCCTGATACCTTTTGTTTGCACATCTGAGATTATTGGATCAAATCAGAAACCTGTGCTAAAAGAATGCGTGGGAGGTCTGCAAATGATTGTGAGGCCACACAGTTACCTTTCAGTGCTCTGGTGGGCAGTGCTTGTACTCCTCCTTCAGCATGGTTTTGGGGTGGAAAGTATTTACTGCCGGCTGCCACCTGTGTGATCGCTTAGGTGAAGGTGAACAGATGCTCGATGAATTGTTCAGCAGTGAGAAAAGGTACTGCTATGATGGTGTGGTGCTTGTCAGTGAGGTTCACTGTGTGGAGCTTGTAGCAGTGAGAAAAACCAGAATCAAAGCCCACCCACACAGAATCTCTTGCATCAGCACTTTAAAAGGGTCCATGATCAAAGCATGGTGCGGAAACAGGCAAATATAAGCAGATCAGGTCACTGGAAGCCCAGAAGGCATGAGATGGATATTCACCAACAGGTTACTGAAGCCTGGAGCAAGAAAAATGGCATGATATAACCCAGTCGCATCAAATCCTGGAAGCAAAGCAGTGTTGGTACTTGGAAGGGAGACCCCCAAAAAACACTGTGCAGAGGAAGGCAATGGCAAAGCACCTCTGCTTCTCATTTGCTTTGAAAGCCCCTTACTGGTGTTACCACAAGTCAACTGCAGTTTGACCACACTTTACACAAACACGCTGAAGCCCACGTTCAGGAGTACTGATGCAGTTCCGAAGTCCTGCAGAGAAATACTTTGTGGATGCAAAAAGAGAGATAGAGAGGTGGAATGAGTTGGTGTGTCAAAAGAGCAGAATTGTGTGTACTGCAAATAATCACCTGTGCAAGCAGAACAGTGGACTGAATTAGCAGAACAAAAGAGGCAAGCATATTGTGATAGGCCCTCCATCTTGGATATTTGGCATCTGATAGCCTTTTTGGCCTTGTGGAAGGAGCTGGACTTCCTGAGCTCAAGTATATTTTTGGTTCTTTCAGCACAGTGAAAAACAAGTTTAGATTATATTAAATATTAGATGTTACCCTTCTGCACATGAGGGTGTCACATATAACACTGCATGCAGCCAACATTCCCTGTGGCCCAGTTGTGATTTACCTGCAGAAGCACCAATTTCCTGGTAACCTTTTTTTTTTTTTTTTTGCACATCCGAGCACTGAAGTGGAGAGACTGCTGGCTCAAGTCAGGAGCTAGGGTTGCCAGGTCCAACTCAAGAAATATCTAAAGACTTTGAGGGAGGAGCCAGGAGACTTTGGGGGTGGAGCCAGGAGCAAGGTTGTGACAAGCATGATTGAACTCCAAGGGGAGTTCTGGGCATCACATTTAAAGAGTCCGCATGCCTTTTAAATGCCTTCCTACCATTTGGAAATCATGAAGGATTGGGTCACCTTCTTTGGGGGTTCATAGAAATAGGCCCTCTGGCCCAATATTTTTGGAACTTGAGGGTTGTTTTGAGGAAAGGCTCCGGATGTTATGCTGAAAATTTGGTGCTCCTACCTCAAAAAACACCCCCCTGAGCCCCAGATAACCACAGTTCAATTCTCAATTACACCCTGTGGAAATTGGTCTCCATAGGGAATAATGGAGTGCCCAGCAGACATTTTCCTCCCCCTGCTTTCTGATGACCCTGAAGCGGGAGGAGGGCCTCCAAACCAAGGGATCTCCTGCCCTCACCTGGGGATTGGCAACTCTATTAGGAGCCCATTCTAAAAGAACACATGGGAGGTCAGCAAATGATTGTGAGGCCGCACAGTTGCCTTTCAGTGCTCTGACAGGCTGTGATTGTACTCCCCTACTTCAGCAAGGATTTGGGAAAGAAAGTATTTGCTACCCACCACCATCTGTTTGATCAGCTTAGGCAAAGGTGAACAGATGTTGGATGAATTGCTTGACAATGAGAAATGGCACAGTCGTGACGACGTGGCGTTTTATCAACCAGATTCACAGTATGGTGTTTGTGGCAGTGAGAAAAACCAGAATCAAAGCCCACCCACACAGGGTCTCTTGCATCAGCAACTTAAAACGGTTCATTATCATTGTATGGTGTGGAAATGGGCAAATATAAGCCGTTCCTGTGATTGATGCTCTGAAAACATGAGGTGGATATCAAACCGCAGGGCACTGAAGCCAGGAGTTTCAAAAATGCAGTTTCAAAGCCCTCCAGATAAATACTTTGTGCTGCAGAAAAGAAATGTGGAACACATGTGGTGCAAGTGTCAAAACGGCAGAAGCATCTGTACTGAAAACAATCATCCGAGCAAACAGAACAGTGGGCTGAATATGCAGAACAAAAAAGGCAAGCAAATAGTCCTGCCATTCTGGATATCTGGTGTCTGCTAGCATACTTAGACAGATGGAAGAAGCCGGAGTTTCTGAGCTCAAGTATGTTTTGAATTCTTACAACAAAGTGAAAAATGAGTTTAGAATATGGATAATTGCTCTAGACTGCAGTGCTGTGATTCAAACCAACAACCCATGGAGAGAGATCTTGAAACTTAGGTGAAAAGTGAGACAAAGGAAGAAAAAGAAAGAGCTCTATGGGGGAAGAGGCTTGACCTTACTTGAATTATATGCTGCCATTCTAATATAAGACAGCGTGTTTGTTTTGCTTTGTTTTTTGAGTCCAGTCAGTTATGCTGGAGAACATACCCAAATATGTCCCCTTCTGGCTGGCCAGATAGTATGTTCAGGTAGTCAACTTTCAGCTGTGACCAGGCTCTTTGTCCTGACTGCTGCGTCCTCACGGAAGGGCAATGTGCTCAATAAATGTTCAAAGAAAAATTTCAGTGTCCTCTGTAGTAAAATAGCTCTTTTGTTTTATGATCTTCTGTGTTTCACTTATGTTTGGTGTAATGGTTAAGAGCATGGACTCTTATCCAGGAGAACTGGGTTTGATTTCCCACTTCTCCACATGCGCCTGCTGGTGTGACCTTGGGTCAGTCATGTGTTCTGTCAGAGCTGTTCTGCTCAAGAGCAGTTTCTGTGAGAGCTCTCTTAACCCCATCTAACTCACAAGGTGTCTGTTGTGGGGAAGGGAAAGGAGATTATAAACTGCTCTGAGACGCCAAGTGAAGGGCAGGGTATAAATCCAATCTCTTCTTATAATAGCTGTGCTTAAGTTTATTCCATAAGTAGCAGACAGGTATAGAATTTGGCAGCCTAGACTTTTGAATTCACCTGATTTTCTTTTAAAAAGAAAGAAACCTAGTTCTAGCTACTAGTTCCCTCCAAAATGCCTTTACCTTCCACATTTTCAGAAATCTGACTAGTCCATAATGAGATTTCATTCTAATTAAAAGTAGATGAGACACACCCTTCCAGTTGCACAAGGAAGTTTGTATGAAGACACTTAAGAATTGCCTTACAAAGATAGCACAGATTTCTCAAAATAGGTTTGTGTCCTGTAGCTCCTTAAAGTCCAAAAATATTTTCAGGGTTTCAGCTTTTGATAGCCAAAGATCTCTTCATCTGACAAAGGGAACTTTAACTCTCTAAAGCTTATATCCATGACCTCTTGTTGGTCTTTAAGGAGTCTGGGTGAGTAAATCTGTGAAGTTATTCCAAGATGCCATTTTCCAAAGCCGTTTATCAATGAAGGTTGCAGTTTAGTACCTGGAACCTTATTTCAGCAACTTTAAAGTTCAAGAAAATGTAATTTGGTGCTGTCTCACAATTAAACTTCTAGTTAGTTGAGTGGCACCAAAGAGGTATGGTCCTAATGAAGTCCCCTGAATCACTTTAGATATAGAATAAACCTGGTTTCTACTCTACATTCCAGTGCAAAGGATTTCACAAGAAAGAGATGAGCATAGACAATAATAGCCAATGTCAGCTTTCAACAGAATCCTGGGGATTTTTGAGCAGCTCAAAGCTTTCCACCTCTGCCCAGCTAGCCCTGTGGCTAGAAGTTATTAACCAATAAGGGCATCTCCTGCTATCTCCTGTGCAAAATCCCTTCCAATTAAGGGGCGAGACTGGTCGGAATTTGGGTTAGGGCCTTTCGAGTTGTGGCCCGTAGAATCAGCTACACTCTGACCTCAGAAAGAACAAGTAATCAAAATATTGTGCTTAAGAAGGATTTTAAAGTGTAGTTGATGGGGTTTGCATTGCTTTTTTTAAAAAAAGGAACTATCAAGCGTGTGAAGGAGAGGAGGGACTGGGAGGGTCCACAGATTATTTAAAATCAAACCAAGGGTCCTTGCTAAAGTCTTGAGAACCTTTGCCTTAGTGGGTTTGAACTAACAGTGCTTCATATTATGTATGTATGTGCCATCAGGTTGCAACTAACTTATGGCATTCACAGCAAGGGGTTTTTCAAGGCAAATGAAAAGCAGAGGTGGTTTGCCCTTGCCTTCCTCTTCAGACCCTTCCTTGGTGGTCTCCCATCCAAACACCAACCCTACTTAGCTTCCAAGATCTGATGAGTTCAGGCTATGCCGTGCCTCCTTCCCTGCCATGCCTTGTACCAATCAGATATATTAGAACATGGGTCTTCAACCCACAGAAGTCTGAGATCTGGAAACGGTGAAGGCCCCTGTGTTGGCGTGTGCTGGCTGAAATAGCAAAAGATACCCTTTTTGCCATTTGGCTCAGTTTGGAGTAGTCTGTTTTCATGCCATGTTTGAGGGTGAGATTTGCTCTTGCCAGTACTGCTCATGTGATTTACATCTCCTATTAAGATAGTTCCAGAGGGCAGCTGTGTTGGTCTGCAGCTAGATTCATATCCAGTAGAGCCTTATAGACCAATAAAATGTTTGGGATATAATCCAGGGCTTTTTTGGTATATTAGGCCACACCCCCTGACACCAAGCCAGCTGGAACTGTGTTCCTGTGTTTTTCTGCTCAAAAAAGCCCTGATATAAGCTTTTGAGAGTCAAAGCTTATACCCTGAAAAATCTCCTGTTAAGACTTTCATGTTGAACATTTCAGGTTTCCATGAGCCTCTTCCGCCATTAAGACTCTGGCTGAAAGGGTGAAAGTGGATGTTTATCTATAAGGGTGCAGCCTGGAATTTTAGCCTAAGTCATGACTACTCTAATTCCTGAACCAAGATCCAGAAGTAGGACTCTACTTTGTCCTTTGTGCTGTCTTGCTCTTCTTTGTGCTTGTCTTGATCCTTCTCAACAAGGGAAAGAGTTTAGGGTTATCACCCCCTTCCAAGTTCCCAGCCCCAAGTTTCAGTTTGGTGGGTAAGGCAGGCTGGGTACTTCCTATCAGCTATTTTGGCTCTTCCGTCCCCCAATTTTTGAATTTCTGGACTGGGTGATCCAGGGCTTTTTTTATAGCAGGAATTTCTTTGCATATTAGGCCACTCTCACCAATGTACCCAATCATCCAAGAGCTTACAGGGCTCTTAGTACATGGCCTATTGTAAGCTCTTTGAGGATTGGCTATATCAGGGGTGTGTGGCCTAATATGCAAAGGAGTTCCTGCTACAAAAAAACCCTGGGGTGATCCATATTTCTTAGCTATGGCTGAGGCTCAGTGTACCAAGCACAATGGGGAAGCCTTCTGATTTCTTCACCCATTTGCCACTGTAAAGGTACTAGATTCAGTTGCATCAGAAATTCAGGCTTTGTCTGAGGATTCACGAAATTAGGTGTTCCTTTATTAAAGTGCTGCTCAGTCTTAAAAATCTCGGTGCCTTTGTGTAAAAGCTTTGCTGACCTTTTATGCTATTGTTCTGAGGCATTGGCTTGTATGAGTGATCTCTCTCTCTTTCTCTCTCCCTTGCCTCTTTTCTCCTTTGGTTCTTTTCACATGTGCATAAATAAACTGGCAGTGTAATAGGATCCACAGTGGCCTTCGCTCTGGCATCGTTGTCCTTGGCAACGGGAAAGGCATCATCCGTAGCAATCAAATATATGGAAATAAGGAGGCTGGCATTTACATCCTGTATAACGGCAACCCTCTGGTGAGGTACGTGTATTTTTTCTCACCATTTTTAAAATCCTTTTTTCCCTCTGGGCCCTGGAGATCTCCCATTTTTACAACTGATCTCCAGCTGGCAGAGAGCAGCTCCCCTGGAGAAAATGGCTGCTTTGGAGCCCCGCCCTCTCTTGGATCCACCCCTAAAGCCTCCAGGTATTTTTCAACACAGACCTGGCTACCCTACAGTGTCATCTCAAATGTAAAACTCCCTCCCTTCCCCAGTACCATCCAGTTAATGATCATGGGTGGAGTTTTAAAATGGACTGGCAGAATGGAAAGGATTTCAATTCCTGTGCATCTTTATTTTTATATTGTGTTATGTGTTGGGAAGTAGTTATCAAACTGTGTCCTCGAACTGAGGCATTCGACTCATGAGGTGGAAAACTACCTCATGTGTCTTGAGCCTCTCTACAACCAACGTTGTTTCACTGGCCTTTTGGAAAGGCCTGCTGAACATAGGCCTATATCCTATCTTAAAATGTGGTGCCCAAAACTGAACACAATACTCCAGGTGAGAAAGCAAGGGTCCTGCAGCTCATACTTTTCTTTGCACGCCCTCTGAGATGAGGTCACTCTGTGGCAGAGAGGATTTCTCCAAAGCTCTGTCCCTTGGCTTGTTCCTTACTATGGCACCTATATTTCCTGTCCCTGTTTTGGTCTACTGCTTGAAGTCGTGACCTTGGCGCCCAGTGAGGCCATAAGTCCGACTCCACCCCTCCCTGTCACATGTCTCTGATGTCAAGCACTTGCAGTTCAGTAGGTCCCAGTTCTAGAATGGCTGAATATCAGTTTTCTTGAGAACAGTGGGGTTCCTTCTTGGAAGCTTCTTATTGTTTCCTCAGTGAGAAGAGCAGTAATGATGGACTTGTTCCCTAAAGCCCAACTTGTGTGTGCCACTGCTGATGCTTCCCTGCAGCTGCAGTATGTGGCTTAGGAGTACATGCAGTTCCTGTCTGGCTATGAGCCTTATGTGAACAGTTTGTGTAGGGTTGCCAGGTCTTATCTGGGTCTGGACAGGGAAGAAGTTCCAGGTGGGGGGATGTGACATCATCATTCAGGGCACATTGCACAGGGATGCTCTAGCAGTTTTTTGGGGAAGAAATCTATGGTGCAATAGAGTTTTTACCAAAATTTCTAGAGTGTCCCACACATGACTTGCCTGGTGCTATGATGTCACCTGGAGGTGATATCATTGTGCCAGGCACGTCACACGTGATGGAGCTCTTTGGGGGCAGAGATCCCACTGCTGGCTAGCTCTGTGCTGGTGGGTTGGGGTCCCCAAAACTGGGGGAAAATCCACCCCCAGCAGGAATCTGGGAACCCTGTGTGTGTGTACCCTAGGTGCTGTCACATGCCGGCTGCTCTAGGAGCGTTCAGGAAAACTCTGTTATTTTCCCAGATGTTCTAGCAATTTGGGAGGAAAACTCGATGGTGCCATATGAAAACCATATGGTACCATAGAGTCTTCTTTCCATAATTGCTAGAGTGCCTGGGAAAACCCAGATGCTCCTAGAGCAGTCAGCATGTGACGTCGCTGGCATGATGACACCACTTCCTAGTGATGTCATTGTGCTGGCGCAGTTGGGGGAGAATCCCCCTGCCAGCCGAATGTGGGTCAGCAGGCTGGGAACCTCTAGGGTGGGAGAACCCCCTCCTGGCCCGGGAACCTGGCAGCCTTGGCTCTGTATCCTGGTGCTGCTGAAGAACTCTGAGGCAAAAGTTTCCTAAGATTCTTTAATGTTTTTAATTTGAAAGCCCATGTTACTTACATTTTCATCATCATTTCCTAGAACTAAAGGGGACACATCTGTCTTGCAATTTAGCAGTAGCTCAGTTATTATTCCCCATGGCGCAGAGTGGTAAAGCTGCAGTACTGCAGTCGATCCTGAGTTTGATCCTGGCGGAAGCTGGGTTCATGTAGCCGGCTCGAGGTTGACTCAGCCTTCCATCCTTCCAAGGTCAGCAAAATGAGTACCCAGTTTGCTTGGGGGAAAGTGTAGATGACTGGGGAAGGCAATGGCAAACCACCCCGTAAAAAGTCTGCCGTGAAAACGTGAAAGCAGCGTCACCCCAAAATCGAAAACGACTGGTGCTTGCACAGGGGACCTTTCCTTTCCAGTTATTATTGCTTCTTGCCCTCCCTTTTGTAGGGTTGTCATCTACTTTGGTGATTACTGCTGATATCATCTTGCTTTTATTGCATTGTCTTCGACCTGGTTTTTCCATTGTCTTCTACCTTTCTTAATTGTTTATAGCACAGCCTATCAATTGCTCTCTTTGTTTTATAATCCTGTAATCCTGTTGCTTTCTTCATCTATGGTCTTATGGTACCTGATTATATTGATTAATGTTTCTAAAGCGTTTCAGATCTCAGTGACAGACAATGGGCAGTTCTAAATAAAGTAAATAAAATAATAAATAAATTTGGGCAGGTCAAGACTAGAGCGTGGGAGGGATGCCTCCTAGGCAACAATGGTGCTTTCAGGTTTCACTTGTGCTTATCAGCCCCATCGGAGAATCCAGGTACATCCTTATTTCCACTTTAGGAATATCTCTTCTCCAGGGCTTTTTTGGTAGTAGGAAATCCTTTGCATATCAAGCCACACACCCCTGATGTAGCCAGTTCTCCAGAAGCTTACAGGGCTCTTAGCACAGAGTCTAATGTAAGCTCCAGGAGGATTGGCTACATCAGGGGTGTGGCCTAATATGCAAAGGAGTTCCTGCTATCAATAAATCCCTGACTTTTCCCTTGTATGAGTTAAAAGAGGGGGGTATCATTTAGCACAGGTACCTCTGGGCTGCAAAGGGCACAGAGGGATGTATGTTTCCAGAACGGTTGCTTAACTTTTCAAGGCACGCTTCCACCCTCTTCGGCATGCACTTGTCACTGGGTCAAGGTGATTGCGGCAGAGTAACTTCGGTAAAAGACAAAAACAACAGATTATCACCATGTGCTGACTGTGGGTGGGTGACACATTTTTGCTCCTAAGCTGCATGCAGTCTTCAAGGTACCTTTCCCCCCCTTGCTGGTGCTTCCTGTTTTTAATTAGATCCCTGGCACTCTTGTTTTGAGATGAGTATTCAAGTGAATGCAATCATATGCTTTACTGGCCAAAAAAAACACAACCCACTCCAGACATCCCAAACACTAGCTTAGTCTAAGTATCCATTACCGAGGCCAGCTTGTTCCAGCATAATTGCTCTGACAATAGCAAAGCAGATTTTGTTAATCTGCCAACCGCCAAGGTCAAGAAAAAAAGCTCTTTTCCCAAAGCGGTAGGAAAGGAGACCCTTCAAACAAGCGGCAGTTTCTGAATTGGCGGCTGTCTCGCTTGGTGATTACAAAACCGCTAATAAGTCTAGAGGAAATGCACGCTCAAAAGAGCAAGTGCTGGGTTGGAAATCTTAATTTCTCTTCCTAGCACAATGACAGCAGCAGCCCAGTCAAAACACCCACACAAACCTATAATCACTGAGATTGTTTGTCACCAATTAAAACAAGAGACAGTTGTGTTGATGATTTAGTCTAGCATTTTGGAGGTAGGGAGAGACTTGTTATGCCTGGAGAGATGTTGTTAGCACTACACCAGGTATTCCCCAAGTGGCCCTCCTGTGTCTGAAAGAGAATTCTTACCTGGTTCTGTCAACAAGTTGGCATGGTAGTTTCTCTGGCATTCTGGACTCTTGGTCCAAAACATGCATTCACAGAAATGTAAGAAAATGGCTTTAGCCTAGAGGTGTTGAACTCATTTGTTATGAGGGCTGGATCTGACATAAATGTGACTTTGTCAGGCTGGGCCATGTGTGTCATAAAATGTAATGCCAGGTAGGGGAGATAGAAACTTTATAAAGGACACAGACAAACACACACATTCAGCCTAATCCACCTCACTGGCTTGTTCAGCCTCAGCTAACAGAAGGAAGAGAGGTTTGGCTTAGTAGCTCTGCTGTGCAGTTGAGAGAGTCTGGCAAAGCTGGCTCTCCTTCCTTTCCAAGGGAGCAGCTTTGCTCTATAGCTCCTGTGCGATTGAGCAAGCCTGGCAAAGCAATCTGTGATGCAGAAGGAAGCAAAAGAGGAAGAAGGAAGCAGACAACAGTGAGTTGCTCACAGGGCTGATAGCCCTCTGGGGGCCTGATTCAGCCCCCGGGCCACATGTTTGACACCCCTGCTTTAGTCATTTGTGTTGAGGTTGTCTAGAAGTACACAGCTCTCCTTTCTGTCTAAGAGGGTCATTCGCAGTGAAGGCATGGGGGGAGTGCATATCTCAAGAGGTGAGGCTAAGCAACAGCAACTGGCCCAAAGTCATGCAGCTAATTTCCTAGCTGAGCAGCAATTTGAACTGTGGTCTCCCCAGACCAAGTCTGACATGCTGTCTGCTATACCGTAGTATCGAGTCTGCTGTTATGGATTGGTGCCAACAGTTCTGCATCTGTGCTTTGGACGGCTTGTGTTACAGCAGATTTCTCTCTCTTTGAAATGAACGCTTCGTGCTCTCAAATGGATGAAAAGTTTCACCAACATCCCCCAAATATCTTCTCTACTTAGTATACGTTTCTTTCAGTGTCTGTTTCTCTGCTGTTATGTTTTGTTCTTTTATTGTCACTGCACAGAACAATTTGTTCTCGTGATACATTCTAGCCGTTTTTCTCCCAACCATTATAATTGCTCAGAACAGCACAGGGTCTTTAAAACGTTCCCTCCTTCAAGGAACATTTTCTGAATCGCACTTACCTGCTAGAGAATTCTCAAGCATCTATCATCAAACCAAGCATATTTCCAAAGAATTCTGGGGTATGTTATAAGGTGCCAGTGTGAAAAAAAATGTGCATCCCACACAACTCATCTACAAGTGCATTGTCAAGATTGGTAGTGTGAAAAGTCTGTGAGAAATTTATCTGCCAACGCGGATTTTTAACAAACAAAACAAACAAGAAGCTTCCAAAAACAAAACAAACAAAATGCCCCACCAAGGTTCCTGGAACACCCATTGGAATACCAGGCTGCACTGTTTGGATCAATGGCCCCCCAGTATGGCACCCACTGACTGATGTGTTCCCTGGTGCCCACTGGCTTCTTCCTTAAATCAGAGATCCAGCCCTGGCTTTCTTCTGATGGTTGGAGTAAGAAGTGTTTCAGAAGATCCCAGGAGACATCACTTTTGTGTCTGCTGGAAAATAGCTGTTTCTATCACAGGAGGATGCTTGGCTTGGGACCTAGGGTAGCTGCCTCCTGGAGTGGCCATTTTGTGCAGGTGCCCAGTTAGTTAATTTCACCAACAGTTGTTCTAGAGTTCGATGTTGATGTTGTGGGGGGGGGGTCCCCTTTAGTGCTTCCTGTCTCTGGTCAGGCCAACCCCAACAACTATCAGCACTAGTAGAATGATAATACCTTATTATGCAGTAGCTTTTTTGGTGGGCCAGGAAAAAAAGGGGAGATGGGGTTAGTCCACCTCGCCTAGGATCACACTTGGAGGCTTGTGAGACCAGTCTGAAGCAGAGCATCCAAATGGGTTCCTCTAACGAGGGCTTTTTTTTTGTAGCAGGAATTCCTTTGCATATTAGGCCACACACTCCTGATGTAGCCAATCCTCCAGGAGCTTACAAGGCTCTTAATACAGGGCCTACTGTAAGCTCCAGGAAGACTGGCTACATCAGGGTGTGTGGTCTAATATGCAAAGGAGTTCCTGCTACAAAAAAAAGCCCTGCCCACAATACTCAAATTTCTTTATATATGGCTCTTACACTTTCTCTGGTGAGCGCAGGGCTGGGGGTATCCTTATTGACATGGCATGTTTCCACATTTTTATTGGTGCTACCAGGGAGAACCATCTGGTAGATCTGGCCTTGGGAATCAGCCCTGTTTCTTCAGTGCCAGGGCATTAGTAAGCATAAAAGGCTCTTTTAAAAAAAGTGAGAGCTTTGTTTTCAGATGCGTCAGGGCTCCAGGCCCTGCTTGTGCTACAGCAACAGAATCCCTCGACAGAGCCGGTCTATGACATAGGCAGAGAGTCCATGGGGAGCAAAGGCACGGCTTGTCTGTTCAACCATTGACTGCTTTTGCTCTTCTCCTTTGTGCGCCAGTGGGAACCACATCTTTCAGGGACTCGCTGCAGGCATCGCCGTGAACGAGAACGGGAGAGGCCAAATAACAGGTACGGAAAGGCGACGTAATGGATCTAATAAGAAGTCGCCCCAAGTTGTCTTTTGATATTTGACTTCCTTTATTATTTCCTTTCTTTCTTTAAATATTTATAATCCACTCTTCTCCCCAAAGGTACCCAAAGTGTCTTACAACAATTAAAAAAAACAACAACACCACTATACAATACTGTAGGAAATGTGCTATTACCTCAGACCAGGAGCTGGTGCTTTAAACCTGTGGAGCACTTCCAAGGGTGTCCTCCTTGGCCTTCCCACTGTGCTCCCCTCCCGGGCCTTCTTCTCACCCATGCCGCCTCTTAGGCCACAGTCCCCAGAGCTGCCTGTGCCGTCAGTGACTCGTGCCATCTTCTCTCGCCCTTCCTAAGGCTTTTCCTGCTATTAGGGTTGCCAGGTCCAATTAAAGAAATACCTGGGGACTTTGGAGGTGGAGCCAGGAGACTTTGGGGGAGGAGCCAGGAGACATTTGGGGGTGGAGCTAGGAGCAAGTTTGTGACAAGCATAATTGAACTCTAAAGAGAGTTCTGGCTGTCACATTTAAAGGGACCGCACACCTTTGAAATGCCTTCCCGCCATTTATAAATAATGCTGGATAGGGGCACCTTCTTTGGGGGCTCATAGAATTGGACCCCCTCGTCCAATCCTTTTGAACCTTGGAGAGTGTTTTGAAGAGAGGCATCAGATGCCATGCTGCAAATTTGGTGCCCCTACTTCAAAAAACAGCCTCCCCAGATGCCCATGGATCAATTCTCCATTACACCCTTTGGGAATCGGTCTTCATAGGGAATAATGGAGTGACCAGCAGACATTTCCCTTCCTCCCCCCCCCCCATTGCTTTCTGATGGGGAGAGGGTCTCCAAACTGGGGAATCCCCTGCCCCCACCTGGGGATTGGCAACTCTACCTGCTCTAGCTGTCTCCAGTCCCATAGCCTGCAGCTAAGAGCTTCTTTACTGTCCCGAGCTGTTTCTCTGATCTCCCAGCTAAGCGGAGACTCGAGCTTTCTCCCATCATCTCCCTCTTTTAAATTTGGGGCTTGCCCATGCAGGTTCCCCGACCCCCACAGTCTCTTGACAGTCCAGCCGACCTGTCTTCCAGTTAGGCTGTTTGAAGGTTTCTGACGCTGCTCAGGCTTTGAGGGTTTGCTCTTATGGTCGCAAATACAAATGAGCCAATGTCCCAGTCTTGCTGTTGGATACAGCGGCTTGCTCATTTGAAGGCGCTGACCCCGAGCTCTTTGGCTCATGGACAAGGGCTCATGCCTCCGGCCACCCCCAGCCTTTGATTGTCCCGTTCCCCTCCCCAAAAAATACAGCTGAGACGGTGTGCAGCTAACAAGATGTTCCCAAACAATAATATTTGAATCCTGTTAACTTCTTCCAAAAATAATAATACTTAGCAAAAGTAGTTACCACGTGTTCCAGAGTGCTGGAAAATGCTGTTGAGTCACAGCTGATTTATGGTGATCCTGTGGACATTGAAAGGTAAGAGATGTTCTGAGGTGGTTTGCCATTGCCTGCTTCTGCGTCACAACCCTGATATCCCTTGGTGGTCTCCCATCCAAATACTAGCTAGGGCTGACCCTGCTTAGCTTTGAGATCTGACTCGATAGGGTTAGCCTAGATTATCCAGGTCAGAGCATCGGTAAAGAGGTAAATGTTTTTATTCCTGAAATTACCAAGGGGCGGGGGGGACTGCTGACACTGAGAGATACCCTTAAACTACCCAGAATTCTTTCCTGAGATGCCATTGGACCCCTGAATTTCCTATCCAATGCCTCTTTACAATATTGTACTTACTAGCTCTCAAGAATAAAACCCGATAACCACAGCAAATTTTTCCCTTTACAGTTCCTGTTGGATTGTCCCTTTAATAATACTATTAAGATATTTTCGGGGGGGGGGAGGGGAGATGATCCCTACTCAGTCTCCACTATAGCCAAGGGTCCTTGTCATATACAGCCTTCCCCAACCATGATAGTAATGGCGCTTGAATTCAGGATGTCCCAAGAGGAGATGATGGGTGCCTGGAATTGGTATTTTCCCCTCACGAGCCTTCTCTTTATGCTTCTACAGCACCACTGTTCCACAGAGCTCTTTCGCTTCCTTTCATTTGTTTTTCTGCTTTAGAAAATGTCATCCGAGAGAACCAGTGGGGTGGTGCCGATATCCGCCGGGGAGGGGACCCAGTCCTCAGAAGCAACCTGATCTGCTGTGGATATTCAGATGGTGTGGTGGTCGGAGAGCGTGGGAAAGGGCTTATTGAAGGAAACACCATTTATGGTAACAAGATGGATTTTCTTCCTGCCATTTCCTTCTTTTCCTGCCTCTTCTGTAGTGTGGTGACATAGCAGTGTGGTGTAGCATGGTGTAAAGGTTAAAAGTAGCAAACTTTAATCTGGAGAACCTGGTCTGATTCCCCTCTTCTCCACATGAAGCCTGCTGAGTGACCTTGGGCCAGTCACAGTTCTCTCAGAGCTGTCTCAGCCCCATCTCCCTCACAGGGTGACTGTTGTGGGGAGAGGAAGGGGAGGTGATTGTAAGCTGCTCTGAAACTCCTTCAGATAGTGAAAAGGTAAAGGTAATCCCCTGTGCAAGCACCAAGTCATTACTGACCTATAGGGTGACATCACTAAGTTTTCTTGGCAGACTTTTGATATGTGATGGTTTGCCATTGCCTTCCCCAGTCATCTACACTTTTTGCCAACCTCGGAAGGATGATGAAGAAGATGATATTGGATTTATATCCTGCCCTCCACTCCGAAGAGTCTCAGAGTGGCTCACAATCTCCTTTACCTTCCTCCCCCACAACAGACACCCTGTGAGGTGGGTGGGGCTGGAGAGGGCTCTCACAGCAGCTGCCCTTCCAAGGACAACCTCTGCCAGAGCTATGGCTGACCCAAGGCCATGCTAGCAGGTGCAAGTGGAGGAGTGGGGAATCAAACCCTGTTCTCCCAGATAAGAGTCTGCACACTTAACCACTACACCAAACTGGATGGAAGGCTGAGTCAACCTTGAGCCAGCTACCTGAACCCAGCCTCCACTTGGATTGAACTCAGGTCATAAGCAGAGCTTGGACTGTAGTACTGCAATTTACCACTCTGCGCCACGGGGCTCCTAGGTAGTAAAAAGCAGGGTATAAAAACCAACTCCTTCTCCTCCTCTTCTTCTTCTGTCACAGAGTGTACTAGAATTTAATGTCAAAATAGATGACAACTTGTCTTGTTCATCGACTGTATCTAGGCCAGTCTCAGTGCTTCAGTGCTTTGTTGGTGATGATAGGTTTTAGCACTGTAATTTGGGATAAATTTCGGAAGATGTTGATTTTATCCCATGACATCGTGGTTTTAAAAAATGATGATAGTGTTTTAGGGAGTACTTAAATTGCTTGATACCACTGCAGAGTTAAGTGTAGGTATTCCTGTTATCCCAATAATCATTCATGATTTCCTACTCGTTATAACGGGACAGGAATTGTCTTGTGCCTGGGCAACATGTGATATAGAACTGAGAAGAAGAAATTGTCTCTTTTAGTTCTGTAGAGTGTAGGAGTGTTAGCTCTGGCTTGGAGATTTTGGGGGTGGAGCCTGAGTAGGGTGGGGCTTAAGGAGAGAAGGGAACTCAGCAGGGTAAAATGCCCTCCAAAGCAGCCATTTTCTCCAGAATAACTGATCTCTGTCATCTGGAGATCATTTGTAATAGCCAGAGGTCTCCAGCCCCCATCTGGAGAATGATCAAAGCCACCAAGTAATACACCAACTTTCCTTATAATATATTTTTGCAAACTGATTGTGTACAACACATAACAAACAATACAATAATGATAGAGGCCAGTGGTGCTAGGGCCTTTTAAAGTAATAGAAACCCCAAGGGGCCAAAAAAACCCCCTGTCTCCAAATGAATAGATATGTCCAAACTTGAAAATAGTCCAACTGAAATTCACAAGGTGGGTGCTTCCGAGGAGTGTAGCTTCAACCCAGCCACTTTCTTTAAAAGACGTCTCTCTAGATATTGGTGACGTTTCAATTCCTCCTTCAGTTTAATGGCTCAGTTATTTAGGAACCCTGTTCTACATTCTCTAATCACAGCATTAAGCTTCTCATTTCAGTGTGAACATAATAGGTCATTATTGTACGATAGTGTGTGTAGTATAGCCAGGAGATCCTCAGATTGCCTGGCAGACAGAAGTTCTAGCTCTTTTGGCATTACATACCACTAGGCGGTGAGTTAAACTGGTTTTCAAGGCAAGAGATGTTTCAGAGGTGGTTTGCCATTGCCTGCCTCTGCGTCACGCCCCTGCTATTCCTTGGAGGTCACCCATCCAAATACTAGCCAAGGCCAACCCTGCTTAACTTCCAAGATCTGATGAGATGGGGTTAGCCTGGAGTATCCCGGTCAGGGAGCTGGTCTGCAAGTATTCATACCTGAATCCTGAACCTGGGAAGGTGAGACTTTATTATCTGTTGTTGAAGCTGAAGAGGGATGGTTGGGCTAGAGCCAGAGCTTAAACTGTAGCACTTGATAAAGGCTGGTCTGTTGACCAGGCAAGAGACTGAAGGCCACGCTTCTAATGTGAAGAGTCACCCTATTGCCTGAAGGGACTGATGAATGAATCCACCCTTCAAGGAAGCAAGGGTCCTGAGGAGTGTGAGCTGAATTATTGTGTGTGTTCAGGCCTTAGGGCCCTGTTCTAGATTAGAGGACTTCCATCTGTTGAGCACACAATAACAGCCTACAAGGTGTACTGGTAAACCTGCCAACCTCCAGCTAGGACCCGAGGACTCCTGGAAGTACAGCTACCCTAAATGTCCAGTAATTTCTCAACCTGAAGTTGGCAAAGGGCTGGAACAGGATCTGCAAGACCAGAGTTCAAATTCCCACTCTGCAACAGACACCGTGAAGTGCAATATCCTTAATTGGTTAAAAAGCATAGCTAATACAAAATATTTTCCATTGGAAATACTATGAACCCAAAGAGCTGGCGTAACACAGCAAATCCATTTTTCAGGTCTCGCTTTTGCCACAAAACCACCTGGTGCTCTTAGGCACCCCTAGTTCCCACTGGGGCAGGAATCCCCTGGCCCCACTGGCCTCTGCCTGCCACTGCTAATCTAGGCAACTGAAAAAAACTAAAGGAGAAAAATGTAGGGATGATAGCCTGGGTTTCAACACACTGATGTCACTTCTGAATTGACTGGAAGTATTTTGGGAATGCCCTAGCATCTGGGAAAACTCTGGATTTCTGCAGAAATGCTACAGCATCCCCTGTGATCAATGTTCCCTCTAAGCTGCAGAGTCTTGTGAGCAAAAATTCTGCTTTGTGAGCTACTGGCATTAAAGTTGTGAACTGCTGCATAAATTATTGTGCTCTGGGGTCATCGTTCCTGAGCTGAATCAAAATGTGTGAGATGGAGGCTAAAAATCTGTGAGCCAGCTCACGATAACTCAGCTTACAGGGAACACTGCCTGTGATGTGCTGACATCACTTCCGGGCACATGGGAAGTGACATCAGTATGTTGTTGGCAGTGTCATTACATCACTTGTGAGGGCCCACACTGCCTTGGTGAGGTTTCTTCTGAGTGCCAGCCTTGTGCTGGCAACCCTAGCCCCTTATACCAGCTACCATTCTCGCTGGTCAGTGCCAGCGCAAGGCTATAAGGTGGCCCAGGTGAGGCCTGGGCTTTTCTCTCTCAGCCTAACCTAACTCACAGGGTGTTCTCGTTCTGAAGATAAAATGGAAGAGGGGAGAGCAATGTCGTGATTTGCTTTGGATCCCCACTGGGGAAAAAAGTAGAGTATAAATATCTTCAAAAATAATAAATCATTCATTGATCAATGTCATGTTCCTCAGTTAACGAAGTCCATGACCCAAGCGCCTGAGTTGCTGACCTAATACAGACCAATGTGAACCATTCTTTTCTCTCGCTGCAGGGAACAAGGGCTGTGGCGTCTGGATAATGTCCTCTAGCCTCCCCCACATCACCAGCAACCAAATTGGCCACAACAGCATCTATGGGGTTGCGGTGTTTTGCCGCAAGGATGACGCCAACGACTATCTGGCCAACCAAGGGGGAAATGAGAACTTCAACGACGAGGGAGAAGCTGCCAACTGGGAGAACGAGCTGGATAGCGAGGATGAGCGCTTGACTTCCCGGAGGCCGATCAGCGTGGCATTGGTGGAGTCCAACAGCATCAATCACAATGGGGGTGAGCTTTGCAAAAACTGCATTGACCAAAAAAGGCTACAAGAGGGGCTTATGAATTCCCTGCATGGATCTGGTAGAATCATTGGAGCAAAGAGAAGCATCCAGATTTCTACTGTTACTAGGGCTTTTTTTATAGCAGGAATTCCTTTGCATATTAGGCCACACACCCCTGATGTAGCCAGTCCTCCAAGAGCTTACAGTAGGGCCTGTACGAAGAGCCCTGTAAGCTCTTGGAGAATTGGCTACATCAGGGGTGTGTGGTCTAATATGCTACAAAAAAAACCCCTGCTTGTACCTGTGCTATTGTCTTGATGACCTTTAATGGCATCTGCACTGGGCAGTTCAGCTTGGTCTGCTCTTGCCTCCCTGTGATAACTACCCAGCAACTTCCATGCATCCCAATCACAGCTTGCTATTGTGAAAGTTGTGGGTCCTCTGTACTTACTCCACTGGCTCCGATTGCCAGTTTGTGGGGCAGATTTGGAACTTTATTTTCCCAGCTGTCCACTGTATTATTTACAGGTATAGGTGTATACATAGGCAGGCTTTTTTTGTAGAAAAAGCCCAGCAGGAACTCATTTGCATATTAGACCACACACCCCTGACATCACCATTGTTTCACACAGGGCTTTTTTGTAGAAAAAGCCCATCAGGAACTCATTTACATATTAGGCCACTCCCCCTGATGCCAAGCCAGCTGGAACTGTGTTCCTGTGCATTCTTGCTCCAACCCCCGCCCCCACCTGTATATAGGTATGTATACCTCGCTTTCCCCCTCAGTGGGGGCCCAGAGTTATTTAAAATGTCATTTCTTGTTACCTCCATTTTATTCTCTCAACAACAACCCTTTTATGTAAGCTAGGGTCCTCGGAGCGCCATGTTCAACTCCATGTTTTGTTAAGGTAGGTTAAGGAACGTTGACTCTGTGTTTTGTTAAGGAAGGTGATTGGTAATGTGGCTTTCCTCTTACCTCTTCCTTTTATAGCTGCTGGTTTATATGTCAAGAGCAGCGAAGCTTTGAACATCATAGGAAATGCCATCCATGCCAACCGCGATTGTGGGGTCTCCATCTCTCAGAGCTCCCAACTCACCCGAATAGCAGACAACAGCATTTCTTGCAACAGCCTCGGTGGAGTCCAGGTGGAAGCGGAGTGCAGGGTGGACCTTCGTGGCAACGGCATTTACGACAACAGCAGCCATGGTGTCGCTTCCAAGGGTGATGGGGTTGTCACCGAGAATGATATCCTAGGAAACAAGGGGTGCGGCCTTCGGTTGTTGCAGGCAGCTGACATGAAGGTGGGGGTCCTTTTGATTAGTAACGAGGACATGTTTATCTGTCTTGTTCATATTCTACCCTTTCCCCCTAAAGGGTTTTGTGAATGGGATGGCCTCATTTTATCTTCATAACACCTCTCTGAGGTAGGATTACCAGGTCTGCTTACCTTGTCAGTAGGGGTCTTTGAGGGGCATTCCGGGGGATGGGTGGGGATGTCCCACCTTCAAATGCCATTTTGGACCAGTAAAATTGGAAGTAGCTTGAAAAACAGAAAGTGAGAGGCAGCCATTTCACAGCCAGTTTTGCTCCCCCTCCCTTCTAATCAGGGGAAGAAGAACAAAACTGATCACTGAAAAGGCTTGCAACTGTTTTAGGCTGTTAGTTTAAACTTGCTGTAAGCCTTCTCAGCGATCAGGGTCACTGAAGACTTGCAGCCATTTGAGTGGTGAAGCAAAAAGGACCACTCAAATGGCTGCTTCGGGGGCGGCACTTCCAGGTTTTCAGGCAGCACTTCCAGGTTTTCAGGCCTAAAAAAGTCATTTTGGGGTGGGATTTACTGAAACCCTCCCTAAATAATGGGACCCCCCACCTGGACCAGGGGGCTGGGATCCCTACTCTGAGGTAAGTTAGTCTGAGAGATGGTGGTTGGCCTACTGAACAACAGTGATAATATAGGAAACAGAACTCAGGTCTGCTCGCTCCTAGTTTCATACGCCATACATTGTACCACTCTGCATATTCTGTAGGTCAACACATCAAATGTGTTGGAGAGAAGGTTTTTCTCAACAGTTCCGAAATGGACCATCAGAGATGGGCCACTTGGTAGATAACATTGGATACTGAGTTTGAGAAAGTGGCAAGGTTTGGGTGTTTTCTAAGACCCCAAAACTGACAAATGGCTCCCTGAAAAGAGCATCCAAAATGGTCATGGGGTACATAGCAGATTTCTCTGTTTGCACACTCTATTAGGGAAAGAATCCTACTGAGAGGTCCCAAAAATTGGCTCAAGAGGCCTCAAGGCAATATATAATCCTAAATTGATAGGATCCTAGCATTGATAGGAAGCCCAAAGACAACTTGTTGTGTTACTGGTTCTCACCAGAGACCTGGCAGGGATCCATTGCCTACCTCAAGAGAAGCCATGAAACAAGTAAACAGTTTTGAGTAGTCTTTAGAGAATGTGCTGCCCTAGAGAGAAATTCAGAGTAGAATGTTGCTATTATGCTGGTCCCAGGGATGGCAAGGTACAGCATAGGCCTGGTGAATAAATCATTGATGGGGCCCAAGATTTGCTGCTGGAGTGCTCGTCTGCTGAGCAGTGAGAGACCCCTTCCGTGTTTTAACTGCACAAGCAGTTTCCAGATGGGCTGAGAAAGACATTCAATGGCTTTTGGCCCCTAGTTGTAAAAGGAATGTAATAGGGATTCCTAACACTGTGGCAACTGCAGGCACTCCTAGAATTTTGAGGAAGGGTAGTGGCCACCACCACAAAATGGCTGCCGTGCTCCACAAAATGTCAGGTGGTTCCAACCCACTGGAGGTGGGAGGAGTGAATGCCTTCACTTGGGTGGGTGGGAAGGCAGCAAGGGTGGGGAGCACTCACTCAGAGCCTCTTTCTAGAGCCTGTTGTATTTCTCCCCACAATGGGCTTTATTCCTAGTAGAAATAACAATGCATCAATTGCTGATTTTACAAAAAGCTCTCTGGTGACACGGAGAGAGAAATGGCCACCTTGGGGGACTTCAGCAAGATAAGTGAGAGGGAAATGGCCATGTGGAAGTCCCTCTGCATTGACAGCCGCAGCAGTTACAGAGAAACCATGCAAGCCTGTCCCCATATGGAAAACATAATTGTTGCTTCAAAACCTCAGCAAGTTCCCTTTAGCCGGCTGCCCACCAGGCTTTGGTTCTGCAACAGAATCTCCCATTTCAACAGGCCTGCCGAGTAGGGCTGCCAAGCTCCTGGGGGCAGGAATCTCCCGCCTAGGAGGCCCCAACCCGCTAGCAGGGAGCAGGCCACCAGGGGGATCCTCACCCCTGAAGAGCTCGTTGGTGTGTGCCGTTGGCGGCATGATGATGTCACCCAGAAGTGGGGACGCTCTAGGACTCCAATGTAACTCTATGGTACCATAGAGTTTTACCACGATTTCTAGAGTGCCCTTGTGTGATGCCCGGCGTGATGATGTCACGCCCAATGTGCAAGTCCCCCGCTGCAGCGGTGGAGGGATTTGGCAACTCTACTGCCAAGGTACCGAAGCCATATTCTGAGCCTCAGCACACAGGTCTGTTCCAGTATTTGACTATTCTCTCTTCCTCCCTCTCCCCTTTCTAGGTAATCAAAAACAGAATCCATTCCTTCCGAGGATACGGGATTGAGATGCTTGACCAGACCAAAGGAGTGGTGCAAGACAACGTGATTTTTCAAGGGAAGTCCAAAAGGGCCATATCACAGCAGACAGCCAGTGGAGACGGTTGCATCGTTCAGAATAATATGCTCATTGCCTTTAAAAAAAAGTAAGTCGGGTGTCTCTCCTCACTGACTTCAGTGGCTGAAAAGCACTACCAGAGAGATTCTCAGACTTCCTGGAGGTGCAACTTGTTGAAGGTGCTGTTCTCAATGGCATAAAAAAGATTTGGAGTCTTGGGTCTTGCAGAAGGGACCCCCAGAAGTCATAAGAACATAAGAGAAGCCATGTTGGATCAGGACAATGGCCCATCTAGTCCAACACTCTGTGTCACACAATGGCCAAAAAATTATATACACACACACACACACACATATATATACACACACTGTGGCTAATAGCCACTGATGGACCTCTGCTCCATATTTTTATCTAACCCCCTCTTGAAGCTGGCTATGCTTGTAGCCGCCACCACCTCCTGTGGCAGTGAATTCCACATGTTAATCACCCTTTGGGTGAAGAAGTATTTCCTTTTATCCATTTTAACCTGACTGCTCAGCAATTTAATCGAATGCCCACGAGTTCTTATATTGTGAGAAAGGAAGAAAAGTACTTCTTTCTCTACTTTCTCCATCCCATGCATTATCTTATAAACCTCTATCATGTCACCCCGCAGTCGACGTTTCTCCAAGCTAAAGAGCCCCAAGCGTTTAACCTTTCTTCATAGGGAAAGTGTTCCAACCCTTTAATTATTCTAGTTGCTCTTTTCTGGACTTTTTCCAATGCTATAATATCCTTTTTAAGATGCGGTGACCAGAATTGCACACAGTATTCCAAATGAGACCGCACCATCGATTTATACAGGGGCATTATCAATGTAGATTGTTGAAAAGAGGGTTTGTTAGGTTTTAAGCCCAGCAACTGAAGTGTTAGGATTTATAAGAATATAATAATGATTGAGTCCCATCAAGTTGCAGACAACTTACAGCACTCCCTCATGGGGTTTTCAAGGCAAGAGATTAGCTGATGTGGTTTGCCATTGCCTTCTTCCTTTAGGATTTAAACCCTCTATCAATGGACCCAATTTTCTGGCCCAATCACAACCCCTAATGGAGGAGCTCTTGTCTGGTCGAGTACTGTTTACACCTCTCCTGGAGGAGCCCAATTTATACATTGCCAGCTCCTGGTCATTTTCCAGATCTTTGACTTGCAAAACCAAAGCAATGTTGCTGAGCTGGACGTGTGCTCTCCACCTTCACAACAATTGCAAGATGATTTGCTGTCTCCTGGGCTTTTTGGCATGCATGTCATGTCATTTGTTCAAATTCCCCTTTTCTAAGATAGGCCTTTAATTTGAGCCTCAGCCAGAGACTTCCGGGGTTGGAAAATGCCGAACTGAACTGCTTCTCAGAAGGGGAGCAGGCTGCAACTTCTGTTCGGGGTAGTGGAAGGCAATCTAATGCCTCCTGCCTACTTTTCTCAGTCAGAGATTAGTCCAAGATATGCACAGGAAACTTTGAGGAGATTTACTTTGGCTAAAAGAGAGTCCTGGGGTGGGGGGGGCTCCTTTGAAGCTTTGAAGGGTCTCCGGAGATGAATTGCATTTTCATCATCTGCAGAAGTTTCCAGAGTCATTTATTTGACTTAAGCTCGACAGGATCCTAATCTTCTTTGATACTACTAAACATCTAAAGCTATACAAGACCGGTGTTGATCTGGATAACTACAGAAAAGGTACAGATGGCTATCTTTCATTCCAGGACTAATTAAAGTTAAACAAAATAAAATCAGAAGGTGGGAAATTGAAATCTGGAAAGCTTGGAAGAAGAAGGGGAGAAGGGGCGAAATTTGGACTTTGTAAATTTAAAGGACAGTGTTAAAATTGGAAAGGAATTTATTGTTTGGTCTACTTGCGGTTTTTGAGAAAAAGCCCCATTGTCATAGAATTGCAGCTCCCACAGTCAACACAGGAATACGTCAAGCATCGCGAGATCTCTCTACCAGCAAAAACGGGATTTGGTGGCAAGTAAAGCAGGAAGTATTAGATGAAAAAGGGAAATCATTGAAGCAGCCAGCCTACTCTAGGACTATAATATCATAGAAAAAAAATGGTGGCCATTGCAAGGAGGCCAAAATTTAAATAAAACTTTAAAAGTGTTCGGGAGATTAAAAATTGGTAGAGCTGACAGAGGTGACGATTATAAGGTAAATGCTATTGGACATTATTGCTAATAAGTATTTTAGAAGCCTCTAGAGGAAAAAAGAAGAAAAAAATTAAAGTGAAGCAGAAAGTCGTGACTTCCATTTTGGAGACAATAAAAACTTTAAAAATTAATATCTGAGCCTAGGAGGCTCTGAGGATGGCAAAATTAGGCTTATTGAAGAAAGCAAGCGTCACTCTTTTAAACCTGATAGCTGAAATTTAATTTGGTGAGGTCAAATTTTTCGGTGTTTTTACATGTCAGACCACAAGCAAACCCGTGCAAGGACTGCTTCACTGGAGAAAATGCAGGACCAATTGGATGCAGTGGAAGCCAGGATAATGAAAGGGATGAAGGAGATGATAACTGCTTCCAAAAAAGAAATTAGAAAAGATATTGAAAAGCTAAAAAAAGATATAGAGGATCTCAGAAATGAGACTGTGGTAACATCAAAGAAAATGCAAGAGGTGGAAGGGAGAGTGAAAATACATGATTCCACCTTGTTAAAAATACAAGAAAAAGTGGCAATTCATGACTGCAAATTGATGGAGACTCAGATACGTCTGAGAGGAGTACCTGAGGATGAAGAAACTGACTTGAAAGAATATATAATAAAAATAATTGCAGCTTTTTTGGAGGAAGATCCTGACGGGACTAGAAACATGTATGGCTATATGTATAGAGTGAATTCACTTTATGCAAAAAAAAAATCTACCAAGAGATGTGGTTATAAGATATATAACAAAAGAAATGGTGGGAAAAATTATGAATAAAAATTTGGAAAAGACATTGATAGTGGGAGGCAGCAGAGTAAATATTATGAAGGAGTTGCCAAGACAAGTGATAAATGACAGTATATAAGAAACTGACAGAAAAACTACGGGACAATTAAATGAGGTATAGATGGATAATACCTGAAGGTTTGAGCTTTGAACTTCAAGGAAGAAGGATTACAATTACAAATACACAGAAACTGCGTAGATTTTTTTAAGAATACAAAGAATTTGCACCATGATGGATTACAAATTATTATCTTGGAATGTAAATGGACTAAATTCACCACAAAAAAGAAAGGCAACATTTCATTGGATTAAAAAGCAAAATTGTAATATAGTTTTGTTTACAAGAAGTACATATTAAACAAAAGGATTACAATTTTTTATGGAATAAGCAATTGGGACTAGATTTTTATTCTTTGGCTGAACAGAAGAAAAGGGGAGTGATTTTTTATATTAAACAAGAACTAGACCCGAAATTAGTGTTTAAAGATAGAGATGGAAGATTTGTAGCAGTAGAAATAATATTAAATGCAAAAAACCCGTTGTTATTGGGACTGTATGCACCCAATGGAGCAAAGGATGCTTTTTAAAAAGACATTATACAACAATTTGATGAAGTGACATATGATCAAGTTTTGATAATGGGGGACTTTAATGGAACAATTAAGAATACGCTGAATAGGTCTGGGAGGGGGGAATAATAAGGAAGGAAAATTGCCAAAGTCTTTTTTTGAATTGGTCAAACAAGAAAACTTGGAAGATATATGGAGAAAATTTAACCCTGAAGTGTGGGACTATACCTTTTTTTCAGCAAGACATAATGCTTTTTCCAGAATTGACATGTTGTGGGGGCACTAAGGATTTAGGCCTTATAACAAAGAAAATAGAGATTTTACATAAAATAGGGACTGATCACAACCCAATAATGTGGATTACAAAATTGTCTAAAAAGTCGAGAAGATAGAGATTAAATGAAGATTTACTACAGAATAAAGAAGAAGATGATATTGGATTTATATCCCGCCCTCCACGCCAAAGAGTCTCAGAGAGGCTCACAATCTCCTTTACCTTCCTCGCCCACAACAGACACCCTGTGAGGTGGATGGGACTGGAGAGGGCTCTCACAGCAGCTGCCCTTTCAAGGACAACCTCTGCCAGAACTATGGCTGACCCAAGGCCATTCCAGCAGGTGCAAGTGGAGGAGTGGGGAATCAAACCCGGTTCTCCCAGATAAGAGTCCTCACACTTAACTACTACACCAAACTGGCTCTCCACACCAAACTGGCCCTCTAGAAAACGAAACTAAAGCTTTCTTCCAAATAAACGACAAAGAAGATATAGAATTTCAGATGGTATGGGATGCATATAAAGCAGTAATGAGAGGAATATTGATTACTTTGAATAATAAAGACAAGGGGGCAAAAGAAAAACAGATGCTGGACATTCAAAATGAAATAAAGAAAAAAGAAGGGGAACTGAGAAAAAGGCCAGGGAAAAAGAAAATTATGATGGAGATTACAATATTACAAACACAAATGAGATATTTGTTAAATAAAGAACTGGAATGGAATCTGAAAAGATTGCAGCAGAAATCTTTCGAGGGAGCAAATAAACCTGGAAAGGATTTGGCCTGGCAACTCAAGAAAAAGAGAGAAAGCAAAATTATTAATAAAATTGTGGTTGATGGAAGAGAGGTGGTAGATCAAGAAGAAATAAAAAGAGAATTTTTTAAGTATTATGCCAAATTATTTAAGGATGTTAAAATAAAGAAAGAAAAGATGGAAGAGTATTTACAAAATATTAAAATAGCACCCTTAACAGAAAATATGGGGAAAGTTTTGAATGATCCAATTGAAAAAATAGAAATTGAAGCAGCGATTAATGCAATGAAAATTGGGAAGGCACCTGGGCCAGATGGATATACGGCTAAATTTTTTAAAACCTTCAAAGAGGAGTTAATACTGAAACTTCAGTAATTGATGAACATGATAAGAACAAAAGGGAAAATACCAAATACATGTAAGGAAGCTGTTATTTCGTTGATTCCAAAAGAAGACAGAGATGTCACAAATGTAAAAAATTAGAGACCAATCTCACTATTAAATAATGATTATAAAATTTATACAAGAATATTAGCAGAACGGCTTAAACAACATTTGACAAATTTTATAAAGGAGGATCAAGCGGGTTTCTTCCCAAAAGGCAGATAAGAGACAATATTAGAATTGTTGTAAATACCTTATTTTTCAGTCCATAAGACGCTCCGGACCATAGGACGCACCTTTCTCCTGGGGGGCGATCCGCTGCCTCCGCCTCCGATCCTGGCGCTTCCCCCGCGCCTGCCTGGCTCCAGCTCTGCTTCCAGCAAGCGCTGGGATCGCTCCACGCTGCCCCCACCGCAAACCCAGCGCTTCGTGAGCGCCGGCTGCAGAGGGGGCGGCGTGCTTCCTCCGTGCCTGTCTACCTGGCTCCAGCTCTGATGCTTAAAGCAAGCGCCGGGATCAGAGGGCGGAGGGAGCGATCCTGGCACTTGCTGTAAGCGTCAGAGCTGGAACCAGGCAGACAGGCACGGAGGAAGCACGCTGCCCCCTCCGCAGCCAGCGCTCGCGAAGTGCTGGGTTTGCGGTGGGGGCAGCGGATCCCGCCCCCCCCCCGGAGGAAGGTATGTCCTATCGTCCCTTCACTCCATAAGACGCACACACTTTTCCCCCCACATTTTTTTGGGGGGGGGGGGGGAGTGCATCTTATGGTCCGAAAAATATTGTAGAATATTATGAAAGACATCCAGAAAAGGAAGTAGCATTATTCTTTGTGGATGCAGAGAAAGCATTTGATAATTTAAATTGGGACTTTATGTTTGCAGTAATGGAGAAAATGGAGTTGGGGGAAAACTTTATGATAAAAGCAATATATACTGAACAACGTGCAAGGCTAGGTATAAATGCAGATCTTACAGAAGATATGATAATTAGCAAAGGTACAAAACAAGGCTGTCCGCTTTCCCCACTGTTGTTTATAATGATTCTTGAAATCTTACTGATGCAAATCCAAGAAGATAAAGAAATAGAAGGATTTAAAGTAAAAGGATTTACTTATAAATATAGAGCATTTGCAGATGACATAATGCTTATAAATGAAAATCCCATACAAGCAACACCTTTGTTGTTAGCTAAAATACAAGAATATGGAGAACTGGCGGGACTTTATATTAAGAAAGAAAAATCAAAACTTCTATGTAAAAATATGCAAGGAAATAAACAAAAGGAATTGCAGAAGCTAACGGGTTGTGAATTTACCTTGAAGGTTAAATATCTGGGTGTGGAGATAACAATGAAGAATATTGATTTGTTTAAAAACAATTATGAGAAGCTATGGCGTAAAATGGATGAAGATATGATAACATGGAATAAACTTAATTTATCATTGCTGGGCAGAATAGCTGCAACTAAAATGAATATTCTGCCAAGAATAATGTATTATTTCCAAACTCTTCCGATTGTGAAAGACAGTAAACAACTTAATAGATGGCAAAGAAAAATCTCAGAGTTTGTGTGGGCTGGGAAGAAACCAAGAATTAAAATGAAAGAGAGAGAGGTGGATTTCAATTACCAGACTTAAAATTATATCATGAAGCAGTTTGTTTACTGTGGATAAAAGAATGGATGATGCTGTTAAACAAAAAACTTTTAGCGTTGGAAGATCATGGAAATAAATTTGGCTGGCACGCTTATATGTACTATGGGGGAAAAAAAGATGGATGGCTTTTTTTCTCACCATTATATAAGAAACCTTTTAATATGTGGATGAAATATAAAAAATATGGGGATGAGAGAAAGCAGTTATGGATAGTGCCAGCAGAAGTAATAAAAATAACAGCTGAGATGGGTGAAGAAAAGTGGTTGTCATATAACCAACTATTAAAAATACAAAGTGGCAAAATAGAATTGAAAACTGCTGAAGAACTGAATAATAAATATGATGGGTTTCACATGCAACAAATAAAGAGCTTGGTGGAAAAGGATATTAAAACTGAAGGAATAAGAAAAAAAGCAAACTGAAATGGAAAGAGTTCTGCTTGGAGATAATGAAAAATTAATTTCAAAATTATATAAATTACTTCTAAAATGGTCTACGGAAGATGAAGTAGTGAAATCTCAAATGATAAAGTGGGCAATTAATGCAAATAAAGAAATACAGATGGAAACTTGGGAATATTTGTGGAAGAATTCTATTAAGCTTTCGACATGTCACAGCATTAAAGAGAACTGTTTTAAAATGATGTATAGATGGTATATGACTCCTAAAAAGTTGGCAAAGATGAACAATAAGATGCCAGGCAGATGTTGGAAATGTAAAAAACATGAAGGTTCTTTCTACCATATGTGGTGGACTTGTGAAAGAGCAAAAAAGTATTGGCAGATGATTCAACAAGAAATTTCTAGGATCTTGGGATATGAATTTAAGAAAGTTGCAGAGACTTTTCTGTTGGGATTACAAATGGAAAAATTTCCAAAAGATAGAACTATAATCTGGTACTTGCTTTCAGCTGCTAGGACATTGTATGTGCAGTTGTGGAAGCAAGAAAAAATACCAGAGAAATGGGATTGGATTGTAAAAGTTATGACATGGAGTGAAATGGACAAATTAACAAGAATTTTAAGAGACTATGATTTAGAAGTTTTCAAGATTGAGTGGGAAAAGTTTAGAAAATATGTAGGAAAAGAGTGGAAAGTAAAAGGACATTGGACAATTTTTGATAATGATTAGGTATTAGAAGGAAGAAGGATATTAATCTTTGTTTTTATTAGTTAAGGGTACCTTTAAATATTAGTATTTTAAGTAAATAACACTGGCGGGGGTCAAGTAACGGGGGGAGGGGTAGTTAGAGAATAACATATGGGATAGATAAAAAGAAGTTATTAATGATACAAGAAATAGATATTGTTACCATATGTTACTAAATAAAATTGTTTTAACCAACAATTTGAGCCTCAGCCAAATGCACCGTGTCTTTTGATTCTGTTCTTCCAGGTTTGATGCTGCCTGGACCCTGGAGAACCCTCCAGCACGCCCTCACATCGAAGGATCCTCACGAGGCGTGTCAATATCAGGGAACAGCCAAAAAGTCACCAATGTGACCGCCAGGATAGCTGCTCGGATGGACAGAGGTTGCCATAACAATGGCAGCATCTTCTGCACTATTCTGTGATGTCCGTACACGTCTTTCAAGCTTTACTTTAGCTCAGAGACCAACTTGGGGACACTTCCTCTGCATGTTCATAGCAGAAGGTAGTGTTCGGTGGCCCTTTAACTACTAGCAGGATGCCCAGCCAACGTGAGAGACTGTATTTGGAAAGGTGGCCGTAGCACACGACTTTGCCCAGTTGGTAGACTCTGTTCCATCTTCTTCACCTTCATCTCTTGGGTCTCCTTCCTCCTGTCCCTTCAGCAGTAGCTTGTCTCTGCAACCATGTTTATAAGAGGAAAGGGGGGGGGGGACCTCAATCCTTACCCTGCTTTGAAGCTTGCTGGGTGACCTATTCTGCACTCTTGGCCTAACCTACCTCACAGGGTTGTTGTGAGGATAAAACAGGGAAGGAAGAACCCTTGAAAGAAGAGCAGGGTAAAACTATACTAGGCAGGCAGAAACAACCACTAGGCCAGTCCCTACATTGGTCTCTTTCTGTATCTCCTTACTCGCTTTGGTTGCTAGGCATGGAGGGTTGTTCGTAGATGAATGTGGGGATTTGGTCTTAAAGCTCTGGCTTCATCAAAGCACAGCTTTTCCTCTAAAGTAAGAGAAATCAATCTCTTTCTGGGTTCTTTTGCAAGATCTCGTACTCCAGTGAGCCGGAAGGAAGTCAGAATTGATTATTCATTTTAGGGAGCAAATGCTTTCTCAAAGAAGCAAGTGGGCACCAGAAATTCTCCGGTGAGCACCGTGGTGTACCGCACTGGAGACAGCTGCTCTCCACTTTGTTGCTCTGCTCAGTAGCTATTATGAAGATGCCTTGATGTAGCAATGAATTAATCTTCCTTTCCTTCTAGGAATGTGCAACAAACCTACAGAAACAGGAACTGCTTTCTAAACATAGAAGAAAACTGGGTTTATTCTAGCGCAGTTGTATAAAGCTTTCGCCCAGCCAAAAGAATGGCTTCAGAAGTGGTTGCAGAACTGGGTCTTTTCATGTTAGAAAAAGGATGACCAAAGGGAGATGAAAGAGGTTTATAAAAATACGTACTGGGGTGGAGAGAGTGAATAGAGAGAACTTTTTTGTCTTCTCCCAAAATACTAGAACTCAGCGGCACCCAGTGATGGTGGTAGGCAATATATTCAGCGTGAAGAAAAGAAAACAGATCTTTACTTAACAAGTGATTGCGGAATTCCCTGCTGGATGATGTAGTGATGGCCACAGCCACAGAAGGTTTTAAAAGGAGGTTAGCCAGATTCATGGAGGATAGGCCCATCAGTGGCTAAAGGGAACCTCCATATTCTGTAAATTTCTCAATACCAGTGCTAGTAGGCAACATCAAGGAGCAGACCTTAGTCTCCATGCTCTTTTGTTGGCCCTCCAGAGGAACTGGTTGCCCTCTGGGTGACACAGGATACTGGACTAGATGGGCTGCTAGGCTCTTCCTATGGTCTTATGTGAGTGTATTTCATCAGTCAGGAGGGAGTTTTTGGGTGCGACATCACAGGACTCTTTTGGGACTGGTACTTACAAATTTTAAGCAGTAGCTTGGAGGGGGTAGAAGGAATCTTTATCAAATGTTCAGATGACACAAATGCGGAAGGGACAGCAGACATCTTCAGAAATAAGCAAAGATTGGTTCTCTGCTGCTCCAGATGGGAAGATCTAATGGGAGGTAGATTTCAGAGGCACGTTGAGAGGTCCCAACAGTGAGATGGTTTGACAATAGAACCAATTGCCTAGGAGTGTGGTGGATTCTCTGTCACTTGACAGCCATCTGTTGGGAAAACCCAAGTTTGGTCCCCCCACCCCCCTTCTTCAGTGAACTGGGATATATGGTGGTGGGGAGAGTGCTGTCAAATCACAGCTAATGTAGGGCTAGGTTTCCAAGGGAAGAAGTATCCAGAAGTCATTTGCCATTGCTTGTTTCTGCAGAGCAACCCAGGTAGGGTTGCCAATCCCCAGGTAGGGGCAGGGGATTCCCTGGTTTGGAGGCCTTCCCTCTGCTTCAGGGTCATCAGAAAGTGGGAGGGAAATGTCTGCTTGGCACTCCATTATTCCCTGTGGAGACCGATTCCCATAGGGTATAATGGAAAATTGATCTGTGGGTATCTGGGGAAGCTTTTTTTTTTTAGATAGAGGCATCAAATTTGCAGCATTGCATCTGGTGCCTCTCCTCAAAATTCCTTCCAAATTTCAAAAGGATTGGATCAGGGGGTCCAATTCTATGAGCCCCCAAAGAAGATTCCCCTATTCATTATTTCCAATGGAGGGAAGGCATTTAAAAAGTGTGCAGTCCCTTCAAATGTGATGGCCAGAACTCCCTTTGGAGTTCAATAATGCTTGTCACAACCTTGCTTTTGGCTCCACCCCCAAAGTTCCCAGATATTTCTTGAATTAGACTTGGCAACCCGGTACCCTGGATTTCTTTGGTCGCCTCCTGTCCATGGGCCAGCTCTGCTTAGCTTCCAAGATCTGACAGAATTGGATTAGCCTGGGCTATCCACAGGGCTTTTTCTGCAGCAGGAACTCCTTTGCATATTAGGCCACACCCCCTTGATGTAGCCAATCCTCCTGGAGCTTACAGTAGGCCCTGCACTGGCCAGGGGTGTGTGGCCTGATATACAAAGGAGTTCCTGCTACAAAAAAAAGCCCTAGATCCAGATCAGGGCACCGGGCTAGATAGTCTCTATGATTCTATGAAAACGTTAAGTAGGCCTAAACCAGGACTTGATTATGAATTGAAATGTTTAGATTCTTGAAGGCAGGCGATTGCAGTCTCTGAGATCCTTCCAGACTTTTCTGTTGGGAGTTTTGGGAATCTCTGGCAGGTATTTGTATGTTGTAGAGAGCTTCAGGTGAGAGAGAACAGCCTGCAAACAATCCAGCTGCCGGTGTCCAATAGGGAACTGTGGGCTTTGAAAATAACGAACCAAAGGCCAAATGGGTTCCTGGGGAGCCGGCAACGATTTCTGATTGGAGCAGCTTAGAGCTGGAAATAGTAATAGAGAGGAGATTAAGGCTGCACACTGTGCCTTTGTCAGTGCTTAAATCCAACTGCTTGCAAGAGAAAACCTACACTTATTGACGCACCTGTTGCAAAAAGCATTCATAGCCCCCTTCCGCCTTTAATTAACTCATTCAAGAGATTCAACCTGGATCTTTAAGAACTTACTGGTACTGATTTGTCCAGGTGAGTCAATGGAGAAAGAGAAAAGGAAAGTTACAACTTCATCTTTGTCTTTTTTGAGGTATGGAGTGGGGGCAGAATAGTGGCCGTCTCTCTCTGGCCCTCGGGGTCGCCATCTTGTTTTCCCTTCTTGCAGAGCTCCTGACTTTTGAACAGTGGCTTCAAAGGCCACAGCACAAGTGAAGCGGTTTCCACTAACTGAATTCTTGATGCCGGGACCTTTGAGCGGAATCTGTTGAATTTCTGTCTTCTTTGCAGCTACATAGCAAGGTTCATCGGCTGGCAAACCAAGGGATGATGTTTTTGCTTTGCTGCCCTGCAACCAGTATGTTAGACCAATGGCCACCATTTGTTCAGGAGGCTACCAGCATCCAAGAAAGGTTTTCCCTGCTTGAATCACCAACTTTGGCTGCTTTGGCTTGCCTGCACAGGTACAGTCCTCTCAGCAGGGCTTTTTTTGAGCCAGAACACATGGAACACAGTTCTGACTGGCTTGGTGTCAGGGAGTGTGACATAATATGCAAGTGAGTTCCTGCTGGGCTTTTTCTACAAAAAAAAAAAAAAAAAGCCCTGCCACTCAGTGTTCATGCGGCATATTGTTGGTGCTCCAATCTCCCCGGTAGGATTGCCCCTATTTTAACTGGCCCCGTTGCTTGGTCTGCAGACATCAGGAGGTGAGAACAGCTACCTCCAGACTACTACAGATGTTGGCTGCCAATTCATGCCGAACACACAGTCAGCCTTTAAAGGCACAGGCACCTATCCATCCTGCTTGTTGGTTTTGTTCTATGGGTCACTGGGCAGCCCCACTCTGCAAAACCACGTGGAACCCTGTCCACAGTAGCCCTGCTAGATTCAAGTCCAGGTGCACCTCCGAGAATGAAGATTTTGGGAGCGTCAGCTTTCGAGAAGCAAAGCTCCCCACCAATAGTCCCTGTTTTTGCAAAGGCAGTGAGAATAAATTCTTCCCTCCCATCACTTTCTTAGCGGAGTCTTTCTGCTGGTTTTCACTACACTCTGGGTTTGAGGTCAGGGATATAATTCTAGCCGTGACAAAGCTTGCATGCTGGGCAAGCTATTCTTGCAGGTGGCTTAGGGGCACTTTTGAAGTGTGTGTGTGTGTGAGGAGGATCTATATAAAATGGAGTGGAGGGTTCATCTTTGTGGCTTCCATGCAGTCCCACATTGGGACTGTGCAGGCCAGCTGCAGTGCCAAAAATTCTAAAGGAAGGCTCCTCTACCCTCAGCTGTGTACCAGCCCTTCCCCCCCTGGAGCTAGCACCTGACAAAGGAAGGGGAGCACTACGTGCAACTTCCAACTTGAATCCTGCAAGGGAGGAACACAGTAGTACCCAAGGCTTTTTTTGTAGCAGGAACCACACCCTCCCTGATGTAGCCAATCCTCCTGGAGCTTACGCTAGGCCCTGTACTAAGAGCCCTGTAAGTTTTTGGAGGATTGGTTACATCAGGGGTGTGTTGCCTAATATGCAAAGAAATTCCTGCTACAAAAAAAGCCGTGTACCTTCTGTGGGCTGGTGGTAAAACCCTTCCTGGATGGGAGCCCTGAGCACTCGACTTCACCCATTTCCAGCATCAGCCATGTGCTGGATGGGAACCCAAGTTCCTCTGCAACAGTTAATGATTTCCTATGGCACAATCTGGGATGGATGAATGACTTCCCAAGTTGAGTCAAGAAGATTTCTTTGTGTAGTGAACAGGCTGTTAATACATTACTGCTGAGAAACAGGCGTGTCATTTCCAAATGAGCTTTTATTCCAGGGGGGAAAAGACCCCCCAACAAATCCCCGTTTTTGAAATTAACCAAACTGTGTAAGTAATAGGATCAGAAAATGAAGGTACAAGTGAGAGAAATCCTGAGCAAATACACTGGATCCGGCTCTAAACCAACAAAAGGAAATCTTGCCACTCCATCAAAGTCATAGTTATCATAGACAAGCTAAAATATGTGATTAACAGTTATATGACCACTTTTCTTGGAAGTAAGTGCTATACTCATTAGACCACTGCGGAAGCATGTGTAGAATTGGCCGCCATATCCCAATGAATGCAGCATTACAAGTTAGGTGTAACTAACCTAGATCCCACGGCTCTTATGAATTAGTCATAACTAACTTTAGCTGGCTTGAAATAGTCCACTTATATTAGGGTTATCGGGTATCCTCTTTTTAGAGAATATGTCCTCTTTTTTTCGGTGTCCGTCCACTTTGGGGGTGGGGTTAGGGTTTTCAAAATCTGAATGAAAATGCCCTCTTTCTGAGTTGGAGGGTTAGGAATATTCCTAGTTCGTAGCAGTTACTGCAGCTTAAATAGGGATGTTTTAAAATGAGATGTCATAGTGATTACTTGTTTGAAATAGTCAGTCAGGAAGCACGTCCTCTTTTTTGCTTTTCAAATATGGTAACCCTAACTTAAAAGCAAGTGGGTTTTGATGTGCAGAAGGCCACTAATTAATTTTTTAAAGAACCAAAAGGTTTTTAACTGTTGGATTATGACCCAGTCTACATTATCCCCTTTCTCCCTTTTTAAATAAAATTATAAACATTTTATGTGTAAAGTTTTGTTAAGGCAGGGCCCACCCACCCTGTATATTACAAAATAAAAGAACTCTATTTTAAACACTGAAGTTTTACGTTCTGGCTTATTTTCCCCCAGTTCAAGCAGACTGAAAAGGATCTTGTACCACGAAGAGTACTAGAAGGGAGGTCCTTGGGGGCAGGTGGGTGCTGTGTCTCACCTGAGGTTGTGACTTGACTAGGTGTCTGCCTAGGTAAACCACTGCAACCCCGGAGACTTGTCACTTCCTTTCCCAATGGCACAGGTGATGGTAAAAGTCTTGGTTGCTTTGGGGTAGCAGGGGAGTTCAAGGGGCCAAGGGCAAGGACAGTTGCAGTTTTTAAACGTATGTTTTGTGTGTGCGTGTGCATGAGTGAACATGCATGCATGCCTGGAAGTCATGGTGACTTCAGGTGACCCCTACTGGGACATGGAGGATATTCGGAGAAGTGGCTCCATACAGCCTGCCTCTGCCTCCTGGCCCTGGTATTCCGTTGGAGGTCTCCCAGCCAAATACTTGTCAAGGTTGGCCCTGCTTAGCTTGCAGGATCGGGCTTGCCTGGGCTATTCAGGTCAGGGCAGCCATTTTTTGAAGGGCCCTGGGCACAGAGTGCTCAGCTCCCCTCATCCACCAACAGGACCCTCACTTACACCTTCCTTTGTGCCCCCACCCATTTACCCCACCATTCTTCCATTCCCCTTGCTCACAGCCACCTGTCAGTGACACTGGGAATGCCACTGCTGTGAACGTAAGAAGCATCGCTTGCGCCGCTCATACAACACCTTTCCTTGATGGTGCTGGGCAGCCTAGGTAGCCAGGAGCCCAGATGTGAAATGCTCTCATGTGACTGGGTGAGGGAAGGGTTTGCAGGTGAGTGGGGGGTGGTGGTGGTGTCAGTATCAGAATCCCTGATGCCAGCCTTGGATTGGGCATAGCCAGGGCTTTTTTTTTGTAGCCCGAACTCCTTTGCATATTAGGCCACACCTCCCTGATGTAGCCAATCCACCAAGAGCTTGCAGGGCTCTTCATACAGGGCTTACTGTAAGCTCCAGGAGAATTGGCTACATCAGGGAGGTGTGACCTAATATGCAAATGAGTTCCTGCTACAAAAACGGCCCTAGGCATAGCAATAGGATCAGCCTCAATCAACAACAAATGGTGTGTGAAATTTGTCTTAGGGCCCTGCAGGTACCTGTATGCATACCATGAGCAGATGTCATCTAAAAGCTTCTTCCCAGGGAATGTGCTGCTATCCTGTAACAGTGCCTTGTCCAGGAATGGCCAAACTAAATAAACGTCAGATGTTTGAGAGTCACAACACATGAACATCAGATGTTTGAGAGCTGCAGGAAGGAAAATAGATGGAAAGAACGCAACTTTAAATGCATTCTCCAAGCCACTGGCAGGCTTGGCTTAGGTAACTATTTAAAGAGAAATGTCTCCTCCAAGCCGGCCAATGGGATGGTGGCTTTGAGAGCCACACAATGTGTGTAAAAGTGCCACATGTGGCTCCCGAGCCACAGTTTGGCCACTCCTGATCTTGTCCTTTCTCATTCAAGTGGTGGCAAACTTATGGGTGAGAAATGGGAATCTTGTTTTTTAAACTGGGCTTTCTAATGTTGCCTTCCAGCGCCGACAAACATCTCTCAAATTGCAGCCCATCCGTTCTTCACAATGCACAGTGAACAAGTTCTGCAGAGAAGATGGGGTGGAAGCATGACAAGATAATTATAGCAACAGAGACACTGTCTTCATCCTGCTCCTTGGAAACAGCCGGCCCCTTTTTATGCTCTCCTACCAACTACACCATTTTGTGGCGTTTTATAAATCAATTTGCATGGACTCGACTTTGCTTGGCAGAGTCCTGCTGGTAGATAATGTTGCAGAACGCTGGAACGGTTCACACACTTGACAGCACTTGAGGCTATACACGCTGGCTGGGATGGGAAGAGGTTGTTGTGTTCAATGGGATTACAGAGTTGGGACAGGCGGGGAGACGAGACTCCTGAAACGGGAAGATCAGAAGAAACCAGAGCCCAGAGGCAGAAGATGATGCGGCCAGCCATAAAGACTAGGACAGCAAAAGTCTGTCTTGTAGGACGGAAAGAAACAGATGGCTAAATATTCTTGCAGTCTTGAGGTAAGAGGAGTAGAGTTCAAATCCATTAATCATCCTGTGGCAGTGTGTGTAGCACAGCCAGGAGATCCTGAGATTGTCCTGCAGCCAGAAGTTCCAGATTTTTTGAAGGCACCACTAGGTGACGAGCTAGACTTGTTTTTAAAGCAAAAGACGTTCCAGAGGTGGTTCTGCCATTGCCTGTCTCTGCATCACGACCCTGGTATTCCTTGGAGGTCACCCTTCCAAATACTAGCCAAGTCTGACCCTGCTTAGCTTCTGAGATCTAGTGGGGTCAGTCTAGCCTGGGCTTTCCAGGTCAGGGTAGAGTTCAAGTGGTGCAAAGGGATGGGCAGATGACGAAATCTGCAAGTCTCAAGTTCTGTTAATTTTGCTGTATCACTCCAACACTTAGATGCTCTTGATATTAAACTTCTAAAAAAGCTTCTCCCTGTACAAAACGTAACGTGGCCGTGTTTAAGCAAGCCTATACCACAAAAACAAAGGTGGCAGGGGGAGGAGGAGTGTGTTTGCACATAACATTTTCACCACTGCAAAGCTGTTCTCTGAACTGGCCACAGAGGTTATATCCATGTTCTTCAGGCTGCCGCTACCTCTTCCTTTAAAACAGCTAATCACAAAAAAAAAAAAGCAACAGACACAACCCCACTGAACTGAGAAAAAGATGAGCTGTAATTAATCCACAAGTGGGGGTAAATTACCAGACATGGTTTCACATTTCATGTTCCAATGGAAGCGTGCATTTGAGAAAAAGGTTTACCCAGGGCTTTTTTTTTGTAGAAAAAAAAGCCCAGCAGGAGCTAATTTGCATATTAGGCCATGCCTCCTGACACCAAGCCTGCTGAACTGCATTCCTGTGTGTTCCTGCTCAAAAAAAGCCCTGGGTATCAAAGCAAGGCTTAGGTGCTGGATTTGCATTCTGTGTGCACAACCAGTTTTCCTGAACTGCACTGCTGTCTGACCTTTAGAGGACTTGCTTAGGAGGCCTCCCACCTGCGACTCCCAGGCATCTGAGAAACAAATCAGGCCCTGATGGCGGGTGCTTAGAGCTTGTGCTGGAAATCAGAGGATTGGGCTTGGCAGATCCTTCAAACATCCCTGGGCCCCAGCCACTTCCCTACGCATAATTGATGACACCAGCCATGCTTTTATTTCTGCATTGTTAGCAGCTGCATTAAATGCTGTGCAGGCACGCACATTCTCTGCTGGTAAAAATCAAAACAGAAAGGATAAGGAAGAAGAAGACTGCAGTTTTATACCCCGCCCTTGTCTCTGAATCAGAGTGGCTTACGATCTATATTCCCCCACAACAGACACCCTGTGAGGTGGATGGGGCTGAGAGGGCTCTTACAGCAGCTGCCCTTTCAAGGACAACCCAAGGCCATTCCAGCAGCAGAAAGTGGAGTCCGCACACTTAACCACTACACCAGGGGTGGCCAACGGTAGCTCTTCAGATGTTTTTTGCCTACAACTCCCATCAGCCCCAGCCATCAACCATTGGCCATGCTGGCTGGGGCTGATGGGAGTTGTAGGCAAAAAATATCTGGAGAGCTACCGTTGGCCACCCCTGCACTACACCAAACTGGCTCTCTGGAAGGAATAAAGAGAACGCACCAATTGAATGGCAGCTTGCCTTGAGCACAAGGGGCTTGCAACAATTTCAAAGTGCAAATTTTGAGGGTGGGATACAGGGACTTCGTCTTTCTGCACCTGCCTAGGAAATAGCAATACTCTGCATCCTGAGGTTAAGCCCCATTAAAGCTGCTATTAAATGATTATTATAGCCCATTAAACAGCAGGATAGATTTCTAGAGGGACTATAACAGAAGACTATACAGTCCATTAATTGCAATGGGAGATTTAAAAATATATTTAACTCACTGATTAAAAGATCAAATTTTGAGTCCAGTGGCACCTTTAAGGCCAACA
Source organism: Heteronotia binoei (assembly GCF_032191835.1). Lineage (NCBI taxonomy): Eukaryota > Metazoa > Chordata > Lepidosauria > Squamata > Gekkonidae > Heteronotia > Heteronotia binoei. Next base: position 27,527,607 of record NC_083226.1, read on the forward strand.
AAATTTTATTCAAGTTATAAGCTTTTGTGCTGCAAGCACACATCTAAAGATGCTACTGGAAAATTCAGTTCTTGCATCTGTTGATTCCTTTGCTTTCTGTATGTCAATTTGCTGTTATTCCAATCTTAACTGAATTAATTGCTCAGTTATTTATACATCTTGACCCTAATTAGCCCTTCCTGGCAACTAACCTCCCCCCCCCCCATATGTAGCATTTACGGAAAACTGCTTCAATGTATCTAAAAGGAGTGTGCAGCCACACGTTAAGTCTCTCCATTCATGCTTATACCCAGAACTGAACACTGTTATCTTGAATGTGCCACAGGACTCCAGCTTCATTCTCACATCTGTTTGTTATCTCTTGCATTTGTATGCTGATTTGCTGCCATTCACAGATCTGACCACCTTAATGCAGTCTCAGCTCTAATCGCCCAGTTACTTCTGCAATTTTTTTAAAAAAGCCTGTGTGTGTCTGCACCTGAAAGTCGAGACAACCTCTGGTGACAGACCCCTACTGGGGGGGCCTGGAGGATATTTTCTGGGAGGTAGCTAAATAAAGCCTGCCTGTCCTTCTGACTGCTGGTATTTCAAAGAGATCTCCCATGCAAGTACTTTTTTAACCACTGCACTGTTGGAACTGTCTGGGGCAGTGATGATCTGTATTCTTGATGCTTGGGAGGGGGGCGCAGTGGGAGGGATTCTAGTGTCCTGGCCCCACTGATGGACCTCCTGATGGCACCTGGATTTTTTGGCTACTGTGTGACACAGAGAGTTGGACTGGATGGGCCATTGGCCAGATCCAACATGGCTTCTCTTATGTTCTCACTTAGTAGAGTTGACCCTGCTTAGATTCCGAGATCTGACAAGATTGGGCTTGCCTGGGGTATCCAGATCAGCATTCTTGACTCTAACTAGCCCCTCCTGGAAACTGCTGGTTGTGTACCGTGTTCGCTATAAAGTTTTGGTTATCACCTTTAAAGCCCTATATGGCTGGGGACCTGCCTACCTAAGGGATCGCCTCTCCCCATATGTTCCCCAGAGAGCACTGAGATCTAGCTCTCAGAACCTTCTAACAATCCCTGGGCCAAGAGAAGCTAGGTTGAAGGCTACCAGGGAGCAGGCCTTCTCGGTAATGGCCCCTTGTTGGTGGAACCACCTTCCAGAGATGGTGCGAGCCCTGCGGGACCTGAATCAGTTCCGCAGGGCTTGCAAAACATTTCTTTTCCAGCTCGCTTTTGAGACAGAACCTGATTAACTTGACGTGTGGCCACCCGGCCATCTTGTGGATATTATGTCTTACTGTATTTTAGCACCTAATTTATATATTTTATCTAATTTAAAAATTTATTATGTAATTGATTATATTTAAACTGTTTATATTGTTTTACTGGAATCATGGAACTCCATGTCTGTGAGCCGCCCTGAGCCCGCCTTTGGCGGGGGAGGGCGGGATATAAAAATAAAGTTATTATTATTATTATTATTATAATTCCCCCCACCCTCTCTCTTTACCTATATGTAATGGTTGAAGAAATTCTGTTTCACTGTATTTAAAGAAGTTTGGTGGCACACAGAAGCTTATACCTTGAATTAAAAATTTTGTTGGGTCTTAAAAAGGTGCCAAGACTCAAACTCTGTTCTGCTCCTTCAGACCAACACTGCTGCCCACCTGAACTTCATTTATTAAGTCTCAGCTGAAAGAGATGGAAAGCATCCTATTCACAAACCCTTGGAGCAGAAGAGAAAAGCTTCTTTCTCCCCTCAAAGATTGCTGACCAGAAGCAAAAGGATTCACTCAGTTCAGATTGATGGCAAGAGGCAATCCCCACTGGCTAGATCACCCATATGACCACCGTCATCACAATCAGCTTCATTTAGTCAAATCTGATTTGCCACACAGCAGACTGTGACATTATCTTCCCTCTGTGATGTCAAGTAGGTTGCTTCTCCCACTCACATTTCATGCCACGCTATACAAAGGTGCAGGTGATCTAACTATAGCAAATTCAGAAAGGGGGGAGTAGTTCTACCCCGCCAAAAGGGAAGGGCAGTTCTGTGTGTGATGTTAGCCTTCCATTTTGTGAGAAAGATGCACAGCAAGAAGTCAAAGGACTCAGTTACGTGTAGAAGTCATCAGTTCCTCCATCTCCAATGGGTCAAACTCATTTACTTCCTCTCCATTCTGTCATAGTAGCAGAACCTGCTTTGCAGAAATAATCCTAAAGAATTAGAGTTGGAAGGAAGCCAACTAATATAATAAGTTTCAGAGCCTTGTCCTTCTGAGAACTCAGTCAGGTCTGCTCTGCACCCACATATTCACCAATAAAAACAACCCATCTTTAAGACACTTGAGTATGAACAGGTGCTTGAGGAGGGAAATAATCTTTCAAATCTATTTTACAGATAACAAAAACAAACATTTGCGCAAACCCCCTAGCTGCCCCCACCAGCAGTTAAACATGGTAACGTGAGGAATTTGTATGCTGGTTCCCTGCTGTTAATCTGCCCCATGAGCAGTCTGCTCCTTCCCCAAGAGCAAACATCCACCTAGTCCTTTTCCCACGGTTGGCAATAGCCTGCATAAACCATGAAAAACAAGCAGCAGAGGTACAAAATCAGTGGCTTCTGAGGTAGAGGCATAAAATCAGGAGATCAACCCATTCTTCTAGCATCTCCCACTCCGTACAATGAAGGCCATCAATTCTCATGAAGCCTCCATGGATATTTAATTCTTCTTGCGTTTCCTCCGGCCCACTGGCATTTTGTAGACAGGTAAGGGCAGGCAGACCGTGCCCAGTTTGTGGTCCTCACATCCAGACAGGCTTTTGCTCTTGGAGATCTTTAGCCTCATGGTCTTGGCAATGTCAAGAATTCTGGCGGGAGGAAACATAAATAGGCCTGTGAAAGGGGATGTTTTGTCTTCCACTTCCCTTCTGCTTGCTAGTTTCTGCTTTTTGCCCCTCCTTCAGCCATTTCCCAGCCCTACAGAAATCTAGACTGCAAGGTCATCAGGGCAGAGACCAATCTGCTCATTCCTGTCACCAGGGCTTTTTTTTTTGAGCAGGAACACACAGGAATGCAGTTCCGGCTGGCTTGATGTCAAGGTGTGTGGCCTAATATGCAAATGAGGTCCTGCTGGGCTTTTCCTACAGAAAACAATGGTGATGTTATTTGCGTTTTAGATTGCTATTTTTGTATCCTGGTCTTGAGACTGTAATAAACTATGATGACGATGGCGATGTCAGGGTGTGTGGCTTAATATGCAAATTAGTTCCTGCTGGGCTTTTTCTACAAAAAAAAGCCCCGCCTGTTGCTCATTAAAGTACCGGGCATATTGGTGGTGCTATATAAAGAAAGGATCTGTTATTCTTCTGGCTGAAACCACTAGAATCTCAGTCACCCTACTAAGGTGCTAAAAGCTCTCAAGATTTCCGCCCCCCCCCCACCAGATGATAATTTAGGGATCCCAAACGCCCGCTGTCACCTTTCATGGTACCCACCAAGTGCTTGTAGAAAGTGTGTGGGGCCAGGTAGAGCTTTTGGCTGTGCAGATTTTTAAAAACTCTGCTTTGGCAGCAGCTGCCACTACAGCACAAGGATCTTCACTGTGTGACTGAAGGTAAGGCACTGCAGCCATTTTTTAACTCACTTCACCTCCTATGGTGGCCATTTTGTAGCTGCACCCACCAAGCGGTGTCAGAATTCCAAAGGCTAAAATAATTATTTTGTGACGTCAAAGACAACAGTGATTCTAATACTGCCTAGCCTGTAACTCATATGTACATACAACTCTGCCTTAAACTGAGATGGGAAAAATAAATTCCCTCCACAATTTGCAATAAAGCTTCTTCAGGGAATTTGTAATATAATCCACTATTATCTGAGTTCCCATAATTAGAGTATGAATTATAAAAGTAATTTAATGACCAAATGCAAAAAGTACTTTAAAAAACCAAGTGTTCAGTTAGCAAAGATTGGTTACTTTTAAATCTTTGTTAACTATACACTTGCCGTCAAGGTTCTGCAAGCAGAAATGAGAACTCGGCAGGTGCCGTGGTTTTTGCAGCAGGTAAGGAGGGCAATCCCCAGGTTTCCCTCACCTGCTCTCCCGCAATTTCAGGTCCCTTTGCAAGACTGTCAGGTCTGTTTGGAAGCCGTTGATATGCAAGGCCAGGGCTATGGCATACGCAGTTATCTTCGCTTTCATGGATGCAGAAACTAGATTTTGAATCCTTAAGAAGAGAAATTAAGAAAGGCCTGAGAAACAAGACACGACCAAACATTCAACATCTAGCACTTGTCAAGTTCCTTGTCATTAGCTGTACCTGTTTGATGTAACCTGAGGAATGTATGCTTAGATTCCTTAGACTGCTGGAGAAACGAAAGTTAACAGCCTGTCTCCTGATAGCTGGGAAAGTGCTTGGTACCAAGGTCACTGTTCCCCTCTTGGGATGTTTTGTAGAATGCTTGGTAGTGAGTGTGTGTGTGTGTGATTTGTAGCCACTCAGTTTGAGCTGTCTTCCCGCCCTAAATTAAGGCGCGCTTATAACGACCCCTGCAAGAGTATATAACCAAGACCTGTTCTGCTGAGTGCCAGTTTCCACAATGACTGCGTGTCAGTGTCAGTGTATCCTGCCTTACAATAAAATGCTTATCCAAACACATGGAGAATCATAATTATTGAAGGAGAAATAGGAACTTGACAGCACTGTTTGTACACCATGTAGTTTCAAATATATAAAATTCTGCACTAATGCGATCCAAACCACCCATCTATAAGAAATTTTCCTGCAGCTTGCCTAAATTACACAAACTTGAGTAAACACCCTGGATAGCCAGGGTTGTCATTAGTCAGCTGTGACTTGATGGCATTTTTCACCAACATTTCACAACTGGCAATGAGTCAGTGTGGTGCAAAATCATACCAACTAGTATTCTCTCGATTCATTGGAAGTGCAGCTATGTGGCACTGGATGCAGAATTCAACACCCTGAAGCTGCACTTTAAATTCAATAATGCACTTTCAATTCACTATCAGTGCACTTTCCAACTGGATTTTGCCAGTTCACACAGTAAATTCCAGTTGGAAAGTGCATTATTTAGTATGTGTGATCGCAACCGGAGTGTCCCAGTTTTCTTTTCTTTAAAACAAGTTTTCATCCTTCATGGCTGACCCAAGGTCACATCAGTAGCTACATGTGGAGGATTGAGGAATCAAACCCAGTTCTCTCAGATAAGAGTCCGCGCACTTAACCACTACACCAAACTGACTCTCATACAAACCAGCCCAACTTCAGATAGGAAAGGTAAAAGCACACCTCAACACCATCAAAGAAACCCATGCTTAGCAACAAACCCTCCTCCCCAATCAAGGCCATTTAGCCAACTGAGCCCCGCATTAAACATTTTGCTAGACCCTCCTGCAGAGACCACAACACAATGACATACCTTCCGTTGCTGTAGGAGAGTGCAGTGAAGTTTTTCACAAGATTGCTGCTGATGATATCTGGGCAGTCAGGCCCCATTGTCTCTGGAAGAGGGAAGATGGTTATGTTAGATTTTCCAAGATACTGAATATCAGGTCTACAAAGCCAGATGATATTAAAGCAAGAAGATTCAACTCTTGCAACCAAAACCTTATATTGAAGATTAAGCAAGGGTGCAAGTAGAATCTGGGAGACCCAGGTCCAAATTTCTGTTCTGTCATGAAGCCACTGGGTGAACACAGGCCAGTTGTTCTCTCTCCATCTAACCTACTTCACAAGATTGAAGGATATGAAACACACACACCCTGGGTTCTGAGCTGTCCTGCTCAACATTTTCTCATAGTCCCTGGTCCTAAGGATGCCCGGCTGGCTTCAACGAGGGCCAGGGCCTTTTTGGTCTGGGCCCCTACCTAGTGGAATGAGCTCCCACTGGAGATCCGGGCCCTGCAGGATTTATCAAAGTTTCGCAGGGCCTGTAAGATGGAGCTCTTCTGCCAGGCTTTTAATTAATCCAGCGGGCGTCCTTTGAAAGTCACCACTTCCCCCAGCATTCCATCAGCCACATGCTGTTGGGTGGTTTTACCACCTATGTCTGTAAGATCATGTACTGTGCTGCTCCTGTTTTCACAATGTTTGCTTTTATGATATTTGCATTTATGATATTATTTTAACTGTTGTAAGCTGCCCTGAGCCCACTTACGGGATAGGGCAGGATATAAATAAAAAATTAAATTAAATTGTTGTGAAGATAAATTGAGGAAGGGAAAACCAACAACCACATATGCCAACGAAGGGGAGGAGGATAGAAATGTACTAAAGATATTCCCAAACTTGTGTTTAAGAGCCTGCCAACACTGATAGAGTAGATTTGACGACAATTCTGAGACACGGAAATGAATGTTAATTACCACTTTATCTAATAGCCACTTTATCTAATAGAGTCATGATCCATAAATTAATTAAGCTGGAAAACTTTCCCTGTAAATTTGAGATTCTACAGCTCAGATCTACTGAATTTGTGGATCAGCTGAGCACCCCAAAATCCTGACTGGATTCCAAAAAACACTTCACCAAAAACAAAAGGTTTCTTACATGGACATCACCTCTGAATAAAAAACAAAAAAACATGCGTTTCAGGTACACTGTTGTAATGAGACTGGAGCTGTGTGCACAATGTCAAGTCTGAAGACACAGCAAAAACGAAGCATGGGACTCTGACAGAACACAGCATCTCTAGAAGTCCAACATTATTCAGTCTGTAGCCCTTTTGAAAGTGGAAATTGTCAAGCACAGTTTTAGAAACCCTAAAGTGGCTGGAAGACCCAGGACGACTTGAAGACTTTCAGGGGGTGGTCAAACTGTGGCTTGGGAGCCACATGTGGCTCTTTCACACATATTGTGTGGCTCTTGAAGCCCCTACCACCCTGTCAGCCAGCTTGGAGAATGCATTTAAAGTTGCTTTCTTTCCACCTCTCTCTCCATCTCTCCTCCCACCCCCATCTATTTGACTGCCTGCCTTCCTGCCTTGCAGTTCTCAAACACCTGATGTTTATTCTGTGTGGTTCTTACATTATGCAAGTTTGGCCATACCTGTGTGCAATGACCAGCAGATCTATGCAGCACAAACTAATCTGAAAATGTGCTTAATATAGCACATTATGGAGAGAAGGGAATTGACAAAATAAGTAATACTTGGGGGCTGGCTTTGGCAGACTGAAGCACAAGTTACAATTGCTCACCAGGTGCTTCCAATCCTTGCCATACCAGAAACAGGCATTATGCAAACTGAAGGTACAGAAGCAGGAGAAAAGAAAGGGAACAAAACTTACGTTTCTTCTTAACTGATCTTTGGAAGCTCAGCTTGACGAGGCAGTCGAGAAACCAGAGGCACCGGGCCTTGTGATCACGCGCCTTCTTATCCGTGGGCAGGCACCTCAGTTCATCCAACACGAAGGAACAGTAACTAAGCAAGACAGAGAAGACAGCCTTGAGGCCCAAAACCTACTTGAGCAGCTGCTGCTTTTCCAGCTCCTGTATGTCTTGAAAGCCTGAACTCACCTTCAATACCAAAAATTGGCCCAGCAAATGGTTTGGGGTCACCTGTCATCTTGTCTGTTTACACTTTCATGACTACTATATCTATTCCCCCCCACCCCCAGCCTGGATAGGAAGAAAGGGAACAAGGTGCAAGGCAGAGCAGTTGTTAGTTCTTCTACATCCCTGTGCATTTTGCTATACGCTTTATCAGGGGATCTTACACAGAAACTTCTCTGGCTGCAAAAGAAATTTCCATGTAAGATCCCCTGACAAAGCATATAGCAAAAGGCACAAGAATCTATCTGCTCACTTTGCCCGTTATTCCTTTTTTCTCCTGCCAACCAATGCTGCCTTATTTTCTTCCTGACCTACATAGCTCAGGCTAGCTTGATCTTGTCAGATCTTAGAAGCTAAGAGGGATCTGCCCCTTTAAGCTTCTAAGACCACCAAAGAATACAAGGGTCATGACACAAAGGCAGGAAATGGCAAACCGACTCTGAACATCTGGCCTTGAAAAACCCCAGAGGGGTAGCCATAAACCAGTGATGGCGAACCTTTTAGAGACCGAGTGCCCAAACGGCAACCAAAACACACTTATTTATTGCAAAGTGCCAACACGGCAATTTAACCTGAATACTGAGGTTTTAGTTTAGAAAAAAACAACTCATAGTGAAATAAACAAACTGAAAGAACATTCGGTCTGGATAGCATTTGCTTAGGAAACCAACAAGGCAGTAACATGTCAGAATGGGAGAATGATGGTGAGAGTGTCATAAGGCAATAAATGGAGGCTGTTCATTGCTCTGTTGCTTGCAAGTCTGGTTTAAGCTGATAACATGCCTTTCCCAGGTGTTCCTGTCCACCTAATTTACTTTTGAACATGTAACATACATTATAAACATCATTCTAGTTTGCCATTAGGAAAAAAGAATACATTAAAATATAGTGTGTTTAGTAGGAGCTGCTGGTTAGGGTGTCCAAATCAGATCGGGGAGGTTCTGATTCATATGCCTACTCTGCCCTGGCAGCTTGCTGGGAAACCTTGGACCAGTAATATACTCTGAGTTAACCTGCCTCATAGGTTCATTGTGAGGATAAAAGAGAAGGGGAGAGTGTGTCAAACCACTTCAGAGTCCATTTGGGGGAGGAAGGCAGAAAATACATTGTTAGTTAATAAATTAAGTTGATGAAAGGAGTCCACATATTTATATGGCTAGATCTGAGTTCAGCAGGACCTTAGAGAACAAGATTTTTTAGAGTCAAAGCTCCTTTTATCTAATTGAGGGAGCTCTAATACTGGAAAGCTTGCGCCCCCTCCCCCAAATCTTGTTGGTCTAGAAGGTGCTCCTGGGCTTGAATCTAGTTGCTCTACTGTGGACCAGTACGGCTACCCTTGGAAACTTCAGGGATAGTTTGAATTGTATTAACTAGAAAGTCTGATGTGAGAAAGGAAGGCCAGTTTGGTGTAGTGGTTAAGTGCGTGGACTCTTATCTGGGAGAACCGGGTTTGATTCCTCACTCCTCCACTTTCAGCTGCTGGAATGGCCTTGGGTCAGCCATAGCTATCACAGAGCTGTCCTTGAAAGGGCAGCTTCTGGGAGAGCTTCTCTCAGCCCCACCTACCTCACAGGGTGTCTGTTGTGGGGGAGGAAGATAAAGGAGATTGTGAGCTGCTCTGAGACCCTGAGATTCAGAGTGAAGGGCGGGATAAATATCCAAGATCTTCTTCTTTCTTTAAACTAAAACTGCAATCCTGTGCGTGTGTAGAGAGTAGGTGCCACAGTGCTCACTGTAGATTACTTCTGAGTAACCATGGAGAGCAAGTCCAATGAGGAAAGACTAAGGGACTTGGGGATATTCAGTCTGGAGAGGAGGTTGAGGGGGGAGACATGATTGCTCTTTTGAAGTATGAGAAGGGCTGCCATTTAGAGGAGGGCGGGCAGAGGAGAGGACTGGCATAGGAAAAACTTTTCAACAGTAAGAGTTGTTCAACAGTGCAATCGACCCCCTCACTGGCAGTCGTTAAGCAGCAGCTGGACAAACACTTGTCAGGGATGCTCTGGAAAACCAGAACAGTAGTGCAACAGTTCAAAAACAGCTTATCAACAATTTGCTTATAATCCCTATGACTTGAAAGAGCTTTGCTCAGATACTGCTATCAGAAGCATCATATTTGAAAGCAAGGAAGCCTGCAGTTCCTCCCTTTCCACTCCTAAACCAGAGGCTATCTCGGTTGCTGTTTCTGCCAGATGAGTGGGATCCAACATTTCTTGTAATAAACCCACATCCCTTCAAAAAAAACATGCTTGATTCAAGGTCCTGATCTCCCCATCCCCACAAACCCATGCTCTCTTCTTCCCTTTGGCTTGGACCATGCCACAACAGTTTTGAAATATGAAACACAAGGTCTTGACCACATGAAAACGTGAAGCTGCCTTATACTCATCTCTCTAGTGCAGAGGTGGCCAAACTGTGGCTCTGGAACCACATGTGGCTCTTTCATACACATCGTGTGGCTCTTGAAGCCCCCACCAGAGAAAGCATTTGTCTCTTTAAACCAAGCCAAGCCAGCCAGTGGCTTGGAGAATGCATTTAAAGTTCAAGTTGCTTTCTTTCCACTTCTCTCTTTCCCTCCCTCCTTCCTTCTCTCAGACATCTGATGTTCATGTCTGATGGCTCTCACACATCTGACATTTCTTCTATGTGGCTCTTATGCTGAGTGAGTTTGGCCACCCCTGCCCTAGTGGGTCGCATCTAACCCCCTCCCTAAAACTGCAGGAACACCTGCAAGGAATTTTCCTCTGTGTGTTGTGCTTGCGGGCTGCATTGTGATTGCACCCTCCCACATCAGAATTCCAAAGGTGCCCACGAGCAAAAAGGTTGGCGTGCCCTGCTGTCTCTCTGAAGGAGCCCCAGTTAGGGTTTGCCATGTTTGGGTTGGGAAATACCTGGAGATTTGGGGGAAGGAGGCTGAGTTTGGTGAGAGGAGGAGATTCAATGAGATAGGACTCCAGAGCCTCGTGCGCGGGGTGTGTGTGTGTGAGGGAGTGCGCGTGCCCACAGAGAGGGCTCCGAGTGCCGCCTCTGGCACCCATGCCATAGGTTTACCACCACTGCCATAAACCAACTGTGATTTGACAGCCCCCCCCCCAATCTATTTTTATCCTGCGTTTCTTTCAAGGACCTCCAGGTGGCGGAGTTCTCAACCCCTCCTTTTGTTAGCACAACAATCCTGCAAGGTAGACTAGGCTGAGTGAGAACGATTTACCCAAGGTCACCTAGTGCTTCATGGCTGAATGGGGATTTGAACGCAGCTCTCCCAAATCCTTAGTCCAGTGCCAGCCATCATACCATAAGTGCCTCTCCCGGCATGGACGAGGAACACAAATTGAAGCAGTTGGCTGTGTATTAAGCCTGTAGCTAACATGTGCCCTAACATGTGCTCATGTGCCTACAGTGGTTCATCAGCACATGGATTCACTGGCTGCGATCACACACATTAAATAATGCACTTTGAATCCATTTTCAATTCACTTTCCAACTGAATTTTGCCAGTAAAATCCAGTTGCAAAGTGCACTGAAAGTGGATTGAAAGTGCATTATTTAATGTGTGTGATCACAGCCACTGAACGCAAAACAAAACATTCCGTGGAAGGTGGCTGTGGTTAGGATGAATCAAAGGAAAACTTGCATAATTTTCTGACCATTTGTGAAAGTGCAGGGAGGACTCCAGGACTGCATTCTCGGCCTGATTACATTAATCCCAAGAATGAATCATGGAACTAAAATTCAGAATACCCAAACTGATTCTGTAGAGCAGCGCAGGGTTTGAGGTTAACTTTACAGAAACTCTGCCCAGGATGTTTGGTCCAACCGCTCACACACACAAGCCATCATTTCAAACTGCAGCCATTGCAGCGCTACGTGTAAATCACTCCCTCGCCCTCAGCCATTCTGGGGACATAAGCATGACCCTTCCTGCTTCAAGCCACAGTACAAGGCTGTCAACAGCAACACATTTGCAGCACCCCGTACCTCTTCTCTGCCGTCAGCTTCAGGATCTCTTCCGAGGTTATGTTCACAAAAGCTGCAGCTGGACCTTTTAGAGCCTTGAATTCGGCAGGCGAAATAACTGAAGGTTGATCTCAGGAAAACAAACCCTGCCCCGGATCCTGCATTGGAACCTCGAAAGTTAAAAGAGTCTCATTTTCAAAGGTAGCTTTACCCTGAGGCAAGCCATCCCTGGACGAACTGGGAGTGCCTCCTTTTCCATTCACAAACACCTTTACTTCTGCCTTTACTTTTTTTAAAAATCCGTGCCTTTCCCTTTAACAGTTGAATTGCTTATTTGCATTTCATTCCTCTCTTTCTCTCCAGTGGCACCCCCAAAGTGGATCACATAGTTCTCCTCTTCTCCCATTTTATTCGCACAACAACTCAGTGAGGTAGGTTAGGCTGAGTGTGCACAAATGGCCCAAGGTTACCCCAACAAGCTTCCGTGGCAGAGTGAGAATTCAAAACTGTGTTTGCTAGATCCAAAACCACCACTAACCACTACGCCATCCTGGCTCTCAGTATGTAAGTAATATTTGTACAAGGGTCTTCTGTTGGGACACAGCACCATTTATGCCCTCTGCTGCCTCCTCCCCGAACAAAACCCCAAAGGATACGGTCATCAAGCTTGTAGACATCTTCTACCCGTTCTGCATCTTGATGGCATGGAGGAAGGATCAAGGAGATGTCCCCTTTGTCATCTTCGGTAGCATCACTGATGACGGCTTTCAAAGCAAGCAGAGAACACCATGAGAGTGTTGCCCAAGAGCATTTACAGAAGCTCCCTGTGCTCTGCTCTTCCCAAGAATCAGGATTATTCTGTTGGACTGTAAGACTGAGCACAACCTAGGAGACGATGCCATCAGGACTGGATGCATTCCTAGTACCCCTATAGAGGCAGAAGTTAAAGTGAACACACAGCCCATTCAAAACGTGCAAAAGAGGAGCATGTTGTAGTCCAGGGGTGGCCAAACTGTGGCTCAGGAGCCACATGTGGCTCTTTCATACGTATTGTGTGGCTCTCAAAGCCCATACTTCCCCATCAGCCGGCTTGGAGAAGACTCTTTAAATCACTTCTCCAAGCCAAGCCATTCAACAGCTTGAAGAATGCATTTAAAGTTACTTTTTTCCACCTCTCCCTCCCTCCCTTCTTCATCTATTTTTTCCTTCCTCCCTTCCTGCTCACAAACATCGGACATTCATGTCTTGTGGCTCTCAAACTTCTGGCATATCTTGCGGCTCTCAAACATCTGATGTTTATTCTGTGTGGCTCTTACATTAAGCAAGTTTGGCCACTCTTGTTCTAGGTCCTTCAAGGCTGCAGAGTTTCAGACTCCAAATGGGAAAATGGCATTTTTAATGTTGTCAATTTAAAAAAAACACCTCCTGAACCATGAAAAACAGACATGTCAGGTGGGAAAGGAGCTTTTGCCATGATTCTAAATGCAGGGATCCCCCCCCCCCTTTTAAATGTAGGTATGACCATTCCATGTGCCATCTAAGAACATAAGAGCCCTGGTGGTCCAACAAACAGAGCACAGAAGCTGAGGCCAAATGCTGTCTCTCAGCACTGGTATCCAGGTTTGCCACCACTGTAGATGGAGGTTCCTTTCAGTCCCCATACTTCAGCTCCATCAGTCTGTCTGTTCCAGTTCCAGGTCCATCACTACGTCCACTGGCAGTGAATGGCTGAGCTTAATCACACGATGAGCAAACAAAATATCGTGTCTGTCCTGAACTTGTTGCCCATCAACTGTTGGGTGCCCCAGTGGGAGGGGGGAAGCTCTCTTTATCTATTTGGCCTCCCCCCCCCCCATGCATAATTTTATAAATCTCTATCACATCCCCACAGGGCTTTGTTTTGTAGAAAAAGTCCAGCAGGAACTCATTTGCATGTTAGGCCATGCCCCCTGACATCACCATTGTTTCACACAGGGCTTTTTCTACAAAATAAGGAGCTGTCAGGACAATGCCAGGGCTGTGGTCTAATATGCAAAGGACTCATTTACATATTAGGCCACATCCCCTGATGCCAAGCCACGTTGGCCTGCAGCAGAAGAGCTGGGTTCAAGTTCAGTAGTACCTTAGTGACCAACAAGATTTTCGGGGTATGTGCTTTTTTAAGAGTTAAGGCTCCCTTCTAATGAAGAGAGAATTGACTCTTAAAAGCACCCCCACACCCCAAAAAATCTTGTTGATCACTATGGTGCTACTGGACTTGAATCTGATTCCTACAAGTGAAACTGCAGGCAGAATTCACAGTACACGCGGCAGGCCCAGGCACAAGAGCTCACAGGCTGTTAGCCACCTTGCTGGTTTTTTCCAGCTTCCTCTCTCTTGGGAAGTGAAGCGGCAGCATCAATCATCTTGGAATGCTCCAGCCTTGGGGGGAATGAGCCTGGTGCTCTTGCTCCTTACCGGCCACGCCCTTGGTCTCGATAATGTCTCCGGCAGCATTAGTCACAGCGTGGTTCAGCACCTCCTTCCGGACTTCATTCATCCTTCGTGAGCTCAGAGCTCTCCTCTGCTTGCTGGTCCCGAAAGCCTCGACGCACAAATCCACCTGCACAAAAGAAGTGGAGAGATTATGGCATTGCTCCCCAGGAGGCTATTCACCATGGGATCTCTTGCAGGAAAGTTTTGCCTTGTAGGAAAAGTCCAGGCAGGGGACAAAAACACAAGTGACTAATAAAAGCCCTCAAGTTTCCACTATCTCTATACACTAGATCGCCTGATAAAGAAAACAGCTATTCAGTTGTAACTAAACTCAACGATTGCTCTGTTAAACAATGTAAACCAGCCTGCACCAGGAGAGATTAATTCGCTAAAAACAAATGGGGCACAAGATTATTGGTTTACAAGCCAAGAACATCTAATGATGCTGACTTCCATTTAAATTTTAGGGCTAAGCTCCAGACTGAGATTCCAGCTCTGTGGGAGACTGGGTCAATCGGCTGATGCTAAACAAAGAACTTTCCAGAAGCCCAGAATGCTTGTGAAAGCAGCAGCTTCTTAACTGGACCATCTTGTCCAATCGCAAAGGTAGGAAGGAGAGCTCTCGATCCTGGTTTAGGTGTACACCCGCATACACAATCAGGGCAGATATCACCACCATGCACTATAACCAAAACCACACTTCAAAAATGGCCTCTTTTGGGAACATCTCCCCAACTCCTGCCCTTCTGTGGCTTGTAACTGCCAGTATCGGTAACTGCTACGGCTTGACAATCCACACAGCTGATGAAGCAAGTGCCAGCCTGTGACAGTTAACACTGGAATAAATTATACTAATACATCACTCTTTAATTTCAGACGATTCCCGGTCACCATGCAGGATAAGGAACCAAGAAAAACGAAACAATCTCTGCAGGGGTGTTGAACTTGTTTGGTATGAGGGAGCAATATGGGGGGGGGGGGGGGGGAGGAAGGATGCCAGGATCCATAGTATGTGTTAGTTTTCTTTTGAAAACATTTTACATATAGCACAGCATGGCTATGGCTATATCATGCCGTCACTTGTATTGTTTGTGTAAGATTGTTTTATTTCTCACACTGAGGCTGTTGATAGCTGCCTGAGAACGCAGCCCACCCCCTTCCTTTTGCACCATCTGGAGGCAGAGGCTGGGAATGTCCTCCATTTCTCCAAAGATAAGGGGGGGTGAGTGCACTGCAAATTGCTGCATAATAAATTATGTCTTTGAAGTTGGGGTGGGTGGGGGGAGGAAGCCTGCGCTTTCCTGAACGTCCTGTTTGTAAATTTTACTTTCATTTCTGGCAAGACCTCTGTATGGAAGGGTCTGGACTAGTAACATGTCAATAAAGCTTCATCTATGCTTCCGTATGTAGAAGCCTCTCTGAGCATTAGTTGTGAGCATAATCTCACAACTGCTTGCTTTTGCATAGCAGCCGTGGCCTTCCTCGGTAGTCTCCTAGCCAAATACTGATCAGGGCCAACCCTGCTTAGCTTCTGAGATCTCGCGAGATTGGGCTAGCCTGGGCTACCCAGGTTCAGGGCATGAAGAACAGTAGCCATTGGCAAATGGGAAAAAATACTGCTGAATCTCCACCGAAACAAGGTGTGAAGCTCTTACAGGGGTATCAAACTCATTTGTTATGAGGGTCGGATCTGACGTAAATGAGACCTTTCGGGCTGGGCCATGTGTGTTCCTATGTCAGACTAGGTAGCAGAGACAGAAACTTTATAAAGGACACAAACACAATTCAAGATTTTTTTTAAACCCTTAAAAGAAAAACATGCTTAAAACATTAGCGCTCGTTGGTCTTAAAGATGCTTTCTTTGTATTTCTCCTATGGGATCCAGGGAACTGGGCAAAGGAAGCTCTGTCTCTTTCATACCTTTTCCAGGGGACTAGGAGGGGGAGGAGTCTCAGCTAATGGAGAAAACAGAGGTTTTGTTCTGTAGCTCCTGTGTGATTGAGCAAGGCTGGCAAAGCAAGCTGTGCTGCAGAATGGAGCAAGAGAGAGGGAGAAGGAAGTAGATGACAGCCAGTTGCTCAGGGGTCTGATAGGAGCCTCCAGGGACCTGATTTGGCTCCCAGGCTGCATGCTTGACGCCCCTGCACTACACAATGACAGTGCAAACCACTGCCTAAGAAGAGCCCTAAACAGACCCATTAAAACATAATGGTTGGTTTATACATTGTACCTTCTCTCTGTAGGTTTTGTTCAAATATTCTGACAGGACTTCATCTGGTGCATCTGCTAAAAAGAGAAAAGCTAAGTCAATCATGACTGCAGAAAAGGGAGCTTTAAGCATAGGAAAAACAAATATCACAACGACGGCAATTTTTTTTTGCTTTCCTCTGGCCATAGAGAAGGAGTGACTCCTGGGGCCCCATCCAGCTCTTTGTTTCTATGCTTCTGTGGAGCATAAAGCCTGATTCTCAGTGAACTTCTCTAAGATTCTACTGATACAAAACCTCTCTTGCTTACCTGAAACCAACGGCTGCATGTGGAATGACTCTGCATTGTAGACTTCCATTTCTCCAGAGTCCTTGTCAAGCACTCCGACAAAGTATCTAAGGGAACAGATAGCACCAACAGGCTTTTAAAAAAAAATTCCAACTTTTTTTGGAATAGCTGTTGGAATAAACTGTTTTTGGAATAAACTGTTCGCAGTTAGTTCTGTAAATGCTTCTTCCATGTACTGGTTATCTTTCCTTTTAGTATATGTGCTACTGAAGCCAGCACAAAGTGTTTTCATTAGGTTGATGGCTTTCCACTCCATGTGGGTGAATGTGATGTCACCCCACCCTTCACATGCTCAGAGCGGCTTACAATTTCCTTTCCTTTCCTCTCCCCACAACAGACACCCTGTGAGGCAGGTGGGGCTGAGAGAGCTCTCAGACAACTGCTCTCGAGAGAACACCTCTACTGAGAACTTGTGGCGGACCCAAGGTCACACCAGCAGTCGCATGTGAAGTAGTGGAGAATCAAACCCAGTTCTCCCCAGCTTAGAGTCCGCACACTTAACTACTACACCAAACTGGCTCTCAAAGATAGTTTCAGAGGATGGCTGTGCTGGATACAGTAGAACAGCTAGAATCGAGTCCAGTAGCACTAAAGAGATTGAGAAGATATCTGATGAACGGACCTTTGACTCTAGAAACCTTATACCCCAAAATTCTCCTTGGTCTTTAAGGAGCTACCAGACTCTGTTCTAACAATTCTAATGTATATTAATTTAACTTAATTTGCAATTTTTACCCTGCCCTATCCTTCAAAGCGGGCTCGGGGCAGCGTACAACATTAAAATATTACAGTAACAATAAATAAGGCATCGAGTAAATATATCAAAACATATCAATAAATAAGACACCAATTAAACATATCAAGGGTAAATTATCCCATAAAAATAATACATACAAATTAAATCAAAAAGACCATAATTCAGATGATAGGCACAGCCTAAGATTACAGTTCAAACAGTTGGTACAGCTTCAGCTCAATTGGTACAGTGTTTTGGCACAGTATCTCCAACCACATTGGCACAGTCTACGCACATAGATAGTAAGGTGCTGGGGGAAGCAAGGATTTCAGAGAGCACCCGTTAGATCAATTAAGAGCCTGGTGGAAGAGCTCCGTCTTACACGCCCTGCGAAACTTACTACCCTTTGAAACTATGTTAATGGGTGGAAACGGCTGTCCCATGCCAAATCATGCCAGTACATTTCATGAGAATTAGAAGTGCTGGCAGTTGGAAGAAAGCAAAAAAACTTTTACTCATTGTGCGCATGCAGTTTTGACCCAGACATACCGGCAAAGGTTGTTGCATTTCAGGGATCCTGGGCCAAAATTATTTCCTACATACGAAAGCCTGTCGGTCTCTGCATTCTAAAGAAAGAAAACAAAAGGAAAGGAAAGCTGAAGTATAGATACTGGCAGCCTAGACAGATTCAGGGTATCACACTGGCTTAAATCCTCTTCAATAAGCACAGGCAGGGCTTCTTTGGGGGAGGAATGCACAGGGAAGCAGTTCCGGCTGGCTTGGTATCAGGGGGTGTGGCCTAACATGAAAATGAGTTCCTGCTGGGCTTTTCCTACAAAACCCCACCTGAACAAAGGGATTCCCCCTCCTTAGAACAGATAATCAAAAGCTTCAAGCCCATTAAAAAAAAAAAGGTAGTCCTCTGTGCAAGCACCAGTCGTTTCCGACTCTGGGGTGATGTTGCTTTCATGTTTTCACGGCAGACTTTTTATGGGGTGGTTTGCCATTGCCTTCCCCAGTCTTTTACACTTTCCCCCCAGCAAGCTGGGTACTCATTTTACCGACCTCGGAAGGGTGGAAGGCTGAGTCAACCTGGAGACAGCTATCTGAACCAGCTTCCGCTGGGATCGAACGCAGGTCGTAAGCAGAGGTCTCTGACTGCAGTACTGCAGCTTTACCACTCTGCACTATGGGGCTCTTTATGCAGCACTTTCCACTGTTACTGTATTTGTTGCTTTTGCAGTTGTGTGATATGGAATGCACCTGTGGCTTTTATATCTGGCCCTTAACCATCATGTCCACAAGTGCAGTTTTACAAAGTCGAGACAGAGTGACATCTTTTGCAAAGACACTTTAAAATACAGTTTTAATTCTTCTCCCCAACTCTGTTCCTAATATTTTAGCTCTTTTTACCAGCTGTAAAAGAAATGTGCTGTTTTCCAATCAGCCAGACATTGTGATTTCCCTGCCCTTCAAATAAGAAAAAAGCAGACTTTTATACCCCACTTTTCTCTACATTAAGGAGTCTCAAAATGGCTTACAATCACCTTCTTCCTCTCTCCACAAGAGGCACCTTGTGGGGTAGATGGAGCTGTGAGAGTTCTGAGACCTGTGACAGGCCCAAGGTCACCCAGCTGGATTCATGTGGAAAAGGAGTGAGGAATCAAACCCAGCTCTCCAGATTAGAGTCTGCTACTATTAACTATACATCATGCTGGTAGTTACTGAAAGAACAATTCTAAATTCATGCTGGTAAAAAGAGCTAAAATGTTAGGAACAGGGGAGAAGAAACTGTATTTTAAAGCGTCTTTGTAAAAGATGTCACTCTGTCTTGACTTTGTAAAACTGCATTTGTGGACATGATGGTTAAGGGCCAGATTTAAAAGCCTAACACACACAGGTGCATTCCATGTCACACAACTGCAAAAGCAACAAATACAGTAAAAAGTGCTGCATTTCCCCAGTAATGAAATATTGCATTGCTTGCCCAGAAAATCTGATATCCATGCAGCAGACGCATTTTCTTGGGGCAAGTTATCCAGATTCTCTATCAACATAACACCAGTATTTGTACATGTAATGCATAAACACACTTATTTGCAAAGATTGATCTTATTCACATAGACACATTTTGGGCTGTCAAGTCACAGATGACTTCTGGTGGCCTCATAGGATTGTGAAGGCAAGAGTCAGTCATAGGTGGTTCTGCTATTGCCTGCCTCTGCATCGTGACCCTGGTACTCCTTGTTGGTCTTCCATCCAAACACTAACCAAGGCCCACCCGGCTCAGCTTCTAAAATCGGACGAGATCTAGCTAGCCTGGACTGTCCAGGTTTGGAATAGAGCAGTCCACACAACAGAAGCATTTCCCATGGAACTTCTAGAGAGCTTCTCTTCGCCACACAGCTATCGCAGACACAAATGCAAAGCCCAGTTATCCTGAAGTTTAAAAATTGAAGGTTTTTTCCCTCTGGGGAGCAGGAGACCTGTATCTGAACTTCTTTTCAAACTGATCATTTGACAACCAATTCTTTTTTTTTTTTTAACTAAAAGATCTTTATTGAAAGAAGACTGAACATACAGTAATGATGTGCATAAACAACAACAACAAAAGATCCATCTAAATAACATAGAAACTATATCAGTTGTAAGTTCACCTCAAACATAATGTGTCTAGTTCTTTTGGAATTTCATCCTGTACAGTCAAATATTCTAATATAGGGAACCAAACAGCTTCAAAGTTGACAGTGGGAGTATGAAATTCTACATCAGAGAGACTGTCAGTTATTTTAGTCATAATTTATAGGCTCCATAGCTTTTTATTCCATAGCTGAATTTGTGGGCTTGATTGGCTTTTCCACTGTGCCGCTATTACACTTTTGGCAGCATACAAGAGAATGGAAACAGTTTCTTGTACAACCTTCGGATGAGATTTATCACTCCAACCATTTAAGAAAACGTGTTCTGGTTGAAATTGGATACTAATATCAGTTATGCATTGTATGTGGTGGAAAATATCTAGCCAGAAAGGCTTGGCAACCAATTCTTAACACTAATCATGCCCCAGAGCTCTATATAAACTTCCCCAAACTTAATGAAGGGGAAACACAATGTACAAGTACTGAGATGAATACAGCAAGAGATGCACAGTTCACAGAGACTTAATATGAGGCAATGGTGAGAGTCAAATCCCTTACCAAAATCCTTTTGTGCTTCTTTCTCGGGTTAGTGTCATCTTGGCTCTTGTACAAGGTGAAGTTCATGTTGTCACTACTCCTCAGTTTCCCATTCGTAAACTGAACTATAATAGAACAAGGAACCAAAACTAATCAGAAAAAGTATAGGACCAAATAAGCTTCAGCTACAGCCTAGAACAAAATCTGTCAGGCTTGACCCTGCAGAAATGGTGGTGGAAAATCCTGTCAAGTTGCAGACAACTTATTAACCCCTGTCAGAGGTGGAATTCTAGCAGAAGCTCCTTTGCATATTAGGCCACACACCCCTAATGTAGCCAATCCTCCAAGAGCTTACAAGGCTCTTTTTTGTAAGCTCTTGGAGGATTGGCTACATCAGGGGTATGTGGCCTAATATGCAAAGGAGCTCCTGCTAGAATTCCACCTCTGACCCCTGTAGAATTTTCAAGGCAAGAGACGAAGAGAGATAGTTTGTTGCTGCCTGCCCCTGAGAAGCAGCCCTGGGCTTCCTTGGATGTCTCCCATCAAAGTACTAACCAAAGACAACATTGCTTAGCTTCTGAGATCTGATTTGATCAAGCTAATTTGGACCATTCTGATTAGGACCCTACAGAAATATGTGGGCTGAAATCAGCACCAGGAAGACCACTGAGACAGCATCTGCATATGATTGGATGTTGCTGGAGAACAAGCATAGCAAAATCATTCCTAACTGGATTTCTGCTGTGTGGACAAGCCAGAGCAGTTACACAATGACTGCCACCAGGCAACAATCATGCAATAGCCAATGATGAATGCAAAGCTGCTTTCATTCATGGAACTTTCATCTTCCAGGATCTGGTTCACCAGAGCGAAAGGGACACCTGCTTGGGAAAAACACACATTGCTCAATTCACACAAAATGCCAATATGCGCCAATTATATGCACAACTGGCAGGCTTCCAATTCCCATGATTCATTGAGGGCTACTATAGTTCCCTAAGGCAATTCCAAACTGGTACTGGGAAGCACCAGGGCTGAGGATTGTGTCCATCGCTCCACACACACAGTTAAGCATCATGCTATCCTTATGCTATAGAAGGGGTGGCCAAACTTGCTTAATGTAAGAGCCACATAGAATAAACGTCCGATGTTTGAGAGCTGCAAGACATGAACAAATATTACACCCATGTCTTTCTTAAAACTCTTAATATTTTCTTTGCACAGAAATATAAAATACATATGTATGAAATTACAATATGGCCATGCAAGGAGACCTTTTTTAAAACAAAACAAAACAAAAAAGCTGGGAATAACAGTCCCTATAAAATCAGCATAGGGAAAGGCTAGGGAATTATTTTTTGGCACCACTGGAAGAAAGAAACACACCTGTACCATATAAATCATTGGCCACCATTTGCATCATGATGCATCTCTCTTTGCCTTGACACCAAGATTAATAAACAAAGCTCCTAAGAGAGCTATGAAACTAAGAGGGAGCCCTGTATCACCCTCTTCAATTTCATCCCTCCTTCCCTCAGCTCTTGTGCTCTCTTTCCCTGCTCTAGGTCTCTGAGCAACCTCTGTGATAGTGGTGAAGAGCTTGCAAGCGTGCCTGTTTCACCCTCCTTCCCTGCTTCACACACAGCAGAAATAGTCGCCTACTTATGGGTCAGCGCTCAGAAGCTGACTGAGGTCCTAATGCTAAGCATGCTTCGTTTACAATAAGCCTCCATTAAATTCATCCCTGACCTCCAAAGAGCCATACAATATGTGTGAAAGAGCCTCATGTGGCTCCCGAGGCGCAGTTTGCCCAACCTTGTCCTATAGCAATCTTTGGCAACCCGATTCTCCACTGCGAGTACAAACCGATCCAAGGGATGAAAGGTCTGCATCGCCACAAGGACGACAAGATCCAACGTGTGGATCACGCCTACATTTAAGCTTTGCCTTTGACGCGGATCCTACAACTGAACTGAAGTTCAGCGGCAACCTCATCTTGCAAAAACCTCGGGGTCAAATACTCTCGAGGCAAATGCCTTTCGGGGTCAAATACTCCCTTGACTCTTTTCTCCAGCGACATTCCGGGGAGGGGGATGGCATTTCATTGACTGAGCTACCCAATATCATTGTCAGGTTGCCCAAACTAAAAATCCACGTGGAGCAAAATAATATATGGAAGATTCACCACACAGCTGAAAGCGCTTGCAGAACTCCCAAACCAGCCGGGAAACCCATCCCAGCCCCGAGTTCTTACCGAGCGGGGCGCTTTGCCCTTCCTGGGGGTCCCCCCGATAGCACCAGCGAGCCTCCAGAGCCATGGCCGGACACGCAGCAAGTCCCGCAACCCGCCTGCCAGGGATAGCTACCCGGGAAGGGGAGGAGTTTCCACGCTGCTGCATCCGGAGTAAGGCTCTCTCGATCGGCGCTACTCGCATAGGCCTCTCCTGCCCCCTGCAGACCAGAAGCAGGCAGAGTCTCCCAACCCCTAGCTCAGGAAAGTAGGCTCTAGGGTTGCGAACCTCCAGGTCGCACCTGTAGATTTCCCTTCCCGCTATTACAGTTGGTCTCCAGGTGACCAAGATCAGTTTCCCTGGGGAAAGTGGAACCTTTGGGGGTGGACTATATGGCGTTATACCCTGCAGAGGTCCCTCGTCTCTTCAAACCCTGCTCTCCTCAAGCTGCACCCCCAAATCTCCAGGTTTTTCCCAACTCAGAGCTGGCAACCCTGGCATTAGTGGGGCATTCCTGAGCTTGGCTTGCACACCCAGAGTGTGCCATGGAGCCCGCCAGCTGACCTGTTTGGGCCACTTTGCTTCAGCTTCTCACCTATCTCACAGGGCTGTTGCGTGGATACAATAAGAAAGAAGGCATATGCTGTCCTGAGTATCTTGGTGTGATTTTTTTTTAGAAGAAGAGATTGGATTTATACCCTGCCCTTCACTCAGAGTCTCAAGAGAGGCTTACAATCTACTTTCCCTCCCTCTCCCCACAGCAGACACCCTGTGAGGTAGGTGAGGTGGAGAGAGCTCTGAGAGAACTTGTGACGGACCGAAGGTCACACCGGCAGCTGCATGTGGAGGAGTGGGAAATCAAACCTGGTTTTCCAGACTAGAGTCTGCCATTCTTAACCACTACACCAAACTGGCTCTTCAATTTGTGCTAGGTGGGTTGTCCAGCTCATGTTTCTTTTGCACATTTCACTAGAGCAAAAGTATTCTGAAGCTTAGAGCTGCCACCCTCCAGATGGTAGGGGAGAAAAAAGCACAAGGCTTCTGTGATTACCGACCTCGAAAAATTAAACAAGAAAACTCTTACGAAATACTTATATAATGTTTAAATACAAATATATATATTGAACCTAATCAGTCTCTCATACACAACAACCAGAACATTTTGAAGACCACCAGAAAAACAAGTCCCAACATTTTTAACACAATTTAATGCCATCTCTTGCCGGGAAGTCCGGTGGTGAAGTAGAAGAAAGCAAGGTAAAAAGATGATGTCAGTGCAGTCCAATCTCTCTTATGGGATGCAGCCAGCAGTCCAATAAATGCAACAAGGTCATACTTATGCCCTTGTTTCACGTTTGCTTCTTCGAGCTTCACAAAATCTTTTTCAGATACAGGGTAAGAATGCCCAAACAATTTACTATCACTTGCAACACTCCAACAAACCACCTCTGGATGTCTCTTGTCTTGAAAATCTTAAGGGATGTCTATACGTCAATGGTGATGGAACTTTCCACCACCGTCAAATCATTGAATGTGATCAGTGTCTGTTTACAACATTTCCAGGGTGCAGTTTGTAGATCAACCCTAAGAAGACTCATACCCTTCTAGGTCCACTGAAGTCAATGGCTTTAGAAGGGTGTGACTCTGCTTAGGACTGTACTGTAGGCAAAATGTAAATGGACTGTAGAACTCAGTCTTTTTGTTGTACAGAGGACTGGGGTGGGGGAGGCCATGGGGACAGACACAGTTCTGATTAGCTGTCTTGGGGGCTGTTGGGGATGAAAACATTGTGATAAGTGTGTCTATGTTTTTTAAAACATCAGGGGTATTTTTTAAATCCCACATGGTATTCAAGGCAGAAACACGGCCAACCCTAAAACAAATACACCACCAATAAAATAAATATACAATAAAGAAGGGGCAGGGCAGAGTCAGCACAGTCATCAATCCCTTCACCAACAAAAAGCTCTTGTGAGAGAGGTCCCATAACTAGAAGCCTCCAATGGAGGCTGAACATGAAGCATAGTAAACTTTGCTTTATAATGTGAGCTGGAGATTGTGGGAATACAGTGATGAGGAAAATACGTTTAGCACATACTTTGAAGCACTCTTCTACTTTACTATAATTTACAGGGCTTTTTTTGAGCACAAACTCACAGGAATGCAGTTCCAGCTGGCTTGGCATCAGAGGGTGTTGCTGTTGCCTAATATTCAAATGAGGTCATGCTGTGCTGAACAATGGTGCCATCAGGGGGTGTGGCCAACATGCAAATGAGTTCCCTGCTGAACTTTTTCTACAAAAAAAGTCCTGATAATATCCTTTTTGGTATAGGTTGGTGGGGAACACATTCAGATATGTCCAGTTTTTAATTAAAATACATCCGTCCTCTATTTAAAGCGCATGAGGCCTCCAAGGTATTTCCAAAAATATTTTAAGAATTCCAGAGATCAGTATTACAATGCAGTCTGCTACCCTTCTGAGCTTCAGGTGGATAGCCGTGTTGGTCTGCAACAGCAGAACAAAGTTTGAGTCCAGTGGCACTTTTAAAACCAACAAAGTTTTTTTTTCTGGGTGGAGGCTTTCGTGCGCACACACACTTCTTCAGATCTGAAGACATGTATATGCACATGAAACCTTGTACCCAGAATAAAACTCCGTTGGTCTTAAAGGTGCCACTGGACTCACACTTTGTTCTACTTTTCTGAGCTTGCTAACGACTGCACTATTACAGAAACAATAAACAAGGAATCTTGTAGCATCCTAAAGGCTAAGAAAAGACTTGCCGGAAAAGACAATAATGGTAGGAAATGTTGATGCCAGTAGGAAAAGAGGAAGACCCAGCCTGAGATGGACTGATTCCGTAAAGGAAGCCACAGGTCTTGATTTGGAAGACTGAGCAAGGCAATGATAGGACATTGGGGAGGTCATTAATTCACAGGGTCACCATAAGTCAAAAGTGACTTGACAGCAGGTAACATATAAAGGCTAAGACATTTCAGTTCTAGAATAAATGGAGTCCAATTGGTCTGATACATGAGGTGGAACAGGTTTCACTTGGTGTCAATGAACTCAGCTCTCCGCCATAAACTAAAATACACAAAATTCTGAAGGCATAGCACACAAAGAAGAATCTGTGCTGGCTTTAGCCCAATGACTTTTGCGCACAAAAGGCAGTTCCTCTCAAGTTGGCCAGTCAACATAACTAGGTCAAAAGCTAATCCAAACAGGCAGCCAGAATTTATAAGTAATCTGTTACGTTTCACAGGGCTAGTAGTCAGGTAAAGAAGCCTGAAAATTAATTGAAAAGGTTACTTACAAAGTAGTTCTAAAGTTAGCCTTTTAAACCCATTAAGTTCAGAGGCTTTAGAAGGATGTAACTCTCTTTTAGGACTGCATTGTACCACTGCATCTGAAGGGAGTGGGCATTAGTATGAGAACACTCATGTTGGAATAAAATTTTAGTTCTCTTTACAGTGTTACAAGACTCTTGTATGCAAACATTTTGTATGGCTAATCTGTTATCATGTCCAATATGCTATGGTTATATTAGTCCTAGTCCAATGCTTATTAGATAGTTTCAGAGGGCAGATGTTTGGTCTGCAGTAGAACAGCTAGGTTCTAGACCAGGAGCACCTTAGAAGCCAAAAAGATATTCAGGGTAGAAGCTTTTGAGCTCCCATGCTTTGGCACCAGAAGGTTTATGCCCCCAAAATTTTCTTGGTCTCTAAGAAGCTACTGGACCAGGTGAGGACAAACTTGTTTCATGTCAGAGTTACACTGAATAAATGTGAGATGTTGAAGCAGGACCAGATCTACATGTTTTTTGAGGGGAGACAAAATTAAAATATGACGCCCCCCTCCCTTATGGGCCATTCTATCTTATGGTCCCATAAAATACAATGGACTCCATACCCAATTTGGCGCCCCCCCCCGTTTGTGCCCGGAGTAAGCACCCCCCTCTGCCCCCCCCCCCTAAATCTGGCCCTGTGTTCAAGAGCTGCAAAACATGAATGTCAAGATGTTTGAGAGAGGAAGGAAGGAAAATAGACTGAGAGGGGGAAGGTGGAAAGAAAGCAACTTTAACTTCAAATGCCTTCTCCAAGCAAACAAGGTGGTGGGGGCTTCAAGAGCCACACAACATGTGTGAAAGAGCCACATGTTGCTCCCGAGTCACAGCTTGGCCACCCCTGTACTGGACCGTCTAACTGTTCATCAAATAAAGACAGATATAGACGAATCTAACTGCTTATCAAATAAAGACAGATTCAGCTGGATTGGTCTGAAGCTGAACAAAGTTTGAGTCCAGTGACACCTTTAAGAACAAAGTTTTATTCAAGGCATAATGCACACGAAAGCTTACACCTTGAATAAAACTTTGTTGGTCTTAAACATGCCACTGGATTCAAACTTTGTTTTGCTTTTCAAGCGTTTCTCAATATTGATTTTATCATATAATCAGAACATAAACATTAGCTTGATCCCAACCTTAAAAAGGTCAGACGCTCCACTTTGCATACTATATTCATTTTGGAGTCTTCGAATTTGTAAGCAAGCTATTAAAAAAAAATTGTAAGCAAGCTACAAAAAATGCACAGCTTTTGGAGCCTGGCCAGCCTTAACTCCAGAGAGGCGCTGTCGGCGCCTTTCTTTGCCTCAAAATCTTTCTCGTTGGTCTTGGGACGCCTGTCCAATCGGTCAGCAGTTTGTTGTGTAATCCCACCCTCTTCTCCCCATATAGCCAATGCGCTTCTATTAGCTTCCGAGGCATAGAAATATCGGACTAGACGAGACCTCTGGCTTTCAAGAGGACTCAGGGAGCGGTG
This sequence comes from Heteronotia binoei, assembly GCF_032191835.1. Taxonomy (NCBI): domain Eukaryota; kingdom Metazoa; phylum Chordata; class Lepidosauria; order Squamata; family Gekkonidae; genus Heteronotia; species Heteronotia binoei. The sequence goes on from NC_083226.1 coordinate 27,555,142, forward strand.
GATAGGCTGCGAGTCACATGGCGTCATTTCCGCCTGCCGGCTCCGAGTGCGCTAGAGGGCCGCACGGCTTGGCGAAGATTGAGCCCGCCCCCTAAAGGAGCGGAAGAAAGAGCAAACGGACGCTACCGGAGCCGAGAACAACGGCTGCCCCTCCCTCCCGGTGACACGGGCGAGCGGGACGGGAGGGGTGGAGAAAAAAAAAACCCCTATCTTCCCCAACGCTCATAACGTAGGTGAGGCACGCGCGCCGCAAACCCGAGACCGAAGAGGGGGACGCGCATTAGGCGCGTGCGTAGTGCGGCGATTGGATAATGATATTCGAGTGTCCGTTGGGAGCGCGCGGGTAAGGGGGCGTGGCAGGAGGCACTGGGCGCGCTGCTTTGTGATTGGCTGCGTGGCGCGAGATGGAGACGGTCTGGTGGGGGGAGGCTGAGGCGATGCCGTTTAGATGACCGGGAGAGGGGAGGATTGTTCTTCGTGAACGCGAGAGCGCGCGCCCGCTGGCTCCCGACTGCGAGGTGGATAGGTTACAAGGGCGAACGCGGTCGCGCGCGCAACTTGACGGCGGCGAGAGAAGGCGTTCCGAGCGTGCGCGCGCCGGTCACCGGCGGAGGAGTGTCGGCTGGCTGCCTTCGCCTGACCGCCTCTCTCTAGTTCGTGGGGCTGGACGGGGAGCGGGGGGGTTGGTCTGCTCTGCTCTTTGCAACTGCGCATGCCCCATGGTGGTCCGAGGGGCGTTGTGGTTCTGTGAGAAACGCCTGACTGGACTGTTAACGAAGGAAGGCGCGAGCGGGTTCTCCTGCCACGCCCACTTGGCTCCCGGCGAGGGCGGGGCATGGACTGGTGAGTTTGGGGGGGGGATCTCCTGAGGGGGTAAAGTTGAGAGATCGGGAAGGGGGGGGGGGCTTCATTGGAAGGCTGAACTGACCAAGCCAGGAAGGGAAAGGAACGGGAGGGGGGGGCGGTCTGGCTTCTTTCTTTAGCATAGCAATTAAATTTACTGTTCGTTTTTATTTACTTTTATTTAGGAGTCAGGGTAAAATTAAACCACTTCAGCCCTGCAAACACGTCACAGTGAATGTTCGTGTAATTTGCATGCACGTGAATGTTCTTTTTGCACAATGTCGAGTGATTCTGACACTGCATTCATTCGACCTGTGCTAAGGATGGGGTTTAAAAACTCACACTTATCCAGGTTCTGGTTCTTTGGTTTTATTTTCAAAGTGGCCATATGTTGGTTCTTTCCTACCAGCAGGTGTAAATGTAAGGTGTATGTGTGTTTGCTATAACGTGTACAGGCTTTTGTGTATAATTAAACTGAGATTCAGAAACCTTGTTCATGGTTGCTTTTGCTAATTATTGCACAGTTAACCCCCAGCTTGGCCATATGTTCTTGCCTGCACTTTCTAGTCAGGCTGCCCTGTATCACCTCTCAAGACAAGATGACGCTGATGTGGCTCTGTTGAAAACAGTGGAGTGGTCATGATGACTAGACCTAGTGTGAGCTAACCATCCCATTTTGGCCTTTCTCTTCAGGACAATCACTCATATAGAACATAGGAAGGATCTTAATTTAAAGTACAGTTGTCCAAAGGTGTCCCAGTTTAGTAATACAGTGAGTAAATGTTAAGATGTGTAAGGCCAGTACATTTTAGGACAGGACACATGAAGGATTTTTGTTGTTGTTGCTTCCCCAACAACTTCTGGCATCTATCCTGTCTCTGCTCTTAAGTTGAAAAGTTCTATCTCAGGTCTGCATCCTAAACCCTCCTGGGACAGAATGAAAAGCAGAATGGAGCGCTCTTGGAAAATAGCGTATATATTTTTCAGTAGTTGATATCAGATTCCTAAAGGGCAGAATGAGAATTAGAAATATGTCAAGTTTGTTATTTATGTAACAAAAACAGGGAGGGGTGTATGTGTGCATAAGGGACTAACTTTGGATATTGCTGTGGTGTTTTCTTTTGCAACCGTTGAGAAATATTACATTTTACTTCAGATGGGAAAATAATCTCGAAGCACTTGGGACAAACTACATTCAAGCATTGTTGTGGTTTCTCTCCTTCAGTTCCTTGCATCTGTGAGGGATGTAGGAAAGGAAAGGTCCCCTCTGCAAGCACCAGTCGTTTCTGACTCTGGGGTGATGTTGCTTTCACGTTTTCACGGCAGACTTTTTATGGGATGGTGTGCCATTGCCTTCCCCAGTCTTTTACACTTTCCCCCCAGCAAGCTGGGTACTCATTTTACTGACCTTGGAAGGATGGAAGACTGAGTCAACCTTGGGCCGGCTACCTGAATCCAGCTTCTGCCGGAATCGAACTCAGGTTGTGAGCAGAGTTCAGACTGCAGTACTGCTGCTTTACCGCTCTGCGCCACAGGGCAGCTGTGAGGGATGTAACTGGCATATTAAATGGGCAGAGGTGGTGTTGTGTGAAAATGGCCTTGAGACCTGTCCTGACACTTCTGCTTGATCTAGGATCTTTCCCCCTATGGCTTTGAATGAGCAGTAGCTTACTGCTGTGTTAAATT